>NC_134400.1:105087618-105449804 GCF_050003625.1 Haematobia irritans | reverse complement strand
ATTGTGCCCTCAGTAGGCCGAAGAAGTCAAATGTGGTGATCGGTTTATATTGGGGCTATATCGTAAAATGACCCATTTGTAACACAATTCGACCTTCATTAATAACTACTACTTGTACTTGTGTTTCAAGCATTTTTCTCCATATTGGAGATTTTTCTTTAGGAATGGGGACTAAATGTTTGGGGATTTGAAAATAATTTGGGAATTTTTCGAATTCCTCACAAAAATGTTGCTCTTCTTCATGTCACTACATAGATATGGTGAAATATTTCTTATGGTATGGAGGTATACAAAATTTGGCAATCTGTTTGTAACGCATTGAAATATTGGTCTTTTCAGGCAGTTCGTTATCCTTGTTTTCTGCTCTGAAATTTCATATTGGAAGCACGATTGCCACAGTTGGTAGAATTCTACCAAAAATGGTAGATTTGTTACTGTTTGGTAGATAGGTAGAACATCTAAGAGGTACTTCACAAATTTTCTATTTTTACAAAATTTTCTATAGAAATAAAATTTTGAGAAAATATTCTATAAATATAAAATTTTGACCAAATTTTCTATAGAAAAAAAAATTGACAAAATTTTCTATAGATATAAAATTTTGAGAAAATTGTCTATAACATAGATATAAAATTTTGAGAAAATTGTCTATAACATAGATATAAAAAATTTTGAGAAAATTTTCTATAAAAATTTTTTTTTGAAAAAATTTTCTATAAAAATAAAATTTTCAGAAAATTTTCTATAAATATAAAATTTTGACCAAATGTTCTATAGAAAAAAATTTTGACAAAATTTTCTATAGAAAAAAATTTTGACAAAATTTTCTATAGAAATAAAATTTTGACAAAATTTTCTATAGAAATAAAATTCTATAGATATAAAATTTTGAGAAAATTGTCTATAGTTATAAAATTTTGAGAAAATTTTCTACAGAAATAAAATTTTGAGAAAATTTTCTACAGATATAAAATTTTGAGAATATTTTCTATAGAAATAAAATTTGGACACAATTTTCTATAGAAATAAAATTTTGCCAAATTTTTTATAGAAATAAAATTGTGATAAAATTTTCTATAGAAATAAAATTTTGAGAAAATTTTCTATAGATATAACATTTTGAAAAAATTTTCTATAGAAATAAAATTCTATAGATATAAAATTTTGAGAAAATTGTCTATAGTTATAAAATTTTGAGAAAATTTTCTACAGAAATAAAATTTTGAGAAAATTTTCTACAGATATAAAATTTTGAGAATATTTTCTATAGAAATAAAATTTGGACAAAATTTTCTATAGAAATAAAATTTTGCCAAATTTTTTATAGAAATAAAATTGTGATAAAATTTTCTATAGAAATAAAATTTTGAGAAAATTTTCTATAGATATAACATTTTGAGAAAATTTTCTATAGATATAAAATTTTGAGAAAATTGTCTATGGTTATAAAATTTTGAGAAAATTTTCTACAGAAATAAAATTTTGAGAAAATTTTCTACAGATATAAAATTTTGAGAATATTTTCAATAGAAATAAAATTTGGACAAAATTTTCTATAGAAATAAAATTTTGAGAAAATTTTCTATAGATATAACATTTTGAGAAAATTTTCTATAGAAATAAAGTTTTGATAAAATTTTCTAAAAAATAAAATTTTGACAAAATTTTCTATACATATAAAATTTTTACAAAATTTTCTATAGATATAAAATTGTGATAAAATTTTCTATAGAAAAAAAATTTTGAGAAAATTTTTTATAGAAATAAAATTGTGATAAAATTTTCTACAGAAATAAAATTTTGAGTAAATTTTCTACAAATATAAAATTTTGAGAATTATTTCTATAGAAATAAAATTTTGACAAAATTTTTTATAGAAATGAAATTTTGACAAAATTTTCTATAGAAATAAAATTTTGACAAAATTTTCTATAGAAATAAAATTTTGACAAAATTTTCTATAGAAATAAAATTTTGAGAAAATTTCCTAAAGATATAAAATTTTGACAAAATTTTCTATAGAAATAAAATTTTGACAAAATTTTCTATAAATGTAACATTTTTACAAAATTTTTTATAGAAATAAAATTGTGATAAATTTTTCTATAGAAATTAAATTCTATAGATATAAAATTTTGAGAAAATTTTCTACAGAAATAAAATTTTCTATAGATATAACATTTTGAGAAAATTTTCTATAGAAATAAAATTTTGAGGAAATTTTCTATAGAAATAAAATTTTGACAAAATTTTCTATAGAAATAAAATTTTGATAAATTTTCTAAAGATATAAAATTTTGAGAAAATTTTCTATAGAAATAAAATTTTGACAAAATTTTCTATAAATATAAAATTTTTACAAAATTTTTTATAGAAATAAAATTGTGATAAAATTTTCTATAGAAAGAAAATTATGATAAAATTTTCTATAGAAAGAAAATTTTGAGAAAATTTTTTATAGAAATAAAATTTTGAGAAAATTTTTTATAGAAATAAAATTTTGAGAAAATTTTCTATAGATATAAAATTTTGAGAAAATTTTCTATAGATATAAAAGTTTGAGAAAATTGTCTATAGATATAAAAGTTAGAGAAAATTGTCTATAGATACATAATTTTGAGAATATTTTCTATAGAAATAAAATTTTGACAACATTTTCTATAAATAAAAAATTTTTACAAAAGTTTGTATAGAAATAAAATTGTGATAAAATTTTCTATAGGAATAGAATTTTGAGAAAATTTTCTATAAATATAAAATTTTGAGAAAATTTTCTATAGATATAAAATTTTGAGAAAATTTTCTATAAAAATAAAATTTTGATAAAAATGTCTATAGAAATAAAATTTTGACAAAATTTTCTATAGAAATAAGATTCTATAGATATAAAATTTTCAGAAAATTTTCTATAGACATAAAATTTTGAGAAAATTTTCTATACATAAATTTGAGAAAATTTTCTATATAAATAAAATTTTGACAAAATTTTCTATAGAAATAAAATTTTGACAAAATTTTCTATAGAAATAAAATTTTGAGAAAATATTTTATAGATATAAAATTTTGAGAAAATTTTCTATTGAAATAAAATTTTGACAAAGTTTTATATTGAAATAAATTATATATAGAAAAAAATTTTGGACAAAATAATTTTTTTGTTTGGTACTTTTTAGGTAAAATTTTCTAAAAATGTTGGTAGTTTATTTTTGGTTCGAGTGGCAACAGTGATTGGATGTCGAAAATTGGCGTGACAAAGAATAACATTTTTTACCAATTTTGAAATAATTAAAGAGCTATACTCGTATATGAGCTTGTCAAAGATTGATTTTCTGACATTTCGTTTTTGGTTTTGTTTTTCGTAAAGAAACAGTTCTATAAATTAATTTTCCGGTTTTTTCTTTTGTGTCGTTCGTAAAGAACCAATCCGCTCAAAATTGAATTGCGTATTTTCACGATTTTGGCCGGCATTTTTTAACCATCTACGTAATTTAATTAAGAACTCTTCTTCGTTCTCTGGTAAGCATACGCTAAATGTTTTTAAAATTATTGAGGCTCTTTTTGAATCTAAATTATAATAAATCATTTATAAATGTAACTAAGATGAAAAATGGATTAGACTTTAAATAAAACATATATAATGATTCTATTTTTGTAATACGACCATAGGAATGATTAAATGAGATGAAAGTGTACTATTAATGTCATGACTGTTTTGGATAGAGTTTATATGTAATAAATATATGTTTTTATCTAGAGTCGACGTTAGTTGTATAAAACATAGACAAATGTATGAAAACATCAAAATTTAAAAAAAGAAAAAACTCATAAAACACATATCAATTAAGGGACACTCTTATAAAAGTTAAACTGAAGGGTTGATGTTGAGTGGAACCGTTTATTTTATACCCTACGCGACACCTACACATATAAAAATAAATTAATAATTTAATTGTTTTATTGAAAATTTGAAAATTGATTATATTCTTTATATGCCACCAAAATATACGTTTAAAACAGAGATAGGCAAAAAGACTACGCAGCATTTCGTTCTCACTCTCCAAAACGTTCTCTCACTAAGCAATACCATAAACAGTGTTGTCAAGTTGGTTTTTTTTTTAAACAAATGTAGGAGTGTTTTTGAGGTCCTTTAATTGGGGGGATTTTTACGGGTAATAAATATCTCGACACGGAGAATCCGACACAGAAACAGGTGGACCGCGCCGAGCAGGCATCTACAATTCCGAGGGAATTATCGAATTGTCCGCGTTGAGGGCTGTAGGTGTGCATGAATTTTGTTCATTAAATCAAAAAATAGTATTTTTTTATTCGTACACTGAAAAAACAGTGAACCCACCAGCAAGAACAATTGTGGTTAATTTTAGAAAATATTGACAATTTGTAGAGAATTTTAACTAAACAATGTTACAAACTTCACGGCGACATCACAAAAATAAATAAATATTTTTCGAAAAATTCAAGAAAATTTATTAGACATAACTATTTTTATACCCCACACCATAGGATGGGGGGTATATTAACTTTGTCATTCCGTTTTGTAACACATCGAAATATTGCTCTAAGACCCCATAAAGTATATATATTCTGGGTCGTGGTGAAATTCTGAATCGATCTAAGTATGTCCGTCCGTCCGTCTGTTTAAATCACGCTAACTTCCGAACGAAGCAAGCTATCGTCTTGAAACTTGGCACAAGTAGTTGTTATTGATGTAGGTATTGCAAATGGGCCATATTGGAAAACTTTTACGTAACAGGTTGGCTGATAAGTCCCCGGTCCCCGGGAAAAATACGGTGGAAGCAAAAACTTTGGCTTGATAATGAGTTTCCGGACTCTGCCCTAGGGAAATCAACAATAATTGATTGGTATGCAAAATTCAAACGTGGTGAAATGAGCACGGTAAACGCAGTGGACGCCCGAAAGAGGTGGTTACCGACGAAAACATCAAAAAATCCACAAAATGATTTTGAATGACCGTAAAATGAAGTTGATCGAGATAGCAGAGGCCTTAAAGATATCAAAGGAACGTGTTGGTCATATCATTCATCAATATTTGGATATGCGGAAGCTCTGTGCAAAATGGGTGCCGCGCGAGCTCACATTTGACCAAAAACAACAACGTGTTGATGATTCTGAGCGGTGTTTGCAGCTGTTAACTCGTGTAATACACCCGAGTTTTTCCGTCGATATGTGACAATGGATGAAACATGGCTCCATCACTACACTCCTGAGTCCAATCGACAGTCGGCTGAATGGACAGCGACCGGTGAACCGTCTCCGAAGCGTGGAAAGACTCAAAAGTCCGCTGGCAAAGTAATGGCCTCTTTTTTTTGGGATGCGCATGGAATAAGTTTTATCGATTATCTTGAGAAGGGAAAAACAATCAACAGTGACTATTATATGGCGTTATTGGAGCGTTTGAAGGTCGAAATCGCGGCAAAACGGCCCCATGTGAAGAAGAAAAAAAGTGTTGTTCCAAGATTTTATTTCTATAGAAAATTTTGTCAAAATGTTATTTCTATAGAAAATTTTGTCAAAATTTTATTGCTATAGAAAATTTTGTCAACATTTTATTTCTATAGAAAATTTTGTCAAGCTGAATTATATACGTATTTAATCGGCTTTGTTTGATTAATATATACCCCGTATGGATTAACTTACAATTGAGAAGACGGTGTTAAGAAGTTTTAAGATACCTTGCCATCGGCAAATGGTACCTCAACCCAAGTAATTCGACTATGGATGGCAGTCTTTAAAGGGTGATACGGTCAAAATTTGGTCAATATAAACTTGACGTATTTCTTTCAATTTTGCATTTAAAAAACCTGAACGTCCCTCATTTTGAAGGTGTGTGTGTAGAATGTTGCTCCTATTTTGATTTTGGAATTCACTCTTCAGTTGTCAAAATGCCGTCCAAGCAACAAGAGCAGCATATCAAAATTTTGCTCGCGCATCGCGAAAATCCGAGCTACTCGCACGCAAAGCTGGCAAAATCGCTAAAATTTGCCAAATCAAACGTTACAAATGTAATTAAAGTGTTTGGGGAACGTTTGTCGACAGCCAGGAAGTCTGGATCGGGGGGAAATCGGAAACCGGAAGCCGCTGAGACGACAAAGAGAGTCGCCGGTAGTTTCAAGCGAAACCCTAACCTCTCTCTCCGAGATGCCGCAAATAAGCTGGGTGTATCGTCTACAACCGTGCATCGAGCCAAAAAACGAGCCGGACTATCGACTTACAAGAAGGTAGTGACTCCAAATCGCGATGATAAACAAAATACGACGGCCAAAGCGCGATCCCGGAGGCTGTACACGACGATGCTGACGAAGTTTGACTGCGTGGTAATGGACGACGAAACCTACGTCAAAGCCGACTACAAGCAGCTTCCGGGACAGGAGTTTTATACGGCAAAAAGAAGGGGAAAGGTAGCAGATATTTTCAAGCACATAAAACTGTCAAAGTTCGCAAAGAAATATCTGGTTTGGCAAGCCATCTGTACCTGTGGCTTGAAAAGCAGCATTTTCATAGCTTCCGGGACTGTCAACCAAGAAATTTACGTGAAAGAGTGTTTGAATAAACGTCTGCTGCCTTTCCTGAAGACACACGGTTGTTCCGTACTGTTTTGGCTGGATTTAGCATTTTGCCATTACGGTAAAAAGGCAATGGAGTGGTACGCCTCCAACAACGTGCAGGTGGTTCCCAAGGACAAGAAGAAGAACATGCCAGAGCTCCGCCCAATTGAGAAATACTGGGCTATTGTCAAGCGGAACCTAAAGAAGACCAAAAAAACTGCTAAGGACGAGCAGCAGTTCAAGGCAAACTGGCTTTCTGCGGCGAAGAAGGTGGACAAGGTGGCTGTACAAAATCTGATGGCAGGTGTCAAGCGTGAGGCCCGGCAATTCGGATTTGGAAAAGCGAAAGCCTAACTGAATATTTTTCCTGAATTTTATACTAATTGAACTTGAACAAGTATATACGGCCGTAAGTTCGGCCAGGCCGAATCTTATGTACCCTCCACCATGGATTGCGTAGGAACTTCTACTAAAGGCTGTCATCCACAATCGAATTACTTGGGTTGCGATAACACTTGCCGATGGCAAGGTATCGTAAAACTTTTTAACACTGTCTTCTAAATTGTAAGTTAGTCCATAAGGGGTATATATTAAACAAAAAAAAAAAGGCCGATTAAATACGTATATAATTCAGTTTGACAAAATTTTCTATAGAAATAAAATTTTGACAAAATTTTCTATAGAAATAAAAACTTGACAAAATTTTCTATAGAAATAAAATGTTGACAAAATTTTCTATGGAAGAAAAATGATGACAAAATTTTCTATAGCAATAAAATTTTGACAAAATTTTCTATAGAAATAAAATGTTGACAAAATTTTCTATAGAAATAAAATGTTGACAAAATGTTCTATAGAAATAAAATGTTGACAAAATTGTCTATAGAAATAAAATGTTGACAACATTTTCTACAGAAATAATTTTTTTACAAAATTTTCTATAGAAATAAAATTTTGACAAATTTTTCTATGGGAATAAAATGTTGACAAACATTGCTATAGAAATAAACTTTTTACAAAACTTTCTATAGAAATGAAATTTTGACAAAACTTTCTATAGTAATAAAATTTGACAATTTTTACATGGCTGTTAGAGGCCATATACTAACGAAATGTACCAAATTTCAACCGCATCGGATGACTTTTGCTCCTCCAAGAGGCTCCGGAGGTCAAATCTGGGGATCGGTTTATATGGGAGCTATATATAATTATGGACCGATATGGACCAATTTTTGCATGGTTGTTAGAGA
Organism: Haematobia irritans; assembly: GCF_050003625.1. Classification (NCBI taxonomy): domain Eukaryota; kingdom Metazoa; phylum Arthropoda; class Insecta; order Diptera; family Muscidae; genus Haematobia; species Haematobia irritans. Next base: position 105,441,970 of record NC_134400.1, on the reverse strand, counting down.
CCATATACTAACACCACGTACTAAATTTCAATTGGATCGGATGAATTTTGCTCATCCAAGAGGCTCCAGAGTTCAAATCTGGGGATCGGTTTATATGGGAGCTATATATAATTATGGACCGATGTGGACCAATTTTTGCATGCTTGTTAGAGACCGTATACTAACATCAGGTACCCAATTTCAAACGGATCGGATGAATTTTGCCCCTCCAAGAGGCTCCGGAGGTCAAATCTGGGGATCGGTTTATATGGGAGCTATATATAATTATGGACCAATATGGACCAATTTTTGCATGGTTATTAGAGACCGTACACTAACATCAGGTACCAAATTTCAACCGGATCGGATGAATTTTGCCCCTCCAAGGGGCTCCGGAGGTCAAATCTGGGGATCGGTTTATATGGGGGCTATATATAATTATGGACCGATATGGACCAATTTTTGCATGGTTGTTAGAGACCGTATACTTAGACCACGTACCAAATTTCAACCGGATCGGATGAATTTTGCTGCTCCGGAAGGCTCCGCAAGCCAAATTTGGGGATCGGTTTATATGGGGGCTATACGTAAACGTGGGCCGATATGGCCCATTTTCAATACCATCCGACCTACATCAATAACAACTACTTGTGCCAAGTTTCAAGTCGATAGCTAGTTTCGTTCGGAAGTTAGCGTGATTTCCACAGACGGACGGACAGACGGACAGACGGACGGACGGACGGACATGCTTAGATCGACTCAGAATTTCACCACGACCCAGAATATATATACTTTATGGGGTCTTAGAGCAATATTTCGATGTGTTACAAACGGAATGACAAAGTTAATATACCCCCATCCTATGGTGGAGGGTATAAAAAGAAATTTAATTTGATTTTTTAAATAAACGATTTCACCGATTTACACGCGTTTTCCCTTGACCAAATTTTGACCGTATCACCCTTTAGTAGAAGTTTCTATGCAATCCATGGTAGAGGGTTCATAAGATTCGGCTTGACCGAACTTACGGCCGTATATACTTGTTTTCACTTGTCAAAGAAACTTTTGTAGTTGGAAGGAAAAACTTGGAGTTCAAAATTGCAAGAATGTCTTTAGTGACATTCGAAATTCATGATGGACGCATTTGTAGTAAAATTTACAAATTTAAAGAAATAATGAACTATTTTGTGAGAAATACGAATTTAGTAAATCTTTATGCTTCATTTGTGTATAATTTTTTCCCGTTTTAGAATCCTTATGGTGTGGTAGGGTATACAAAATTACGGAAAATTACGTTTAAATTATAATAAGGTTATTAATTTAGAGGTTAGCACAATATTTTTTAATAAGTAAAAATTTGTTATTAATAATAACTACAAGGGTTTTAAGGTTTTTTATTTTGAAGTAACCTTAAATGTTAAATAAAAAATGTAAAAATATAAAAATTCCAATTTGAAACAAAACTAAGGACAACATACAAATATGTGTGATACGATTAGTAGTAGTGGTAGTAGTGGTGGTGATGGTTATCATTGTGGTTGTATTACAAGAATGAATATAATACAAATCTCTTACGTGAATCATGTTGGGTTTTCTCCTCAGACACCATGAGGGCGGCATGTTCGATGCCCGAATTCATACTTTGTGGCTCCGAATTATTTGTGCAGTTTTGCATACTCCTGAAATTCGCACACTCTACGATTATGTTTTAAATTGTATGGGTATTTATATATTTATATATGTTATTAAATTTTTTTTGTTTTTTGATTTTGTTTGCTTTAAATAAATGACAAACAAACAAATAATTGTGTAATTATTGTTTTGTTTTTTTTTTTTTTTTGCGTTTTGTTAAATTGTTGTAAATTGAAAATACCAGGACCTAAGGTTAAGAATAAACATTTTATACTGGGTCACATTGGTAGATGCCAACAAAAATATTACATTATTTAAAGGGAAATATGAAAGTTTTATAGCAAGTCCTTATTTTCTTTATGATCTGCCAAACATTCGAATTTTTGTTTGATTTGAAGGAAATATTTTAACACAAAATTGGAAAGGCATTTTATGTTTCGGAGAAAACTATTGTTCTTTTTCAATTTGATGAAAATTTACATGATTTTATAGATAATCTAAGGGTATTTAAAATCAAAATAATGAATGGATATGGTTAGGTTTGGTTAGGTCTAAGACATTAACTTAAAATATCTATTACATATAGGTATTTTCGGTTTTTACCGCTAAACACACCTGATTAATCTGTAGAACTAATCTGATTTTTCCAAATATTAGAAGACTGCTTAAGTAAACATTTTCCAGGTCTAATTATACAATTATTTTTCGAACTTTATGGACAGATATAGATTAAGGAACATGGTTAATAGAACCATTGAAAAGAAAACGCCAGATACAGGTCGGTCAGTAATCTAAAGCTATATAAAATTTACTTCACCTCACATAAAATGAAGGACACTTGCACCCGAGGTATTGATTCCTTTTTCTCTGCATCATGACAAGTCATGCTGTAGTAATTACACTTCACTCCAATGGCATCAGTTGGGCACAGTAGCCGGCCTCTATTACGTGGTAATTTCGATTGGCAAAACTGTGTTGCATATCTTACACCTTTCCGCTATAAATCGAAATTTTTTGTTCGATTGAAAAATCTACCCAAAATCTATACGTTCGCTTGGTGGGGTGTAACCCATCGCTAGACCAAAAGTGTGACCCATACACACAGAGAAGGAATATGATCACCTCAAACATGTTTCAAGAGCAAAATGTTATTTTTGTATGGTGACCATGTAACATGTTTGTCACTAAAATGTTATTTTCTCTCTCTGGGTGCAGATAGTTGCACTTTTAAACAGAAGACGCTCTCATTCTTCGGCCTAAATAAAAGCGTGGATGAAAATACAAAAGAATGTGAATGACGCATGTATTGTTATTGCTTTTCAATTTCTTTACCACAGCTGCTTAATTCAATAAGAAGAAGCATTTCAATTATTTGTGTTACCACAGTTGTGAACTTCTCTGTTGTGTGAGTGCTGCCCGCTGAACGAAGAGGGAGCTTTGCTTTACAACCAAGTCCAAAACCACTTAGAGATACTTCGAACCGAATTCGGAAATGTCACCAGTATTACTGAGAGAGAATAATCCATCACTGAAAAATTTTTTGGTATCCGGTCGGAACTGGGATTGAACCTGCGACCCTTTATATGCCAGGTGAGTGGGGCTCTGTTTCACTCCAAGATATTATATAAACTCGCATATAAGACCAGGAGTGATATTTTAATATACTAAAGGGTGATAAGGTCAAAATTTGGTCAATATAAACTTGACGTATTTGTTTCAATTTTGCATTTAAAAACCCTGAACACCCCTCATTTTGAAGATGTGTGTGTAGAATATTGTTCCTATTTTGATTTTGGAATTCACTCTTCAGTTGTCAAAATGCCGTCCAAGCAATATAAACTTGACGTATTTCTTTCAATTTTGCATTTAAAAAACCTGAACAACCCTCATTTTGAAGATGTGTGTGTGTGTAGAATATTGCTCCTATTTTGATTTTGGAATTCACTCTTCAGTTGTCAAAATGCCGTCCAAGCAAGAAGAGTAGCGAAAATCCGAGCTACTCGCACGCAAAGCTGGCAAAATCGCTAAAAGTTGCCAAATCAACCGTTACAAATGTAATTAAAGTGTTTGGGGAACGTTTGTCGACAGCCAGGAAGTCTGGATCGGGGGGAAATCGAAAACCGGAAGCCGCTGAGACGACAAAGAGAGTTGCAGGTAGTTTCAAGCGAAACCCTATCCTCTCTCTCCGAGATGCCGCAAATAAGCTGGGTGTATCGTCTACAACCGTGCATCGAGCCAAAAAACGAGCCGGACTATCGACTTACAAGAAGATAGTGACTCCAAATCGCGATGATAAACAAAATACGACGGCCAAAGCGCGATCCCGGAGGCTGTACACGACGATGCTGACGAAGTTTGACTGCGTAGTAATGGACGACGAAACCTACGTCAAAGCCGACTACAAGCAGCTTCCGGGACAGGAGTTTTATACGGCAAAAGGAAGGGGAAAGGTAGAAGATATTTTCAAGCACATAAAACTGTCAAAGTTCGCAAAGAAATATCTGGTTTGGCAAGCCATCTGTACCTGTGGCTTGAAAAGCAGCATTTTCATAGCTTCCGGGACTGTCAACCAAGAAATTTACGTGAAAGAGTGTTTGAATAAACGTCTGCTGCCTTTCCTGAAGAAACACGGTTGTTCCGTACTGTTTTGGCCGGATTTGGCATCTTGCCATTACGGTAAAAAGGCCATGGAGTGATACGCCGCCAACAACGTGCAGGTGGTTCCCAAGGACAAGAACCCTCCCAACACGCCGCCAACAACGTGCTGGTGGTTCCCAAGGACAAGAACCCTCCCAACACGCCAGAGCTCCGCCCAATTGAGAAATACTGGGCTATTGTCAAGCGGAACCTAAAGAAGACCAAAAAAAACTGCTAAGGACGAGCAGCAGTTCAAGGCAAACTGGCTTTCTGCGGCGAAAAATTCGGATTTGGAAAAGCGAAAGCCTAACTGAATATTTTTCCTGAATTTTATACTAATTGAACTTGAAAAAGAAATTTAATTTGATTTTTTAAATAAACGATTTCACCGATTTACACGCGTTTTCCCTTGACCAAATTTTGACCGTATCACCCTTTAGCCTATTTAGGTTATGTTAGGTTATGTGGCAGCACGATGTATCAGGCTCACTTAGACTATTCAGTCCATTGTGATACCACAGTAGTGAATTTCTTTCTTATCACTGAGTGCTGCCCGATTCTATGTTAAGCTCAATGACAAGGGACCTCCTGGTCCGAACGGCGTTCCACATTCCAGTGAAACCACTTAGAGAAGCTTTGAAACCCTCAGAAATGTCACCAGCATTACTGAGGTGGGATAATGCCCCGCTGAAAAACTTTTTGGTGTTCGGTCATAGCAGGAATCGAACCCACGACCTTGTGTATGCAAGGCGGGCATGCTAACCATTGCACCACGGTAGCACCACTAGCCTATTTAGTGGTTGGTTTAAGTTTAGATACCTCCATATTTGTTTGGTGTCGCTGTCGTCGGATATTCGCCATCATAACAGCCTTCTCAAGCAGTATGAACTTGCAGATGATTTTAGTTCCCCTGGAATATCTTAGATCTTAATAAAGGATGGTTAAATTGTTAGGGCCGATGTTGAATGTGAACCACACCTAAACGCCAAGTTTTTTTCTGAATTTTATTTGACATTTCTCTATTTCAGACTTACTCAATTTGAACCATGGAGAGATACACAATCCAACAACGTGTTAAATGGTTCCAAGAAATGGCAACATTGGATGATAAATTTTCGAAGAAAATCATCTTCAGTGATGAGACACATTTTCACCTCAGTGGATTCGTCAAAAAACAGAATTGCCGCATTTGGGCGAATGAGATGTCAAGAGTGATTGTCGAAAAACCAATGCACCCACAAAGAGTGACTGTTTGGTGCGGTTTATGGGCTGACGGCATCGTATTTTTTCCAAAATGAGGTCAGGTCAGGCAGTTACTGTGAATGGTGTTCGCTATCGTGAGATGATAACGAACTTTTTATGGCCCGAATTGGATGATATGGATGTGGACGATATGTGGTTTCAGCAGGACGGTGCCATTTGCCACACAGCTAACGAAACAATGGCTCTTTTGCGCAACAAATTCAATGGCCGTGTGTTATCTCACGTAATGGTGATGTCAATTGGCTGCCAAGATCATGGGATTTGACACCGTTGGACTTTTTTCTTTGGGGTTATTTGAAAGAAAAGGTGTACGTTGATAAGCCAGCAACAATTCAAGAGCTAAAGGATGAGATAATTCGGCACATTAACGGCATAGAACCTCCATTATGCCTCAGCGTCATCGAAAATTTGGACCATCGGATGAAGGTGTGCCACCGAGGTCGCGGTGCCCATTTGGCCGATATTTTGTTCCATACATAATTGAGTAATACCAATATATCATAATAAAATAAAATTACAATAATTTCCCAAATAGTTTGTGTTTTATTCAAAATCAACATCGGCCCTTGAAATTTTAACCACCCTGGTAAGATCGTATGTCCAGGTACCCTTATTAGGTGAATATTGTACTGATCAGCGTTCTCGTTGATTTGTTTGAGTCACTTTATAGTAGAGGTGTGCACATGACACGAAATTTTCGTGACTCACGAAAATTTTCGTGACTCACGCGTGAGTCGTGAGTCACGCTCATGGCAACGGCGTGAGTGTGCGTGAGCGTGATTAACAAACCAAAATGTCGTGCGTGAGCGTGAGTCACGAAAATATTATCTTCGTGAGTGTGCGTGAGTAAAGATTTACGCTCACACAAATAATCCCGCTCACCAGCATAAAACGCTTAAGAGTTAAATTCATTTACAATTGTAGTGACACCTGGGATGTTAAGAGTGTAATAACGCTCTCGATTTTAATAATGCTCATATTTTCAGACAAGTCGCTAAGGTAAATTACTCAAAAAATTGTTCGTGAGTCACGACTTTTTTCGTGAGTCACGATATTTTTCGTGAGTCACGGTATTTTTCGTGAGTCACGACATTTTCGTGCGTGAGTGTGCGTGAGTACAAATTTTCTTTTCGTGAGTGTGCGAGAGCGTGAGTCTTACCAAACAATATCGTGCGTGAATGTGCGTGAGTAAGATTTTTCCGTCGTGAGTGTGCGTGAGCGTGAGCAAAATATTACTCACGTGCACACCTCTACTTTATAGTCATTTTCGAGTTAAGGAACACAGAACAAAGGACTGTATTGCAGATTGACTTGTATGTTTATGCCAACATTTATTGGAATATAATTTCTGAGCCTTTTATTTCTAATATTTCAGTCTGAAAAGCACTACAGTGAGTGTAGTTCAAAACCCATGTGTCCATTCAATTTGGCATCATCGGTAGATAAATCTACACGGTTGAAAAAGACTGTTTTTCATATGTTTGGCTATAAACATTATATGTTTGGAACACAAATTTTTAAACACAATATTTTTGAGTGCAAGCATATAATGTTCATAAACTAGCATAACATGTTTGGGACATATATGTTAATATGTTAGAACATATTATGTTTGGGACATAAAATGTTTGTAAATATAATATGCTTGAATGCAAACATATATTAATTTAGAAATAGCCTATAAACATATATGTGTTTAGTAGCTTGGAGCGCTATTTAACAGGGAGCGATATTGAATTAAGTTGGTGGTTGTTGCTTGTTATTACAAAATTAACATTTTTTTTTTCCTTGGGCAATTGATCAGCTACTTCTTTGATCCTTACAAACTGTGTGGTCCGCTGTTCGAATCCCCGTCCGGCAAAAGGTAAAATTAAAATAAAAAAAATCATAAAATTGAATAATTTCTTCTACAATGTTTGTATTACAGAAAAAGGAGCTAAGAACTAAAAAATCTCGTGGAAGTGAGAAAGATGTCGGGGAATATACAATTGGGCAGAAACAAAATTTTGAGCATTCAAGTCGAAAACCTATGTTGTTAGCACCTATATTACCTGTTTATTTTCATAATTCATTATGATTGTAAATATATAAATAAATAAGTAAAATTTTGAGCACAATATTGTTTGGGAGAATTTTTTTAAGCATATAATATTTTTGGGTGCAAAATGCTTCCAAACATATTATATGGTCACATAATAACATATTGTTTTTTGGAAGACAACATTATTGAATTTGGATGCAAAAATACAAAATGTTTGGAACTTAGACTACCCAAACATATATTGTTTAGACCAATATGCTTTCAAACATATTATATATTGGTAGAGATCAAACATATAAATGTTTGGGCAATACCCAAAAATATATATGCTTGAAGCAAAATATGTTTGGGAGTATATGTTACAGAAGCGATTTTTTGTGAGCGTGTATATAACTTTTATTTCTGGGCTGGGAAGTAGTGTTAGTCACATTTCTTGTCGAAAAGGGGTTTCGCCCGAGTATAATCCACTGCGTTTGGCACATCTAGTATTATTCTGAGAACCGAACTGTGTCCGTGCTTCTTTTCCGATCACAGCATCTGACTCTAGGGCTAATATGTCTAAAGGCAATAGATGCAACATGACATTAAGAGAATATTTTTCTGCCTACTGAGTGTACCTGAGATATAAAGACACGCCATTCGTTGAACTTCTCGACTTTTTACCTATTAATATATCGACAAAAGTTCAAAATCTCTGACGAAAGTGTGTCATCGTCTTTTGGCCTAACACAGTTTTATTACCATAGACTATAAAATATTTATCATATTCTCCCAAAAATGCAAATACCAAGACGCCATTATATCCATTCATTATTTTTCTACATAAATATATTATTTTTATTTTTTTTCTGGATTTTAAATATGCTAATTATACTTATGCATCTGTTTTTGAAATCACTTTGGCTAATTTACATCAATTTACAATCACATCGATTTGATACGTGTTTTGATTTAATCAAATTTATAGCATAATATAATATTGTATAAATTTTGATGTTGATGATAAACTTATTATAAAAATAAACTAGTAATCATTAAAAAATATTGCTAAATTAAACAAAAATTAATGAATTAACTAAATTTAATATAACTGATACGAAAAAATGTAAATGTACGAAAAAGCTTTTTTTGAAACTCCCAAATCTGAAAATGCATCAATGATCAAACCACATAAACTTCCATGTGTATGTGAAAATAAAGAAATTTCCTTCTGACGGTTTAGAGATAATTGCTTTAATTCTTGTCATACCTTATAAGAATTTTGACACAATATAAAGGACACATTCCCTTAAAGAAATTTTAATTTAAATATAATTTTAATTATTTTTTGTGGTGTAGGTCCCGAATCTTTGAAATTTGTGTCACTCCCATAAAGATGTAAATCTTTGAAGTAATGCACTTTTTATTTAAAGCAAAAGAAAACATTTTTGAAATTCTGAGTCGATCTAAGCATGTCCGTCCGTCTGGTGAAATTACGCTAACTTCCGAACGAAACAAGCTATCGACTTGAAACAAGTAGTTGTTATTGATGTCGGTGTATTGCAAATCGGACCACTTTTACGTATAGCCCCCATATAAACCGATCCCCAGATTAGGCTTGCAGAGCCTCTCAGAGAACCAAATTTCATCCGATCCGGCTGAAATTTGGTATATAGTGTAACAGGTTGGCTGATAAGTCCCCGGTCTGACACATAGATGGCGTCGCTAGTATTAAATTTTATATAGTACCAACATTCAAATGATTCAACTAGTTTGTGAGATAGAGCGTCTTTTGTGAAGCAACTTTTGTTATTGTGAAAAAAATGGAAAAAAAGGAATTTCGTTTTTTAATAAAATACTGTTTTCCGAAGGGAAAAAATACGGTGGAAGCAAAAAATTGGCTTGATAATGAGTTTCCGGACTCTGCCCCACGGAAATCAACAATAATTGATTGGTATGCAAAATTCAAGCGTGGTGAAATGAGCACGGAGGACGGTGAACGCAGTGGACGCCCGAAAGAGGTGTTTACCGACGAAAACATCAAAAAAATCCACAAAATGATTTTGAATGGCCGTAAAATGAAGTTGATCGAGATAGCAGAGGCCTTAAAGATATCAAAGGAACGTGTTGGTCATATCATTCATGAATATTTGGATATGCGGAACCTCTGTGAAAAGTGGGTGCCGTGCGAGCTCACATTTGACCAAAAACAACAACTTGTTGATGATTCTGAGCGGTGTTTGTAGCTGTTAACTCGTAATACACCCGAGTTTTTCTATCGATATGTGACAATGGATGAAACATGGCTCCATCACTACACTCCTGAGTCCAATCGACAGTCGGCTGAGTGGACAGCGACCGGTGAACCGTCTCCGAAGCGTGGAAAGACTCAAAAGTCCGCTGGCAAAGTAATGGCCTCTGTTTTTTGGGATGCGCATGGAATAATTTTTATCGATTATCTTGAGAAGGGAAAATCAACAGTGACTATTATATGGCGTTATTGGAGCGGAAGGTCGAAATCGCGGCAAAACGGCCCCATATGAAGAAGAAAAAAGTGTTGTTCCACCAAGACAACGCACCGTGCCACAAGTCATTGAGAACGATGGCAAAAATTCATGAATTGGGCTTCGAATTGCTTCCCCACCCACCGTATTCTCCAGATCTGGCCCCCAGCGACTTTTTCTTGTTCTCAGACCTCAAAAGGATGCTGGCAGGGAAAAAATTTGGCTGCAATGAAGAGGTGATCGCCGAATCTGAGGCCTATTGTGAGGCAAAACCGAAGGAGTACCACCAAAATGGGATCAAAAGATGGGAAGGTCGTTATAATCGTTGTATCGCTCTTGAACGGAACTATGTTGAATAATAACAAGTATATACAGCAGTAAGTTTGGCCGGGCCGAATCTTAAATACCCACCACCATGAACCAAATATTAGGGTTTCCTTTGAAATTTCAGGAGGGCTTGAGGACATTTCCGGAAGATAAATTTAGAGATTTCACCTATGAGGACTATATCAGATTCTGGATTTCTAAGAACCATTTTTGTTTGAGTTTTAGAGGAATTATTAACATCTCGTGTAAGTGTGCAAGAAAATTATAAAATAACGTCTTGATTTGAAATCTTAAATCTGTAGATTTTCACCCGAGAAGTAAAATTTGGAAATTTTACATTGAGTTTCAAGCAATTTTCATGATCAGTTGGCCTTCTACACCCTCAAGAAGTGAAGTGGGTCTATATGGAGGCATTACCAAATGGACCGATAAAAACTTAATCCGATACACGTTTTTGTGAGCCTAAAATACCAGAATATTTACAATTTCAGGCAAATCAGATAAAAACTACGGTTTCTAGAAACCCAAGGAGTTAAATCGGGAAATCGTTCTTATATGGGCTATACTAAAATATCGAGCGATACTCACAGTTTTCGGCACACCTCTTTATGGCCCGAAAATACCTCTAGATTTCCAATTGCAGGCAAATAGGAGAAAAACTTCGGATTCTAGAAGCCCAAGAAGTAAAATCGGGAAATCGGTCTATTGGGGGCTATACCAAAATATGGACCGATGGTTAGGTTAGGTTAGGTTATGTGGCAGCCCGATTTATCAGGCTCACTTAGACTATTCAGTCCATTGTGATACCACAGTGGTGAACTTCTCTCTTATCACTGAGTGCTGCCCGATTCCATGTCAAGCTCAATGACAAGGGACCTCCTTTCTATAGCCGAGTCCGAACGGCGTTCCACATTGCAGTGAAACCACTTAGAGAAGCTTTGAAACCCTCAGAAATGTCACCAGCATTACTGAGGTGGTATAATCCACCGCTGAAAAACTTTTTGGTGTTCGGTCGTAGCATGAATCGAACCCACGACCTTGTGTATGCAAGGCGGGCATGCTAACCATTGCACCACGGTGGCTCCCAAAATATGGACCGATACTCACCATTTTCGGCATACCTATTTATGGTCCTAACATACATCTAGATTTCCAATTTCAGACAAATTGGATAAAAACTACGGTGTCTATAAGCCCAAGACCCCATATCGGGAGGTCGGTTTATATGGGCACCATACCAAAACATGGACCGATGCTCACCATTTTTGGCACACCTCTTTACGGTCCTAAAGTACCTTTCGATTTCCAAATTCAGATAAATTGGATAAAAACTGCGGTTTCTATAAGCCCAAGAAGTAAAATCGGGAGATCGGTCTATATGGGGGCTATACCAAAACATGGACCGATACTCACCATTTTCGGCACACCTATTTATGGTCCTAACATACATCTAGATTTCCAATTTCAGGCAAATTGGATAAAAACTACGGTGTCTATAAGCCCAAGACCCCATATCGGGAGGTCGGTTTATATGGGCACCATACCAAAACATGGACCGATACTCACCATTTTTGGCACACGCATTTGTGGTCCTACAATACCTCTAGATTTCCAATTTCAGATAAATTGAATAAAAACTGCAGTTTCTATAAGCCCAAGAAGTAAAATCGGGAGATCGGTCTATATGGGGGCTATACCAAAACATGGACCGATGCTCACCATTTTTGGCACACCTCTTTACGGTTCTAAAGTACCTCTCGATTTCCAAATTCAGATAAATTGGATAAAAACTGCGGTTTCTATAAGCCCAAGAAGTAAAATCGGGAGATCGGTCTATATGGGGGCTATACCAAAACATGGACCGATACTCACCATTTTTGGCACACCTCTTTATGGTCATAAAATACCTCTAGATTTAAAATTTCAGGCAAATTGGATAAAAACTACGATTTCTATAATCCCAAGAAGTAAAATCGGGAGATCGGTCTATATGGGGGCTATACCAAAATATGGATCAATACTCACAATTTTTGGCACACGTATTTGTGGTCCTACAATACCTCTAGATTTCCAATTTCAGGCAAATTGGATAAAAACTACGATTTCTATGAGGCCAAGACCCCAAATCGGGAGGTCGGTTTATATGGGGACTATATCAAAACCTATACCGATATAGCCCATCTTCGAACTTGACCTGCCTGCAGACAAAAGACGAGTTTGTGCAAAACTTCAGCACGATTGCTTCATTATTGAAGACTGTAGCGTGATTACAACAGACAGACAGACAGACGGACATCGTTATATCGTCTTAGAATTTTTCCCTGATCAAGAATATATATATACTTTATATAATCGGAAATCGATATTTCGATGTGTTACAAACGGAATGACAAACTTATTATACCCCCGTCACCATTCTATGGTGGTGGGTATAAAAATAAAAAGCTTATACGGGGACTTTGTTGATTACGTGTATTATAAAGTAACGTAGCGGGAGGGGGTTTAAAGGTAAATCGGAAAATGAGGCTTAGATTATTCGATTATAGCAATTTAGGTAAGAATTTTTAGGCAAGCCTGGCAAGTTTTTTTATCTAATGATATGAATATTATTTATATGATCCACAAGTACCCTTACGTAACTCCTATTGTCCATAAGGGAGTTTTTTTTTTAATTTATGTATTGTAGACAATATTTACAGTTTTCTTAATACAAAGCTTTTTCGAAAAATAATATATAACTAAATACATACCAAAGAAAACAAATAAAAGAAAAAATCTTGGAAGTTTTGCAATAGCTTATTATTTTTACTTTTCAAATATTTATTCTAAAACAAAACACATTGATATACAATATACAAAAACAAAATAAAAAATAGTAAAGCACATATAAAAATGAAATTGTAAGAAAATTTTAAACAATCAGTTTTTTTTTTTTAACAAAATTTGCTTAAATTGATATAAAAAGATATCATATACATAATTAAAACAGAAAATTAAATGAAATAATTAAGAAGTGTGCTGCTTGGATCGTGCATTGACATCACTTTCCGAGTGTCGTGGCGAAATTTCAATTTCTTCGGTGTCAGATTTAATGCTGCGCGTGGTGCCAGTATCATCGCTAAATACATACAAAATATTTTGATTGTAAAATAAATTCAAAAATGAGAAATATAAAATAAAAGAAACTAATATAAAAATAATACATAATAATAAATAAAGTACAAGAATACAAAACATATAAATTGCACACATATGGGTTACCTTTACACATAGAGAATAGATTGTTTGGATATTGGTGATAATAGTGAACAGTTTACATTTTGAAACTCAGTCTACGTACTTTCTTTAATCTCTCAATCCTCATCTCTTTGCGATTATATTGATCGATCAAATGTATAACGGCATGACATGATACAAGAGTAATGCAAGTTCTTCCTACACTGAAAAAATATTGTCGTGAGGCCAAATATTTCATGTCGTTAAATTACGATTGAAAATTTTGCTTAGCATAGAACACGCATTTCTCTAAAATAAAGTTTTTTACCTTGTCCAAAAGTCGATAAATTTTCAATGAAGTCGTTTTTTCCTTATAATTGATTCGACTTAAAAATGGGTATCTTTACATGGAAAACATTTTCTTGGACTAAAGTCAACTATACTTTAATAATTCAGATTTTTCTTAAATTATTGTAATTGTCTTAAAATTTGTTGTTTTTATACCCTCCACCATAGGATGGGGGTATATTAACTTTGTCATTCCGTTTGTAACACATCGAAATATTGCTCTAAGACCCCATAAAGTATATATATTCTGGGACGTGGTGAAATTCTGAGTCGATCTGAGCATGTCCGTCCGTCCGTCCGTCTGTTGAAATCACGCTAACTTCCGAACGAAACAAGCTATCGACTTGAAACTTGGCACAAGTAGTTGTTATTGATGTAGGTCGGATGGTATTGAAAATGGGCCATATCGAACCACTTTTACGTATAGCCTCCATATAAACGGACCCCCAAATTTGGCTTGCGATTGCTCCAAGAGAAGCAAATTTCATCCGATCCGGCTGAAATTTGGTACATTGTGTTAGTATGTGGTCTCTAACAACCATGCATAAATTGGTCCATATCGGTCCACTTTTACGTATAGCCCCCATATAAACCGATCCACCGATTTGGCTTGCGGAGCTTCTAAGAGAAGCAAATTTCATCCGATTTGGCTGAAATTTGGTACATGATGTTGGTATATGTTCTCTAATGACCATGCAAAAATTGGTCCACATAGGCCCATAATTATATATAGCCCCCATATAAACCGATCCCCAGATTTGACCTCCGGAGCCTCTTAGAGGAGCAAACGTCATCCGCTCCGATTGAAATTTGGTACGTAGTGTTAGTATATTGTCTCTAACAACCATGCCAAAATTGGTGTATATCGGTCCATAATTATATATAGCCCCCATATAAACCGATCCCCAGATTTGACCTCCGGAGCCTCTTAGAGGAGCAAAATTCATCCGATCCGGTTGAAACTTGGTACGTGGTGTTAGTATATGGTCTCTAACAACCACGCAAGAATTGGTCAATATCGTCCATAATTATATATAGCCCCCATATAAATCGATCCCCAGATTTGTCCTCCGAAGCCTCTTGGAGGAGCAAAATTCATGCGATCCGGTTAAAATTTGGAACATGGTGTTAGAATGTGGTCTCTAAGTAACACGCAAGAATTGGTCCATATCGGTCCATAATTATATATAGCCCCCATATAAACCGTTCCCCAGATTTGATCTCCGGAGGTGGTGTTAGTATAAGGCCGCTAATAACCATGCCAAAATTGGTGCGTATCGGTCTATAGTTATATATAGCCGATCCCCAATCACACAAAAATTAGTCCATATCGGTTCAAATCATGGTTGCCACTCGAGCCAAAAATAATCTACCAAAATTTTATTTTTATTGAAAACATTGTCAAAATGTTATGTCTATAGAAAATTTTGTCAAAATTTTAATTTTATAGAAATTTTTTTCTAAATTTTATTTCTATAGAAAATGTTGTCAACATTTTATTTCTATAGAAAATTTTGCCAAAATTTTATTTCTATAGAAATTTTTTTCCAAATTTTACTTCTATAGAAAATGTTGTCAAAATTTTATTTTGTCAAAATTTTATTTCTATAGAAACTTTAAACTTAATTATATACGTATTTAATCGGCCTTTTTAGATTAATATATACCACGTATGGACTATGTGGTATATATTACGGTGTTAGGAAATTTTAAGATACCTTGCCATCGGCAAGTGTTACCGCAACCCAAGTAATTCTATTGTGGATGACAGTCTTCAGTAGAAGTTTCTTCGCAATCCATGGTGGAGGGTACATAAGCTTTGGCCTGGCCGAACTTACGGCCGTATATACTTGTTTTTTTTTTGCACCTTGACTACAAAGCAAAAAAGTGTACAAAAATAGGACATGTTTTTCAACACTTTATTTCAAAAACGTTTTCACTTGAAACATAGCATCATTTCTACTTGAAGTCGAGTCTGAATTTGGAAATTAAAGTTGTCATTAAATCGTTCTTAAAGGACTTTGATAGCATATGAATAAACAAAGCTGACAAAACGTAAAACCCAAATTCTCCGCTTCAGTATGCGTAAAAATGGAGTTGTTAAGAGGCGAGTTTGGTCAACATTTTATTTCACGTTCAATTGTCCGCCTAGATCGTACGATTTAACTCCCCTTTAGACTATTTTTTGTGGGGCTTTGGTAAAGTTCATTTCTATATAGACCCACTTCAATTGACATAATGGAAAACAAACAAGTATGCCAAAATTGGACTAAGCAAATGGACCATTTAAAGCGCAGTCGTGGTCAACATTTACCAAGTGATACCATGCGTTGCCAAATCAACAACCAGCGTTCTTGATCTAAAAACGTAATGTAACGTAATGAATTTATTAAAAAAAATCCGCTACCATGACTCAAACCTGCTCCTGTCTGCTCCATACGCGTTAACAGTCGTCTTAGGACATTGCAACACCGATGGAGTTGCCATACCCAGCAAAAAATACTTCAGCAGTAAGAGTTTAGTTGTGCTTTTTGGTATACAATAAAGTAGGCATTGCATCCACACTGCATGAATCGGTGGTAATAACGTAAACGAGTAATCAAACTAGTTTATGATCATTCATTTACGTTATTGCAACCAATTCATGCAGTGTAGATGCACGCCAACAATGCTATACTCAAGTCCAGCAAAAAATACTTCACCAGTAAGAGTTTAGTTGCGCTTTTTGGTATACAATAAAGTAGGTAGTGCATCCACACTGCATGAATCGGTGGCAATAACGTAAACGAGTAATCAAAATAGTTTATGATCATTCGTTTACGTTATTGCAACCAATTCATGCAGTGTAGATGCACGCCAACAATGCTATACCCAAGTCCAGCAAAAAATACTTCAGCAGTAAGAGTTTAGTTGCGCTTTTTGGTATACAATAAAGTAGGTAGTGCATCCACACTGCATGAATCGGTGGTAATAACGTAAACGAGTAATCAAAATAGTTTATGATCATTCGTTTACGTTATTGCAACCAATTCATGCAGTGTAGATGCACGCCAACAATGATATACTCAAGTCCAGCAAAAAATACTTCAGAAGGAAGAGTTTAGTTGCGCTTTTTGGTATACAATAAAGTAGGCATTGCATCCACACTGCATGAATCGGTGGCAATAACGTAAACGAGTAATCAAACTAGTTTATGATCATTCGTTTACGTTATTGCAACCAATTCATGCAGTGTAGATGCACGCCAACAATGCTATACTCAAGTCCAGCAAAAAATACTTCAGCAGTAAGAGTTTAGTTGCGCTTTTTGGTATACAATAAAGTAGGTAGTGCATCCACACTGCATGAATCGGTGGCAATAACGTAAACGAGTAATCAAAATAGTTTATGATCATTCGTTTACGTTATTGCAACCAATTCATGCAGTATAGATGCATGAAAGGTAGTTCTGTTTTCCTTCACGCCAACAATGCTATACTAAAGATTATATATAACTTCTGAGCAATATTTCTATTAAAATGAGCAATCATATCAGCGCTATGTAGAAGCTGCTCTAAATCGGAGCAGCTTCTATCTGAGTGGCAGTTCGTACTGCCACTCTCCCTTACAATCCTGCTGAAGTAGTGCTCCACTTTTTTTGTTGGGATGGCATATGTAGTATATGAACGCCCGTAGACAAAACCGTCAACATTCCGTTGTGATTTTTCGTGAACGTTACCGTTTCACTTTGTTACCGTCCGTTCACGATTTTGAAATCGTATTTTTTATACCCTGCGCCACACTGTGGAACAGGGTATTATAGGTTAGTGCATATGATTGAAACACCCAGAAGGAGACGAAATAGACATATAGTGTTTTTTGGCAATTATGTTCAAGGCTGGCCCTCGATGTAGTCATGTCCGTCTGTCCTTCCTTCCGTCTGTCTGTGAACACATTTTTGTAATTTTGTAATAGGTTGCAATTTAAGTCCAATTGACTTTCGTGCAATTATGTGTTTTAGGTCAGAATAGAACCCTACTGTTTTTGGACGAAATAGGTTCAGATTTAGATATAGTTCCCATATATATCATTCGCCCGATATGCACTTATATGGCCCCAGAAGCCAGAGTTTTACCCTCATTTGGTTGAAAGTTTGCACAAGGTGTACAATTGCTAGTGTCGTATAATTCGCCCCATTTAGACCCATATGACCACAGAAGCAAAATTGTAAAAGTGGAATGAAGGTTCTAGATATGCATGCCAATTTTGATTGAAATTGGTTCAAATGTAGATATAGCTTCCACATATATATTTGGCACGCATAGCTACAATGCTAATTCTACTCCCTGTGCAAAATTTCAACCAAATTGGGGTAAAACTCTGGCTTCTGGGACCGTATTAGTCCATATCGGGCGAAAGATATATATGGGAGCTATATCTAAATCTGAACCGATTTCAATAAAATTTGGCACACTTGACTATAGTACTAATTGTTCTTCTTGTGCAAAATTTTAAGCAAATTAGGGTAAAACTCTGGCTTCTGGGGCCATATAAGTCCATATCGGACGAAATATATATATATGTGCACAGAAAAAAATATCACCAAAATATTTCCAATTAAAAAGTTAATTGAAGTTGAAATTTTTTTCAATTAATAAATTAATTGGTACAATTAACTTTTTAATCAAGATAGAAACATTAAGTTAATTTAGTCAATGATTGAAAATTTAGTCAATGATTGAAAATTTTTAATTAAAAATTTAATGAAACAATTAACTTTTATTCAAATTCGGAAGACTAAGTCAGTTAAAAAAGTGATGAAAATATTTTTAAATTTTTAATTAATTTTTTTATTCAAACAATCGTTAATCCAAATAAAAATTCTGAGCCAATTCAGAATGTAATTGAAAATAGTTACCTTTTTTAATTACAAAATTAATTGAGTTTTGCAATCAACATCAATTAAATTTTTAATTGAATCAATTAAAAAATTAATTGAAATTTGGTAATGAAATCAATTAATTTTTTAATCAAGAATTTTTTCTATGCCCAATTAAAACTGTGATTGATACTATCATTTTCGTGATTGAAGACATTTCAATTAAAAAATTAATTGGATCAATTAATTTCGTGATTGAATCAAAAAAAAAAAATTTTGTGTGTGAGCTATATCTAAATCTGAACCGATTTCTTCCAAAATCAATAGGGATCTATTCTGAGCCAAAACACATACTTGTGCCAAAGTCGATTGGACTAAAACTGCGACCTAGACATTGATTACAAAAATGTGTTCACGGACAGACGGAAAGACGGACATCGCTATATCGACTCAAGAGCCCATCCTCAGCATTTTTGCCAAAGACACCATGTGTCTATCTCGTCTCCTTCTGGGTGTTGCAAACATATACACTAACTTATAATATCCTGTTCCACAGTGTGGCGCAGGGTATAATGATATATTAAATGCATGGGATCTGAGTTGTACAAGGTAGTCTATTGGAGTGTGAACTAGATTTTGTTTAAATTCACCATGAGACTGCTGATATTTTCCCATTGTATATGTACTGAAATCAATAAACCCTGTAATGCCCAATCCCGCATTTAGGCGGGCTTCGTAAAATCAGTAAGCTTTTAGTAAAACACACCTTAAGACAACAAAAATGGGTAGAATAAAAAAAAAAAAAAAACTTAGTAAAATCTGTTCAAGAGGCTTTGCAGCATATACTGAATTTTACCGCATAAATTTTTCTTGCTTTTGTGTCGTTAACATTGAATATTTAATCAGCTGGCAAAAAAATTGGGGCATTAGAGGGTTAAGATTTCAGCCGAAATCCACTATGATTAGATTTAGGACATTTTATTATTTCACCTTTTACCAAAGCAAGATATGTGCAACTTATATTTAAATAAAATAAAATTTATGTAAAAACAAAAATAATAATGAAAACAAAACATAACTATATAAAAGAGTTTTGATTTCGTGATGTCTGTGAATTGTATTTGGTTTTGAGTGTAAGGCGAGGCGAAGGAATGATGAGAGATAGAGCTAATCATATGGTAAAAAGGCATGAAGAACAAGAACGATTTTTTTTGTGGAAATTCTCTTTAATGTTTTTGTTTTTGGTTGACGTGATGAAGACATTCGAATAGGTAGGTTTGTTAGTGAGCGATAGCAAGAAAATCTAGAACATCTCACAATTGATGAGAAAAATTGAGTTTGATTTTCAAATGAGAAATTTCTTGGTATGTACAAAATAAAAGATTCAACAACGAGTAGCTGAGTGAAAATTTTTGCTAATTCCTTATGCAAAATCCAAATTTTAATATCTATTGCAAATGATGAGAGGGGATATGTATGAAAAGGGGGGGAGAGGGGTGAAGGAGAATAGACTAGAAATGGCCATTATCGTATATTTCAAAATATTGAGTTAGCATTCAAAGCATTCATTCTTAACAATGAACTCTAGATAATTATTGATTTATTAACTTTTTTTGTAATTTGATTAAATTTGAAATTGAGGAAAGAACATTTAACAAATTATTTGCAAAATGAGAGTAAAGATGATTGATAATATTAATGTAGTTAATTAAAAAATGTAACACAACACATTTGGGCTACTTAAACGAAAAGAACTTCATTACGAAAGGCTACACATATTTTTATTATTATTATTATTATTAAATTTTATTTCTGTATAAGTTTTAAGAAAGTGTTTGTTTTTTTTGGTTTGGTTACATAAAGATAAGTAAATATTTGCTTTTGGGAGTTTTTGTTTTCTAGTTAAATAGGAAAGGATTTTATTTTGCGGGGTGGATATTTTTTTCTGTTTGCATAAAAACTCGTTTTTAAAAATCGTTTTTGATTTGGTTTTGTTCATCATGCAACTTACCCGTACAGTCTACTATCTCGGAAACTCCTTCTTGTGTTTTTTTGGATAAGATTTTTTTTTATTTTTTTTTTGAGTGTTGGATTTTAGGTTGGTTTTGTTAAAAACAACAATTGTTCATTAAAATTTATTTATAAAAGTATTTTTTTTGGTATTCAAAACAAATAGAAAAATTATAATAAAGTTAATTAAATTATTGGTGAGATGTGCTTTTGTAAAATTCTATGATATAATTTTTCGGGGTTTGAAAACTTAAAACTGGGAAAATTGGGGTAGGAATGCTACTGTAGTAAGTGTTACCGTTGCCATTTTCTAAAAAGTGTCACAAAATGTGTTACTCGTAACAAAAAATGTGGACCTCTCATTTTAAAAACAAGTATATACGGCCGTAAGTTCGGCCAGGCCGAATCTTATGTACCCTCCACCATGAATTGCGTAGAAACTTCTACGAAAGACTGTCATCTTAAAACTTCTTAACATCGTTTTCTAAATTGTGAGTTAGTCTATACGTGGTAGAGAGCCAGAATTGAAATATGGCATGGCTGTTAAATTTCATACACTACCACAACGTACCAAATTTCAACCAGATCGGATGAATTTTGCTTCTCCAAAAGGCACCAGAGGTCAAGTTTGGGGATCGGTTTATATGGGGGCTATATATAATTATGGACTGAAATGAACCAATTCCTGCATGGTTGTTGGATAACATCACGTACAAAATTTCAACCGAATCGAATGAATTTTGCTCTTCCAAGGGGCTCCGGAGGTCAAATCTGGGGATCGGTTTATATGGGGGCTATATATAATTATTGACCGATGTGGACCATTTTTTGCACGGTCATTAGAAACCATATACTAACACCATGTACTAAATTTCAGCCGTATCGGATGAAATTTGCTTCTCTTTGAGGCTCCGCAAGCCAAATCTGGGGATCGGTTTATATGGGGGCTATATATAATTATGAACCGATGTGGACCAATTTTTGCATGGTTGTTAGAGATCATATACTAACACTATGTACCAAATTTCAGCCGGATCGGATGAAATTTGCTTCTCTTTGAGGCTTCACAAGCCAAATCTGGTGATCGGTTTATATGGGGGCTATATATAATTATGGACCGATGTGAACCAAGTTTTGCATGGTTGTTAGAGACCATATACCAACACCATGTACCAAATTTCAGGCAGATCTGATGAATTTTGCTCTTCTAAGGGGCTCCGGAGGTCAAATCTGGGGATCGGTTTATATGGGGGCTATATATAATTATGGACCGATTTCGACCGAATTTTTACATGGGTGTTTGAGGCCATATATTAACACCACGTACCAAATTTTAACTGAATCAGATGAATTTTGGTCTTCCAAGAGGCTCCGGAGGTCAAATCTTGGGATCGGTTTATATGGGTGCTATATATAATTATTGACCGATGTGGACCAATTTTTGCATAGTTGTTAGAGACCATATACTTACACTATGTACCAAATTTCAGCCGGATCGGATGAAATTTGCTTCTCTTAGAGTCCCCGAAAGCCAAATTTAGGGGTCCGTTTATATGGGGGCTGTAAGTAAAAGTGGACCGATATGGTCCATTTGCAACACCATCCGACCTACATCAATAACAACTACTTGTGCCAAGTTTCAAGTCGATAGCTTGTTTCGTTCGGAAGTTAGCGTGATTTCAACAGACGGACGGACGGACGGACATGCTCAGATCGACTCAGAATTTCACCACGATCCAGAATATATATACTTTATGGGGTCTTAGAGCAATATTTCGATGTGTTACAAACGGAATGACAAAGTTAATATAGCCCCATCCTATGGTGGAGGGTATAAAAAGTGGCACAATTTATAAGCAGACAAATGCTATAACAGACTCTGTAGGAGGCCAGAAAGGGTCCTGAGGATGGCACGACAGAATTATGCATATTCACTAGATGGACCGAAATTGTCCAATATATCGAACCGAGTTTTTTGGACAAGACGATACAGTGTCAAATGAAATAAGGTACTTAGGAGTAACCATAGACAGGAAACTGAATTAGATGAGCCACATATTTAAGACGACAGAGAAAGTCTACAGATGTAGAGCACTGTGCAGCGGAGCGGTGGGCTCTAAAAATGTGACATGCCAATCCTGACATCAGTGGAGAGGAGAGTAACATAGAAATTTTACAATGGGTCCAACGAACATGTTTTCTTGGCATAACTGGGGCAATGAAGACCACGTTAACAACCCAGCAAAAAATACTTCAGCAGT
The DNA here is from genome assembly GCF_050003625.1 of Haematobia irritans. Taxonomy (NCBI): domain Eukaryota; kingdom Metazoa; phylum Arthropoda; class Insecta; order Diptera; family Muscidae; genus Haematobia; species Haematobia irritans. The sequence goes on along the minus strand of NC_134400.1, from coordinate 105,418,915 downwards.
AACCCAGCAAAAAATGGAGCACTATTTGAGCAGGATTGTAAGGGAAAGAGGCAGTACCAACTGCTTACAAAACAACCGAATAAGCGTTCGGTAAAGTAGGCAGTGCATCCACACTGCATGAATCGGTGGCTATAACGTAGACGAATAATCAAACTAGTTTATGATCATTCGTTTACTTTATTGCAACCAATTCATGCAGTATAGATACATGAAAGGTAGCGCTGCTTTTCTCCACGCCAACAATGCTATACTCAAGATTATATATCACTTGTGGACAATATTTCTATTAAAATGAGCAATTATATCAGCGCTATATAGAAGCTGCTCTAAATCGGAACATCGCCCACAAAAATCAGCGCTGATTCTGTTGTCTTGTAAGCAGTTGGTACTGCCTCTCTCCCTACAATCCTGCTAAAATAGTGCTCCATTTTTTGCTGCGAAAAGCCTTGATGATGAAGATACTGGACTTAAGACCTATAGAGGTTCATATCAAAAGCGTAGTCTCATGGCTACGATGATATTGAAGATGTTGAGTACGCAAACACGAAAAATGACAAACCATCAAAGGATAATAGGGGAGACGGTGGTGAAATCGCGTGTGGCGCAAAAATCCATGATCGTATACCTGAGGTGGCCATATCTGCCGAGTGTGACATTCAGACGCCAGTATGATGGTCCTGGCAGAAGGAAACCCCAGAACAGATACCAGGGGGGAAATTACTGCAACACCGATGGTTCGAAGATGGGTGAGAGAACGGGACTGGGCTTTTATGTGGAGCAATGTTTTAAAGTGCTCGAAACTAACACGAGGCCACAAAATGTGAACATTTTCATATACTGCTGGAGGGCAATCAAGGCAATAGGTTGCCGGAAGGCAATTAAGGCAAGCAGACATTACGTTTCGATCTCGAACCGAATTGGAATGCAAAACGTAAAGGCAAATAAACCGGCTAGGACATATAGGGAAGTAAACTTAGAGGCCCAGATAAGAAAACGACTACACAAGGAGAGTACGACGACAGTCAGGAGGACCGTGGGAATAATGACCGGACACCTAGAATAAGAGCAGCAGAGTATGGTGCATGTAGAACGTGTTTTGAAGATAATGGGACCATGGAACAGAGTTAACCATATCGGTGAGGAGATAATTCGGGAACTGGCTCAGCTGGGAAACAGGTACTGAAATCAATTTGGGAAATTTGGTACGATTACAGAGTACCTGGAATGAAAAAACGGTGAATGACATCCCCATTCAATTCAAAAATATGATTTTTGGTTCGATTAATCGAATTTGGTCATGATAGAAAGTTAATTTTTACCCACATCAAAAGTCGATTCGACTCGATCTTCAAAAAATCGATTTTGAAGATAATGATATTCAACTTGGACTTTTTCAACCGTGGGGTTGAAGATGGCTTAAAATTCAGATTCCTCGCTTCATTTCTATCGCTCAATGGGCACCAAACAACTCAATTGGTTCAACTTTTGTGCCAGGGGCAACTTGCTGCCCGATTTTTTGTTTAGCCTCCTTTTTATAGCCGTGCCTGAACGGCATTTCACATTGCTGTGAACCACTTAGAGAAGCTTCTGAAGCACTCTGAAATGTGACCAACATTACTGAGAGGGGATAATCCACCGCTGAAAAATTTTTTTGATGTTTGGTCGAAACTGGGATTGAACCTATGGCACTTTGTATGCAAGGCGGTCATATATAATCATTGCACCATGGGGCTCCCACGACATAATGATCCTTAGGGTTTACCCGCATGAGAAAAAAACCCTTGGGAAAGCGGGTATGGCAAGCGTTTGTTAGAGATTTCTATCTCACTCTTCTTTATACTAAAGACATAGTCGATTGAATTTCCATCAGCGTTGCTTTTTCATCACGTAATTTTTCATGTTGAAACTATACATTAAAAAAATATTGCCGTAAGCAAAACGATTCTATATCCTTAAAATACGAATGCCATTGTTGCGTACCATATCTCTGATTTTTTCAATTTATCCGATGTTGATGAATAAAATGTAAAGAAAATTTCATCGAACTGAGGACAACTTAAATACAATTCCTTTGGATCTCGCTAAGCCACATTTTTGATACATCGTATGTCAATTAAGAAAGTTTCGTTAAAGTTGTTTGTGTGTGCATCACACGCTGACCTATAAATAGATTTGAATGTTAACATACGTTATTTGTATATTAATGACAATAAGAGCTACATGGCTCAGTCGATTTTTTTGAGTTAGTCTTTATTTAATTGTGTTTACATTTTGTAAAAGACGACATTACAAAAACAAGTAAGGAAAGTCTAAAGTCGGGCGGGGCCGACTATATTATACCCTGCACCACTTTGTAGATCTAATTTTTCGATACCATATCACATCCGTGAAATGTGTTGGGGGCTATATATAAAGGTTTGTCCCAAATACATACATACATTCAAATATCACTCGATCTGGACAGAATTTGATAGACTTCTACAAAATCTATAGACTCAAACTTTAAGTCGCCTAATGCACTAGGGTGGAACACAATGTTAGTAAAAAATATGGGAAACATTTAAACCTGAAGATATTTTAAGGATACTTCGCAGAAGTTTATTTATGATTTATCGCTCGATATATATGTATTAGAAGTTTAGGAAAATTAGAGTCATTTTTACAACTTTTCGACTAAGCAGTGTCGATTTTACAAGGAAAATGTTGGTATTTTGACCATTTTTGTCGAAATCAGAAAAACATATATATGGGAGATATATCTAAATCTGAACCGATTTCAACCTAATTTGCCACGCATAGCAACAATGCTAATTCTACTCCCTTTGCAAAATTTCAAGTAAATCGGAGCAAAAAATTGGTCTCTGTGGGCAAATGAGTGTAAATCGGGCGAAAGCTATATATGGGAGCTATATCTAAACCTGAACCGATTTGGCTGATATTTTGCAAAGTTTTTCGAGACTCATAAAATATTCGGATGTACGAAATTTGAGGAAGATCGGTTGATACACACGCCAATTATGACCAGATCGGTGAAAAATATATATGACAGCTATATCTAAATCTGAACCGATTTTTTCCAAAATCAATAGGGATCGTCTTTGAGCCGAAACAGGACCCTATACCAAATTTTAGGACAATTGGACTAAAACTGCGAGCTGTACTTTGCACACAAAAATACATCAACAGACAAACAGACGGACAGACAGACAGATAGACGGACATCGCTAAATCGACTCAGAATTTAATTCTAAGCCGATCCGTATACTAAAAGGTTGGTCTATGATTACTCCTTCTTGGCGTTACATACACAATGCACAAACTTATTATACCCTGTACCACAGTAGTGGTGAAGGGTATAATAATATATTTTTCTTTTAAAAACAAAAAACTTTTTTACCGCAAAAACCAACTGACTAAGCTCTTTGCATTGTTAGTGTAGCGTTACAGTATTTCAACGTCTTTATATAATTATAAATTGGATTTAAAAAGGAACAACATTTACTACAGTAACATTATTACAACATGGGGATATATTTTTAAATAAAAAGGTAAAAAAAACATACAAAACATTTCTCAATTATTAGAACTCTATTCAGTAAACTTCCAAGTTTTATAAAGAAAAAAATGAGACTTTGAATAAGAAACAAGTTTATAAAAAAATAGAAAACTATCTTTTTTTTTTTATAAAAAAAAGTTGATCAAAAACACAAAAACAGGATTTTAAAATAATGATAAATGAATGTAATATGATGATGATAATACATTATTAGTTAAATACTTATAAACATACAGAATAGTAATATATATATATATATATATATATATATATATATATATAATAATAATAATTAGAAGAAGAAAATAAAGAAAACATTTAAGAATTGATTAAAACAATGTACCTTCCATTTCCGTGGCGGAAGAGAGCCAAAATTTCTTCGAATGTTTTGTTTTTGGTCTCAGGAACCTTTTTGTAAGTGAATATCCAAAATATGGCTAAGAATACACTAAACGGTAAGAAGGTATAATTTTCCAAAGCAGTCTGCAATGAGAAATCCCGAAAAACATGGTTTAAAAAATTACTTTGCAATAATCACAGGAGTTAAATAAAAACTACTCACCTTCATACTGGGGAATCCAATGCCAACCACAAAATTGGCCATCCAATTGACCAAAACCGCTATAGCCATGGCACTGGGTCTTGGACCTTGGGAGAACAATTCCGCTGTTATCATCCATGGTATTGAGCCGGGACCCACCGCAAAGAAGACCACAAAGCCTAGTGTGGATACCACCGAGAGATAGGACATCCAGTCGATCATTTCCTGTACATAACCAAAAAACTCCTATACAAAACGTGAAGTTACCGAATTCCCGATGATTTGTAGGCTTTTTGTGAATTTAAAACCGCGTGTTATAATTTATTTTTGATGATATTTAAACTTAAAGAAATTTTAATTGAAAATCAAAAAAAAAAAAAAACTCAATCGTTAGGAAATGAATAAATTACAAAAAAAATGTTTTTTACATAAATTTATAAAAGTAATTAAAAAAATAAAATTGTTGAATGTTTTTGTGAATTTCATTATTCCTATCCTATCAAAATTATGACTCATCGAAGAATTGTAGCATTTTATTAAAGGGTGGTGTTTAATTATTACGCTATGAAACTATGAATGAGTTTCGCTAAACTCTCTTGGGATTCTAAAACCTAAATTTTATCATATCAATTCAATATTAAGGACAAATTCCTTTGACATAAAAAATTTTGTTAAAAAAAAAAAAAAATTGTTCTAGAATTTTTTTCATTAAATTTGTGATATTGAACTTTACAATTTTTAGAAGTATGTCCTTGCAATAGGAAGAAACCTTTAAATTAACCGAGATATTCAATTTTCGTATTTAGAATAAACAGCTCAAAGTTTAGGCTAAGATTTCAGGGTGATCTTGTATGCTTCACTGAAAAAAATATTGACCTAATGTGAACGATTGTGCTACCTAAATTTTATGAATGGAATTTTACACAATATTAAGGAGGAATTTCTTAAATATAAATATGTCGATAAATAAGATCTGTATCCTAATTTTAATTATATTAAATAATTCTAGATAAATCATTAAAAACTGTCTTCATTATAAAAGCCCGCCTCTGTGGCTCGGAATCCAAATCTAAAATCCTTAAAGGAAGGTCAAAGTCTTTTGATCCAAGAAATATTTGGAGAGAATCACTTTTAAAAATCATTTTGCCCACTAAAAATAAACTAATATTTAAATATATGCTGGCATTAAATCATGAACTTCTATTGGCGTATAGGGAGTTTTCGAATTATAATATTTGCCAGCCAGACCTACGCACTTTGCTGCGCCTTTGTGTTTTTTTTTTATTTATTTTTTTAACGAAGGCCCTACAAGAATCGGGCAGCACTCAGTCATAACATGCACATGGTCAAAGCAAAACGAGAGCTGTTCATGAAATCGTGTACGGCCGTCGACGACACCGTGAACATTCCTTTTTTGATTTTTAGTGAACGTTTCCGTTTCATTTTGTTACCGTCCGTTCACGATTTTGGAACGCAATTTGTTCTATTAGTGTAACGAAAGTCTGTTAAGGCAAATTAATTTCATATGATCCCTGATGTTCCCTATTAATTTCCAGCCAGACCTACGCACTTTGCTGCGCCTTTATGTTTTTTTTTATTTTTTTAATGAAGGCCCTACAAAAATCGGGCAGCACTCAGTCATAACATGGACATGGTCAAAGCAAAACGAGAGCTGTTCATGAAATCGTGTACGGCCGTCGACGAAACCGTGAACATTCCTTTTCTGATTTTTAGTGAACGTTTCCGTTTCATTTTGTTACCGTCCGTTCACGATTTTGGAACGCAATTTGTTCTATTAGTGTAACGAAAGTCTGTTAATGCAAATTAATTTCATATGATCCCTGATGTTTCCTATTAATTTCCAGCCAGACCTACGCACTTTGCTGCGCCTTTATGTTTTTTTTTATTTTTTTAATGAAGGCCCTACAAGAATCGGGCAGCACTCAGTCATAACATGGACATGGTCAAAGCATAACGAGAGCTGTTCATGAAATCGTGTACGGCCGTCGACGAAACCGTGAACATTCCTTTTCTGATTTTTAGTGAACGTTTCCGTTTCATTTTGTTACCGTCCGTTCACGATTTTGGAACGCAATTTGTTCTATTAATGTAACGAAAGTATGTTAATGCAAATTAATTTCATATGATCCCTGATGTTCCCTATTAATTTCCAGCCAGACCTACGCACTTTGCTGCGCCTTTATGTTTTTATTTTTTTAATGAAGGCCCTACAAGAATCGGGCAGCACTCAGTCATAACATGCACATGGTCAAAGCAAAACGAGAGCTGTTCATGAAATCGTGTACGGCCGTCGACGAAACCGTGAACATTCCTTTTCTGATTTTTAGTGAACGTTTCCGTTTCATTTTGTTACCGTCCGTTCACGATTTTGGAACGCAATTTGTTCTAATAATGTAACGAAAGTCTGTTAATGCAAATTAATTTCATATGATCCCTGATGTTTCCTATTAATTTCCAGCCAGACCTACGCACTTTGCTGCGCCTTTATGTTTTTTTTTATTTATATTTTTAACGAAGGTCCTACAAGAATCGGGCAGCACTCAGTCATAACATGGACATGGTCAAAGCATAACGAGAGCTGTTCATGAAATCGTGTACGGCCGTCGACGAAACCGTGAACATTCCTTTTCTGATTTTTCGTGAACGTTTCCGTTTCATTTTGTTACCGTCCGTTCACGATTTTGGAACGCAATTTGTTCTATTAGTGTATCGAAAGTCAGTTAATGCAAATTAATTGCATATGATCCCTGATGTTCCCTATTAATTTCATGTAATGTTTGTACACTATACTTTTAGAACAAAATCGGGCAAGGTAGAGGCCTTCGGAGGTCCCGCCGAAACATAGAAAATTTAAGTAGCGGATTTTTTTATGTAGGAACCCCTCATCTTCCCTGACATTTTCAAACAAAACGGAAAAATTTTCTTCAAAACTTCGGGCAATAAATCGAAGAACTTCCTCTTTAAGTTTTAAGTAAATTTGAGAAGTTTATATTTTCACTATATTCCCTTCTCCCTTCCTGTCCAACCATCGAGAAATGAAATAGAGTACGTTTGTCAAGAAACCACACTTCCCTGATTTTTTGCAAGCCAATCGGAGAACTTTACTTCAAATAGTCCGGCAAGGCGGAGGTCCCTCTCAATTTGTAGTAAACTGGAGATGTTTCGATTTTCATTATACTTTTGGAAAAATTAGTGCAAGGGGGGGGTGTGTCCCTATATTAAATGTTTATCCTCAACATTATCTAAAAAATTCAAGTAAATCGAAGAAGTTTAGGTTTTCCCCTATATTTAAAAAAAGTCAGGTAAGGAGGAGAGAGATCTTCCTCCCCGTCCAAACATAGAAAAATGATGTATCTGATTTTTGTCCAGAAACCAACCCCAACCATCCCTTAAAATTTTAAGCATATCGGAGAATTTTATTTCAATCTTCAAAAAGTCGGGCAAGGGGAGGTTCGTCCAAATTTCAAACAATCGAATACTCTGCATTAATTTCATAACCTCTCCCACGTTCTCTGTAAATTTCAAGTAAATTGGAGAAGTTCGGATTTTTGCTACACTTTACTACATACGGGGTTTTTAACCCCACTATTTATCGAGAAATGAAGTAGCGGATTCCCAGTACTCATTTCAAAACCTCTCTATGTCCCCTGTATATATTAAGTAAATTGTAGAAATTTTGATTTTCACTATATTTTTCGAAAAAAAAAACCATGCAGGGGAAGCTACCCTCCCCGCACATTTATCGTAAAAAAACTGTACCCCATGTTAACTGTTTATCCTCCCCCTACATTCTCCGAAGATTTCAAGTAAATAAGAAAAGAAACAATCGGGTAAGGGGAGGTCTTCCTCCCCGTCCAAACATTGAACATTTAAGTAGTCGATTTGATCTCAATTTTATTTCAAAATCAGATTCCCAGTATTAATTTCAAAACCTCCTCAGGCCTCGACGATCTTAAGTCCAAAGTCGGGCAAAGGGGGAAGTCGCCCTGGCCGTCCAGATACAATTCGGATTTTATATAGAAAAAGTCTCTCAGTTAAAAAAAAAACTCTGGAAGGAATAGCCAAGCCATCCGCGTTTCAAATAATGGTAGCCGATCTAGTTTACTCTTTGTTTCCTGGATATCACATGATCAGAACAATGATATTTAGTCTTTATAATACATATATATCCTGACCTACCTCTTTTCAAGCGTTGATTCGTTTATGCATGAGTTGAATATACCTTTATGTATAGGACCATTGGCTAATGTATCTCAAAATACCCCAACCAGGCATATGGTTTGGTTTTAATTACTTATAATAAATTCCATTCAATTTTTGATATTTTACAGAATCAGAATTCGCCAGTCATTTGGGATTTTTTTGTGGTTTGCAATGGAACATCAGACATAATATTCACAATATGTCAACTATATATTGTTGTATAAATTACGTATTAAATGATATATAGATAAACAAAATGTTTGTTTTATTTTTAATAAGGCGTGGCTTAGGTGATTGTTTAACTTTGCACTTTTCTCAGTGTAGTCATGGGTGTTATATTACACAACATTTGTGGTTTGCACTTGTGGTGATTGGTATTAAGGAAAACTTGTTAATATTGAAAAAATAATTTTGTGTATGTGTGGTTGTGTGTTTTCGGTGAAGATTTTTTTTTACAAAATGTGTAACTAATGTATCCGTGGCATTTTCTTTTTTCCCAATCTGATGGCAAACAGCATATATAAAACAGCATATATTGAAATTTGGTGAAAATTTTGAGATATTTGATTTAACGGTGATTTCTTCTTGTGCGCTTTCTTTTGTTGTGAGTCTGATTTTTTTTAATTTTTAAATATTTTTGTTATTTTTTTTTTTTTTTTTGAAAATATAAACATTAAAAAAATAGAATTATATTAAAAATAAAATTATATAATAATAAAAAAAAGAGTAAATATGAATGGATTATATATTTGATTTTAATTTAGATTCGCTATGGGACAAAAGCCTGCCAAGTCGAGAATTTGTCATTTGAGGGGAAGGGGGATGATTGAATAAATGAGTTTTGTTTTATCGGGTGGAAACTTCATTCAACAATTTTAAGTTCTGCAAGGCTGCATTCAATCGGATATATAAAATAAATAATAACAACAATTTTTTTATGCCCTGCTCCACACTGTGGAACAGGGTATTTTAGTGCATATGTTTACAACACCCAGAAGGAGACGAGATAGACACATGGTGTCTTTGGCAAAAATGCTCAGGGTGGGCTCCTGAGTCGATATAGCCATGTCCGTCTGTCCGTCTGTCCATGAACACATTTTTGTAATCAAAGTCTAGGTCGCAGTTTTAGTCCAATCGACTTCAAATTTGGCACAAGTACGTGTTTTGGCTCAGAATAGATCCCTATTGATTTTGGAAGAAATCGGTTCAGATTTAGATATAGCTCCCATATATATATTTCGCCCGATATGGACTTATATGGCCCCAGAAGCCAGAGTTTTACCCTAATTTGCTTAAAATTTTGCACAAGAAGAACAATTAGTACTATAGTCAAGTGCGCCAAATTTTATTGAAATCGGTTCAGATTTAGATATAGCTCCCATATATATCTTTCGCCCGATATGGACTAATACGGTCCCAGAAACCAGAGTTTTAGCCCAATTTGGTTGAAATTTTGCACAGAGAGTAGAATTAGCATTGTAGCTATGTGTGCCAAATTTGGTTGAAATCGGTTCAGATTTAGATGTAGCTCCCATATATAGCTTTCGGCCGATTTACACTCATATGACCACAGAGTCCAATTTTTTGCTCCGATTTGGTTGAAATTTTGCACAGGGAGTAGAATTAGCATTGTAGCTATGTGTGCCAAATTTGGTTGAAATCGGTTCAGATTTAGATATACCTCCAATATATAGCTTTCGGCCGATTTACACTCATATGACCACAGAGGCCAATTTTTTGCTCCGATTTGGTTGAAATTTTGCACAAGGAGTAGAATTAGCATTGTTGCTATGCGTGCCAAATTTGGTTGAAATCGGTTCAGATTTAGATATAGCTTCCATATATATGTTTTCCTGATTTCGACAAAAATGGTCAAAATACCAACATTTTCCTTTGTAAAATCGCCACTGCTTAGTCGAAAAGTTGTAAAAATTACTCTAATTTTCCTAAACTTCTAATACATATATATCGAGCGATAAATCATAAATAAATTTTTTTGAAGTTTCCTTTAAATTGCTTCAGATTTAGACGTTTCCCATATTTTTTTACTAACATTGTGTTCCACCCTAGTGCATTAGCCGACTTAAATTTTGAGTCTATAGATTTTGTAGAAGTCTACCAAATTCTGTCCAGATCGAGTGATATTTAAATTTATGTATTTGGGACAAACCTTTATATATAGCCTCCAACACATTTGACGGATGTGATATGGTATCGAAAATTTAGATCTACTATGTGGTGCAGGGTATAATATAGTCGGCCCCGCCCGACTTTAGACTTTCCTTACTTGTTTTAAATAAAAAAATTAATATCATTGAAGAAATAAAAAAAAAATAATTAAATTTAAAATTTTAACTGAAAAAAAAAAACAAACTTAAAAATTAATATAAATTAACTTAAAGTTACGCCTAATAAAAACCAATTCAGCGTAAAAACATAAACTTAAAAATTATATTAAAAATAAATAATAAAAACAAAAACAAGTAAGTAAAGCAGAAAGTCAGGCGGGGCCGACTATATCATACCCTAAACCACCCCTATTGAATTACAAAAGATTAGCATTTGTGGGATAACTTTGGTATTGATTTGAGCGATAAACCGCATTTTTAGGGGAGTTTTGGCAGAATCTGAACAGAAATGTCTGATATTATATATAGTTGTAGCTGTAGTTAATTTTACACCTACAGAGTTAGTATATAACTAATATTGAGTCTATTATTAAACAAGTAAGTAAAGTAGAAAGTCGGGCGGGGCCGACTATATCATACCCTAAACCACCATTACAGAATTAGTAATCATAAGCATTTGTGGGGTATCATATAGTTCTGGAGATAAACCGCAGTTGCATATTTAAGGAAATTAATGGGTACATGTCTATGGGTGCTTTGTGTCAATCTGACTATTGCTCATAGTCAATGTTGCCAGGGAAAATGTTCGGTTTACCCTACAAGGACAAAAAAAGTTCCCTACTTTCCCATACATTCACAAACAATTTTCCCTACTATATTTTTCGTTAAATTTAAAAAAATTTACAAAACAAAAATGGTTCTAAGTACTTTATTATCTTAAAACATGAATATGCAACGTATATAAGAATATAAATTTGTATTACCACCACGGTTGCCACAGTTGGTAGAATTCTACCCAAATTAGTAATCTTTTTTGTTAAATTTCTACAAAAATAAAATTTTGGAAAAAGTTTCTATAAACAAATTTTTGTGAGAAATTTTTCTATAGAAATAAAATTTTGACAATAAATTCTATAGAAATAAAATTTTGAGAAAAAATTCCACAGAAATAAAATTTTGCGAAAATTTTTTATAGAAATAATATTTTGAAAAAAATTTCTATAGAAATGCAATTTTGACAAAATGTTCTATAGAAATAAAATGTTGACAAAATTTTCTACAGGAATAAAGTTTACCACACATTGTTAAAGATCAAGCCTTGTCGGCTTCTAATTTCCTCCTCTAGAGCCACCAAAATGTAAAAATTATTACAAATTGTGTTGAGTGAAAATGTCCTACATTGTGGCCCTACGTCCCTACAAGACGATAAATATTAGAAAAACCCTACATATAGGGAATTTCCCCTACTTCTAGCAACACTGGCTGTGTTGATATTGCACCTACGGAGTTAGTATGCCACTAATATTGAGCCCATTATTAAAAAAGAGAAAATCGTTAAATTAGTGTGGGTAATAAAAACAAATTTGTAAAAATCGAGCAATATTCTTATGTAAGAGCTACAAGTACGTATAAGTACGAACGGCTAGTACATCAAAATTTGAAATTTGAGTTACATTGGTTAATAAATAAGTGTTTAAGTTCAAATTCGTAAGGTCAAAATTTATTCGTTAGATGGGGACTTAAAATCTTGTAAAATAACAATTTCCCCCTCGTTAGGAAATGTACCCTAAGCTCTGGATGCAGCTCTGTGCTTTCAGCACAATTCGTTACATTTTTCTAAGGAGTCGCGCCATTACCGTCTTGCGGCGTCTAACTTTTGTTATTATTCGTTACTGGATTACGTCCGTCCAACGATTGTTTTGTAAAAGGTAAATTAATCTCCCAAAAAATTCAATAAAATTACGTTTTATTGAAACATTATTGAAAAGAAAAACTAAATCCTTGTGTTTTTATTTATTTTATTTCTCGGTGCTACGCATTCATTGGTCCAATCGAGCCGGATACTTGCTTACAGCAATTAATAAAGGGTTTTCTTTTTCTTTTCCAAAGGAAAGTGCTCATCATTGTGAAGCAACAACAAAAAGCAGCCACTTTGCAGCCATATTTGTGAAGGATTTATATTGAAAATTTATTTAAATAATTATTTTTCAACACACAGGTGCGTATGTCAGTGTTTTATTAAAATAATTGAGCAAATCGCGAGTGTTTTTAAATTTAAACCGCGGTCGTTTTACAACATCGATACAATTATTTCGTTTTGCCGACGGCAAATTGCATTTCAAAAAGCACACATTCGTTGCTACATACGTACGCACATTTCTTTCGTTTGTTTAATTTCGTTTTGTTAAATGATATTCAAGTGAAAGAATAATCAAAATAAAAAGTGAAAAATCTATTGTATATTGGTGTTGTGTGGTGAATTTAAACGTTGACAGTGCTTATTTACTTCAAAACATTATTTGCAATTACGTTGCCTTTAACTTGAAGTAAATAAAACAATAACAAAATACACACAGACTGCAAAGGCTCTGTTGGTCGTATTACCATTGTAAACAAAGATCAATCGTCACTGCAGTCAACGTTTGAATTACATACCTACGTATGATCAGTGATACACACACGTATATACATACATATTTTTTTTGAGCTGTGTTTCTTTGGTTTATTTGTTAACCCTCACGGGGCCGCGAGTTGTAAATATTTTGAAGAAAATTATAAAAATTTTTGAAATTGAGTTTTTTGGGTTATCGTGTTGTATGACCCATTAGCGTTACGCGCATTAGTAAAAATTATCGTTTTGGTCACTGTGCACCCTACAGGCGGTCCGGTACGATCGTATAATTTTTATTTTATCATATATATTACGTATATATTTTTATTTCTATATCTTTTATTATTTGCGATATTTGATTTTTTTTTTTTGGGGAGATTATTTGGCGTGGAAGTGTAGAGGTGTATTTTACAGTCCGTGCACCCTACATTTGGTCTTACAGACATTTTTTTTATAATTTCTTATAATTTGTTGAATTTTTTTGATCATCTGGTTTTCGTGTGTGAAGTTTTGATACAAATTGGCGGCAGTCAGTATTCTTCGGTACACTGAGCGTAATTTTCGTAAATTCATTCATACACTGAGAGAAATAGTTCGAAGATTTTAGTAGAATTTTGAGATTTTTAGAATTTGACTTGAATAATTTGCCTATTTTTTGTACAAGGGGAAAATATTTTGTGATTCGGTACACTGAACGAAAATTAATTGTTTCTACACTGAGAGAAAAATAGTCCAATATTTTACAAATTGTTTGAAATTTTTGATTTTAAGTTTTGAAGTGGTTGTTTTACGAACAATTGTTTACACTTCAAGAAATTTTGTGGTAATTTTGGTGCAGTGTGAGAATTTGATACACTGAAAGAAAAATTTTGTAAATTTTTGTTTTTGCATTTTTGGGCATTTTGTGCAAATTTATTGATTTTTCGGCCAGTTTTCGCTGTCGATAAGTGCGTGTTCACATACTTTACGAGTTTTTGTGAATTTTTGTGACGCTAAATTATTTTCAATATGCCAGTTAATACATTCGCGCGATTCATTAGAGCCGCTGATGCGGTTGTGAAGTTTGGGACACGGGTTAGCTCTTTGAAGGAGGAGAATTTAGATGTTTATTCTCTAAGGGCTCAGGTCGAAGAGGCGAAATCACTCTGGGAGAAAGTGAAAGAGAGGTATGAGGAGTGTTTAGACGATCTTCAGGAGGATTCAGATAAGGGAAAGGTAGAATCTGCTGACGGCAAGTATGAGGCAACTTATGATGCCTATATTCGTATTGTTTCCTCTATCGAAAGGAAGATAGACGGTCTAAAAGCCGTTCATAGGGCGTCAACTCCTATACAGCAGGCCGATGTGGCGGATATTTCTGCTCGTTCTGGTAATGTGGATATATCGGGAAATTCTCTTTTGTTAGGTGTTGACCATGGTGCTGTCCATAGTTTGGCTTTACCACCATGCGATATTGAGGTTTTCGATGGTGACTTTCAGTCTTGGCCAACATTTAGGGATTTGTTTACTGCTGTTTATGTAAAAAATTCCCGTCTGAGTGATATTGAGCGCTTGTGTCATTTGCTCAAAAAGACTAGTGGCGACGCCCGTGAAGTTGTAAGAAGATTTCCTCTCACTGATAGGAGTTTCGAGTTAGCTTGGAGGACGTTAAAGGAAACTTATGACAACTTGAGAATTTTAGTCAGCAATCAGTTGAAGCTTCTTTTTGACCTTCCGGTCTTAGACACCGAGACAAGTTCTGGGTTGAAGAACTTGCAGCGTGGTATAAATGCATGTATTTCGGCGATGGCTGTGAATAACGTTCCTACGAACGATTGGGATCCGATTTTGATATTTTTGTGTGTGCAACGTCTACCGAAGATTAGTGTTACTTTGTGGGAACAGGGTATAAGTGATAAGTCTGCGTTGTCGTCTTGGGTGGACATGGATCGTTTTCTTACGGAAAGGATTCAGACACTCACGTGTCTCCGCGATTTGAAGGGTATCGATGCTTCGAAGAAAACTGATGGCAGGAAACTGCGAACGCATTTTACGAATGCAGCTCCGAAATCTTCGCCATCTAGGTCGCGTAATTCGCAATACACTTCTCATTCTTCTAGAGATTCCGTCGATAAGATGTGTGTTCTTTGTCCACGACAAAGCCATCATCTTCGTGTTTGTCCGAAATTTAGGAATCTTTCTGTGAATGATCGGTTGACTGCTGTGAAACGGTACCGCTGTTGTTTCAATTGTCTATCTCGTAGACATGACGTTAACAACTGTGCTACATCTCGCAGTTGTGAGAAGTGTCAAGGAAGGCATCATACTTTGCTTCATCGAGATTCTTGCCATTCTACGAATGTGGTGACTACGTCCTCGACAGTTTCGGCCGCTCGTCCTACGGATTCTAGCGGTTTGATTGACCCGCAGCCTTCCACTTCGTCTGGAATCGTGTCTGGTACTTCGGCCAGGCAAGTGTTTCATGTTTCCCAGAACAGGTCGGTACTATTAGGGACGGCTATGGTGAACATCGTTCATCAGGGTATGACGTACCCAGCTCGGGCTCTTATTGACCCAGCATCGGAAGCCTCCTTTATTACCGAAAATATGCAAAAGTTGCTTAGAATTTCGACAACGAGTGCGGTGTCTTCAATATCAGGCGTGAATCAATCGGTTTCGATAACTTCTCGCGGTATTTGCCCTCTGAGTATAGGGTCACCAATAGATGAATCGGTCTTGGTAGAGGCGACTGCGTTGGTCCTGCCTAAGATTTCTGGGAATTTACCGTCTTTCCAAGTGAGTCGGAATTATATGTCACGTTTGCCAAATTTGCGTTTGGCTGATCCTAATCTGTTCGATAGCCGTCCGGTTGATTTATTGTTGGGGGCAGACGTGTATCCCAGAATTATATTACAGGGGGTTCGCTCCGGCATTTTAGGTTCGTTGATTGCTCAACAGACAGTCTTCGGCTGGCTCATTACTGGTTCAATTCCCACTTCCAGTGTGACAGTTTTTTCAACGACTGTTGAATTTATGGAAGAAGATGGTCTTGACAAGACTCTTCTTCGGTTTTGGGAATTAGAGGACTTACCAAGACGGGCAATTTGTTCTCCCGCAGATAAATTTTGTGAAGAAAATTTTAAGAATACCACATATAGGGATTCCGATGGAAGATACGTAGTGACTCTTCCGATAAAACCCGAATTAAAGGGACAAGTCTTGCTTGGACATTCGCGGACAAGTTGTTTGAAGCAGTTTATTCGTGGTGAGGCTTCACTTTTACGAAAGCCTGAAACAAAATTAATGTATGACGGGGTGATTAAAGAATATTTGGACTTGCAACATATGAGACCAGTGTCGTCGACTTCTCCTGCAGATCAAACTGTGTGTTATTTGCCACACCACCCGGTAATCAATCCGGACAAATTGACGTCCAAACTTCGAGTTGTCTTTAATGCTTCGCATAAGACCTCAAATGGTAAAAGTCTGAACGACATTCTTTATGTGGGACCCACATTACAATTGGAATTGGTTCATTTGATTTTGAGGTGGAGATTTTTCAAATATGTTTTTAATTGCGACATCACACAGATGTACCGCCAAATTAGGGTAAATTCGGCCCATACTTCTCTGCAGCGAATTGTCTTTAGGGACTCCCCACAAAGAGATGTACAAGACTATGAGCTGCAGACCGTGACATTTGGAGTGAATTGTGCTCCCTATTTAGCCATACGGACGTTATTGCAATTGGCCGATGACTCCGAAGATGACTATCCCCACGCGGCACATATTCTACGAAGGTGCATGTACGTGGATGATGTTTTGACAGGATACCATGACGTGGATACTGCTGTTGAATCTAGGGACCAATTGATTAGAGTACTATCATCGGCAAAGTTCGAACTGAGGAAGTGGACTTCTAATGAGCTAGCCATTTTAGAATCGCTTCCGGCTGACCATTTGGTTGACGCCAAATTACTGGAGTTTGTTGAGGCCAGTAGTTCGAAACCGTTGGGTATTAGGTGGAATGCGCAGTTAGACTTGTTTTATTTTGAGATGAAACCGATTGAGCAAAAATCTCGGTTTACGAAGAGAGAGGTTTTATCGGCTATAGCTAGGCTATTTGACCCTGTTGGCTGGCTGGGGCCAGTTATTATAGTGGCGAAGATAATTATGCAACAGGTTTGGTTGGATAAGATAGGATGGGACGAGTCTCTTCCGTTACAAACAGAGCGACAATGGCGAAAGTTTGTCGAGACCTATCAGGATGTGAATCACGTTCGTATTCCTCGATGGGTCAATTACTCCACAGACTGTGAGGTAGAATTACATGTTTTTTCCGACGCCTCGGAAAAAGCATACGCGGGGGTAGTATATGTTCGTGTGGTTACGCCGCAGGGACAAATCTTCACCCATTTGCTATCTTGTAAGACTAAGGTAGCCCCCATCAAATCTATATCTTTGCCACGTTTGGAGCTTTGTGGGGCAGTTTTGGCCTCAGAACTTTACAAGTCTATAGCCAGGGAGTTAGATATTGAATTTCGACGTGTTTATTGTTGGACGGATTCTACGATCGTCCGCTCTTGGCTTCGAAAGACGCCATCTACGTGGTCTACTTTCGTTGCGAATCGCGTATGTAGGATTCAGGAGAATACTGGGGGACAGAATTGGTACCATGTTCGTTCTGAGGACAATCCGGCCGACTTGGGAAGTCGCGGAGTGTCGCCTGCAGAGTTGGCAGTTTCAACGCTTTGGTGGCATGGACCAGAGTGGCTGTGCTCAGCTAGTTCTCAGTGGGATATTAGTGATTTGACCCCTCTTGAGACTGACGTTGAGGTACGGGCGGTCAAGACTCACGCATCGTTTTTTACGAACTATGAGGACATTTTAGAGGGATTTTCTTCGTTAGATAGGGCTCTACGAGTCATCGCGTATATATTTAGGTTTTATCAAAGGACCCATTATTCACATGCTAGTCGAAATGTGTATCACGGCACGACGTTGACGGCAACCGAATTAAAGGCAGTGAGATTACGTCTAGCTGTTCTTTCTCAAAGGGCTCATTATCCAGATGAGTACTATTGTTTGAGGGAAAAGAAACCGTTAGGTTCCAGGAGCTCGTTGTTGTCATTGAATCAATTCCTGGATGAGGAGGGGGTTATGAGGTTGAATGGTCGTTTGAGTAGGTGTCCTACCCTGTCGTATAGTGAGCGACATCCAATTATAGTGCCGTATAATAGTAGATTCGCTAGGTTACTAGTGAAATATGTTCACGACATATCTATTCACGGAGGGAACCAGTTGGTTCTACGTCTTATTCGGATTGAGTATTGGATTCCTCGTTTAACATCTTTGATTAGATCGACTATTAACCGGTGTAAACGGTGTCTGTTGGATAGGAAGAAGTCTTGTACGCAGATCATGGCGGCTCTCCCACCGGAGAGAACTGTACTTACCAGACCGTTTACTACGACTGGCGTTGATTTTGCGGGGCCTTTCGAAATTAAGTCATTTATAGGGCGCGCATGTAAGATAACAAAGGGTTATGTTTGCGTTTTTGTATGCTTTTCGACGAAGGCCATACACTTGGAAGCCACATCAGACTTGTCTACGACAACGTTTCTGGCCGCTTTTCACAGATTTATATCTCGACGCGGTTGTCCCAAGACCATTTTTTCGGATAATGGTACAAATTTTGTAGGCGCTTCACGCGAAATGGAAAAGGATTTGAGATGTGTCTTTAAAGAAGGACGTGATAAGGTGTGTTCCGCATACCAGTTTCAGCAGCTTTCCTGGCAGTTTATCCCTGCCGGGGCGCCACATATGGGTGGTCTCTGGGAAGCTGCTGTCAAAAGCTTCAAGACGCATTTTAGGAAGCATGCATCAGGATTCAAATTTACATTTGAAGAGTTTTCGACTGTTCTTTCGAGAATTGAGGCTTGTTTAAATTCTAGGCCGTTGTGCCCAATGAGTGAAAGTTCTCAAGAATTGGTAGCACTTACGCCTGGCCATTTTTTGGTAGGATCTCCGATCCTGGCGCCTCCTGAACAGTTAGAGGAGGAATCCCCACTTCATTTGGTACATCGATTTAGGAAAATGAAGGCGCTGTCGCAACAGTTCTGCTTACGGTGGAAAGAGGAATATTTGAAAAGCTTACAGAAAAGATATAAATGGAAATTTCCGCAGCGTGATATCGAAGTAGGGGACTTGGTAGTAATTCGTGATGAGCAATTGCCTCCTACATCGTGGAAGTTAGGTCGTGTGGATGACGTCCACCCGGGATCTGACGGTCGCGTTAGAGTTGCTGACGTGAGAACGGCAAACGGTGTTGTAAGACGACCGGTGGTAAAATTGGTCATACTGACCGAATAGTTTTCGATCGTTCATATAGTAAGCGTCATCTTTCTTTTCGCAGTACAATGGAAGATATGAGGGAAATTATTAAGACTCTCCCTGATTACGAAGATGACGTCCCGATGTCCGATGAGGAAAGAGAGATTTTAGAAAATAATGTTGCACCGGTTCTTCGCGAGCCGTTACCAGCCATCGAGCAGGTCCCTGACGTCGGGATGACCCCAGTCGTCGCCTCTTCACCAGGGGTAGTACCGACGCAGAAAGTTGTCCCTCCGTCGGGGGCTGATACGGCTCCTGCTGACGTATCCGCAACCAACGTAGCCAAACCATCGTCATCCCCTACGGGGACTGCCCAAAAGAATTCAGGTGTGAATAAAAGAGGGCACTCGAATGTCTGTGTGTTGTGTATGCGAAGTCACAATCTACGGTCGTGTCGCAAATTTTTGAACATGCGTTTGGAGCAACGATTGCGCACTGTAGTGTTGCATCGGGTATGTTCAAACTGTCTGGGCAGGTCTCACATGCGATCGACCTGCAATAGTCGCGAGAGGTGCCGCGAATGTGGAGATAGCCACCATACGCTGCTACATTCATTTGACCAGCAACAACGTCCTTCCGCTCAAACCTTGTCGAAGAGAAAGTCCAAGTCAAGTTCGTCCGTTAACTCGTCCGCGTACTGTATCACGAATACCGCTCCCCTATCTGATCCGATGTTGGTTCTACAACCAACCGTCACGCTTGGTCCCACTATAGTCCTCTTGCTTGTCTTGTCCGATCGTCGAATTCCTGTCCGAGCTGTCCTCGACCCGTGTGCGGGGTACAGTATGATTTGTAGCAGTTTAGCTCTCAGCCTACGGCTTGTCTCAGCGATGACGTCGCAAGACGCATTTTGTCCGCTTGTTGCTGTCTCCCGACACAATGCAGAAAGTAAATTGGTTTTTTCTGCCCGGGTAACAGACCTGACCCGTGTTGTCACCCCATCGTCGTCGGCTCCAGATACGATACGGGAACATTTCGAGTGTCTCCAGCTGGCCGACCCAAGGTTTTACCGTCCTTCCGGGGTGGGGTTGGTTCTAGGGCCCGATGTCTACGCACGGGTTCTAAAGACACAAATATTTTCGAGTCCTGGATTCCCATTGGCGCAGCTAACGATGTTTGGCTGGATAGTGTCAGGTCAATGCCAACCATAAGTGTCGTAGGTCATCCTGGCCAATAACCCAGACACTGCAGACCCTCCGGGTCAACGGCTCTACGAGCATTTAGTTAAGAAAGAATGAAGTTTGAAAAAAATTAAAAGAACTAATAAAAAAAAAAAAAAAAAAATGCTCAATTTGAAAATGATACTGACAACGCATTTTATATTTATTTTGATATCAATATATTGTACATATGTAATATTCTATGAATTACTGAATTTCAATTACAACATAGCTGGATGTTGCAAGGCGGGCGGAATGTTTAAGTTCAAATTCGTAAGGTCAAAATTTATTCGTTAGATGGGGACTTAAAATCTTGTAAAATAACAATTTCCCCCTCGTTAGGAAATGTACCCTAAGCTCTGGATGCAGCTCTGTGCTTTCAGCACAATTCGTTACATTTTTCTAACGAGTCGCGCCATTACCGTCTTGCGGCGTCTAACTTTTGTTATTATTCGTTACTGGATTACGTCCGTCCAACGATTGTTTTGTAAAAGGTAAATTAATCTCCCAAAAAATTCAATAAAATTACGTTTTATTGAAACATTATTGAAAAGAAAAACTAAATCCTTGTGTTTTTATTTATTTTATTTCTCGGTGCTACGCATTCAATAAGAGTACTATGGCCAAATTTGGGAAAATCGAGCGATACATATATATGGAAGTATATCTAAATCTGAACCAATTTGCATAATATTTTGCGGGTTTGATTAATACCACAAAAGGTTACCTTGTGCAAGATTTGAGTAAGATCAGTTAAGAAATAAGGCCTGTATGCTCAAACATAAAGTTATTAGGGGCGAATTTTTCAAAATCGGGCGATACATATATGGGAGCTATATCTACATCTGAACCGATTTCGATGAAATTTTGCACATATAGTTAGTACTATAGAGGACTGAATCTAGCCAACCTTTAGTAAGATCGGTTAATAAATAAGGGTTCTATGGCCAAATTTAGAAAAATCGGGTGGTACATATATATGGGAGCTATAGCTAAATCTGAACCGATTTCGATGAAATTTTGCACATATAGTTAGTACTATAGAGGACTGAATCTAGCCAACTTTTAGTAAGATCGGTTAATAAATAAGGGTTCTATGGCCAAATTTAGAAAAATCGGGCGGTACATATATATGGGAGCTATATCCACATCTGAACCGATTTAGATGAAATTTTCCACATCTAGTAAGTACCATAGAGGACTGGATCTAGCCAACTTTGAGTCAGATCGGTTAATAAATAAGGGTTCTATGGCCAAATTTGGGAAAATCGGGCTATACATATATATGGGAGCTATATTTAAATCTGAACCGATTTCGATGATTTTTTGCACACATAGTTAGTGCTATAGAAGATTATATTTAGCCAACTTTGAGTAAGATCGGTTGATAAATAAAGGTTGTGTGGCCAAATTTGGGAAAATCGGGCGATACATATATATGAGAGCTATATCTAAATCTGAACCGATTTGAATGAAATTTTGCAGACTTGAAGGGCGGTGGAAAAGATTACCTTTTGCCAAATTTGGTGACGATCCGTTTGAAAAAACGCGCAACGTGACCCTATTTGTCGAAATCGGGCGATACATATACATGGGAGCTATACCTAAATTTGATCCAATTTCTTCCAAATTCAACAGCGTTCGTCCTTGTGCCCAAAAAACTCCCTGTACCAAATTTCATCAAAAGCGGTTAATAATTGCGACCGGAATCCTGTGAACAACAAATACATGGACAGACGGACGGACACCAAGCGCTAGATCGACTCGGGAGGTGATTCTGAGTCGATCGGTATATATTTTACAGGGTATAAAATCAATATTTGTGGTAGGCACATTTTTTTGGAAGATCAAAGTTATTATACCCTGATCACTATGTGGTTTAGGGCATAAAAAATACTTTTTGTAATTTTAATGTTTATTAGGTTTTAAAAATAAAGCTAATAATAATAGGGAGGTTGTCTATATGGGGGCTATACGAAAATATGAACCTATACACACAATATTCGGTACACTCTAGATTCCAAGTTCAGGCGAAACGGATAAAAGAAAACTACCGTTTCTAGAAGCACAAGACCCTAAATTGGGTTATCGGTTTTGTATGTGGCTTATATCGAAACCTGGACCCAATACCCAGCAAAAAAATTTAGAAGTTCTTCCAAAGGCACAACTTTAAAAGCACTTCCAGGAGATATACTCCCAATGATGTTCTTTTTTTTAACTAGACAGGAAGTTATTTTCATTCAATTTTTTATAACATGCTTTTTTCATATTTTTTGTATCAAATTGGTTAAAAACAGTTTAAGAATTCATATAATGGTACAAATTATTTAAATTTTGTCGAAAAAAAAATGCTAAATCCAATCTGAAAAAATTGTGAATTTTTCAAAATATTTGAGGTCAAACGTTTCAGGCAGGCGTTATAATCCATTAAAAGTTATAAAAAATTATAAAAATTATTTGGATGTAATTTTTTAATTTACATCCAAAACATTGAATTCGGATCACACCTAAAGAAGTAATGCAAATTCAGTGCACCGGCTGTTGAAATGGAGGACTACCGTCCTATGACAAGCCCATGTTAAATTCATCGCTTCTGCGTTAATTTTGCACCATTTCCGGATCCAAAAAGAACATTTTCATTACTTTTTTGGCGACGCTTTTTTTTGCTGGGTAGCTCATCTGCCTGCACACAAAAATCGAATATGTGCCAAATTTCACGACGATAGCGCCATTATTGAAAGCTGTAGCGAGATTACAACGGACGGACAGACATGTTTATATCGTCGTGGTGGATGTAAAAAATAGAACTATTAATTGATTCATTTAAAACACTCGCCTCTGGGCCCATATAAGAGCATATCGGGCGAAAGATGTATATGAGAGCTTTATCTAAATCTGAACCGATTTGGCTGATATTTTGCAAGTTTTACAGGACTCACAAAAAATTCGGATGTACAGAATTTGAAGAAGTTCATAAAATCGTTAATTATAGTCAAATCGGAGATAAATATATATGGGAGCCACCGTGGTGCAATGGTTAGCATGTCCGCCTTGCATACACAAGGTCGTGGGATCGATTCCTGCTTTGAAAAAAAGCTTTTCAGCGGTGGATTATTAATGCTGGTGACATTCTGAGGGTGACATCTGAGGGTTTTAAAGCTTCTCTAAGTGGTTTCGCTGCAAAAGGAGGTCCCTTGTCATTGAGCTTAACATGGAATCGGGCAGCACTCAGTGATAAGAGAGAAATTCACCAATGTGGTATCACAATGAACTGAATAGTCTAAGTGAGCCTGAAATATCGGGCTGCCACTATACCTAACGTAACCTAACCTATATGGCACCTATATCTGAAACATTTTTTTTCAGAAATCAATAGGGATCTGGACGAAAATAAGACCTTTGATTTTAGTATGATTATGCAAGCCTTGCGAGATATCGGAGTATTCTTTTTATTTGCGATTAAAACTCATTTATTCAATTAGAACTTAACCTATTTATATATATATATATATAAAATAAAAAAATTCATTACATACACTCAACTATAGAACATTATCATGCAGAAAAAAAAGAAATAAAAATTAATTAATTTACATAAGAAGTAATAAAAATATATATTATAAGTAAATCAGAAAAGTGCATTAAGCGTGCAAAAGCTTTTTATATAATAAAAATAAATCAATAATTATATAATGTATAGATTTGGGGAGTGTCTTCCCAACTGGGAAATACTCTCAGATTCTCATTGAAGTGCTACAATCTTCTGTTCTTGTTTTTTTGATGAAGAAGATACAGATGGATGATGTTGCTTTAGTGATCATAAGAGACACCATTTGAGCTTTGAATTGAAATTATTATTTTGTATAAGAATCTAATCATCCCAGAAGAGGAAGGCCAAGATTTTCACTGAATTGTATAATTCTAAATTGAAAGCATTGTCGGATATAAAGATTATAGTCATGAATTATGCACTGACTTTATGCAGTACTCGTAGAACAATTGCACTAGCTGGTTTTTGCTTTTTGTACCGGTTTTATTTTTCAACACTAGATTTAGTAAAATTTTTAGCGAGAGTAGCCACCATGGTGCAATGGTTAGCATGTCCGCCTGGCATACATAGGGTCATGGGTTCAACCCCAGTTTCGACCGAACACCAAAAAGGTTTTCAGCGAAAGATTATCCCCTGAAGCTGGTGACATTTTTGACTGTTTCAAAGCTTCTCTAAGTGCTTTCACCGTAATGTGGAACACCGTTCGGATTCGGCAAACATAGAATCGGGTAGCACTCAGTGATGAGAGGGAAGTTCACCATTGTGGTATCAAAATGGAACAAATTTTGTTTGCATTTGCATCTAATAATATATACAATTTCCATACGAACTGCTTATTGGACATGAAAATGAAAGGAAAATAGCATATACCAATGTACATACGCCTTGCTATACATATTTCAATACAAATACAATACAAAATTCCATAACCTTCAGTGTAGATCTGGCGCGGGGAGATGATTCATTTGGATCCTATATGAAAACTTCTTATTACTTCCGAGTTAAACCATTTCACCTATGAGGTAAAATCGGCCATAGCCCCTACAAAATATATTTCGATTTGTTTTTGCACTAGTCCAACCAAAATTCATTCACAAATCCATTCTTAATGAAAGACTGATAGATATTTATCTCAGAACTAGTCTGCTTACTACTCAGACCGCATTGCATGAACTAGTCAGCTTTATTAAAAGCTCACTATATATCAATGAATGGTAGCTTTTCTAAACATTCTATTCTGAATGTTGATCAAGGAATAAATTTTGATCAAGGCGGATAGGCGAATTTTTAACCTTTTGTAGATTGGTAGAATTCTTGATGTTTTGGTAGATTTTGCAAAACATTTTTCTCCAACTAAGAGGTATTTCAATTCTCTATAGAAATAAAATTTTGGTAAAATTTTTTATAGAAATAAAATTCTGGCAAAATTTTTCTATAGAAATACAATTTTGACATAATTTTCTATAGAAAAAAAATTGACAAAATTTTCTATAGAAATAATATTTTGAGAAAATTTTCTATAAAAATAAAATTTTGAGAAAATTTCTTTAGAAGTAAAATTGTGAAATAAAATTTTATTTCTCCAGAAATAAAATTTTGTCATTTTATATAGAAATAAATTTTTTTCTATAGAAAATTTTGTCAAAAAATTTTGACATTTTCTATAGTAATAACATTTTGACAAAATTTTCTAAAGAAATAAAATTTTGAGAAAATTTCTATAGAAATAAAATTGTGACAAAATTTTCTATAAAAATAAAATGTTGACAAAATTTTCTCCAGAAATAAAATTTTGTCATTTTATATAGAAATAAATTTCTATAGAAATAAAATTGTGACAAAATTTTCTATAAAAATAAAATTTTGACAAAATTTTCTCCAGAAATAAAATTTTGTCATTTTATTAGAAATAAATTTTTTTCTATAGAAAATTTTGTCAAAAAATTTTGACATTTTCTATAGAAATAAAAATTTGAGAAAATTTCTATAGAAATAAAATTTTGAGAAAATTTCTATAGAAGTCAAATTGTGACAAAATTTTCTATAAAAATAAAATTTTGACAACATTTTCTCCAGAAATAAAATTTTGTCATTTTATATAGAAATAAATTTTTTTCTATAGAAAATTTTGTCAAAAAATTTTGACATTTTCTATAGTAATAACATTTTGACAAAATTTTCTATAGAAATAAAATTTTGAGAAAATTTCTATAGAAATAAAATTGTGACAAAATTTTCTATAAAAATAAAATTTTGACAACATTTTCTCCAGAAAAAAATTTTGTCATTTTATATAGAAATAAATTTTTTTCTATAGAAAATTTTGTCAAAAAATTTTGACATTTTCTATAGTAATAAAATTTTGACAAAATTTTCTATAGAAATAAAATTTTGAGAAAATTTCTATAGAAATAAAATTGTGACAAAATTTTCTATAACAATAAAATGTTGACAAAATTTTCTCCAGAAATGAAATTTTGTCATTTTATATAGAAATAAATTTTTTTCTATGGAAAATTTTGTCAAAAAACTTTAACATTTTCTATAGAAATAACATTTTGACAAAATTTTCTATAGAAATAAAATTTTGAGAACATTTCTATAGAAATAAAATTGTGACAAAATTTTCTATAACAATAAAATGTTGACAAAATTTTATCCAGAAATAAAATTTTGTCATTTTATATAGAAATAAATTTTTTTCTATAGAAAATTTTGTCAAAAAATTTTGACATTTTCTATAGTAATAACATTTTGACAAAATTTTCTATAGAAATAAAATTTTGAGAAAATTTCTATAGAAGTAAAATTGTGACAAAATTTTCTATAACAATAAAATGTTGACAAAATTTTCTCCAGAAATAAAATTTTGTCATTTTATATAGAAATAAATTTTTTTCTATGGAAAATTTTGTCAAAAAATTTTGGCATTTTCTATAGAAATAACATTTTGACAAAATTTTCTATAGAAATAAAATTTTGAGAAAATTTCTATAGAAATAAAATTGTGACAAAATTTTCTATAACAATAAAATGTTGACAAAATTTTCTCCAGAAATAAAATTTTGTCATTTTATATAGAAATAAATTTTTTTCTATGGACAATTTTGTCAAAAATTTTTGGCATTTTCTATAGAAATAACATTTTGACAAAATTTTCTATAGAAATAAAATTTTGAGAAAATTTCTATAGAAGTAAAATTGTGACAAAATTTTCTATAACAATAACATGTTGACAAAATTTTCTCCAGAAATAAAATTTTGTCATTTTATATAGAAATAAATTTTTTTCTATGGAAAATTTTGTCAAAAAATTTTGGCATTTTCTATAGAAATAACATTTTGACAAAATTTTCTATAGAAATAAAATTTTGAGAAAATTTCTATAGAAGTAAAATTGTGACAAAATTTTCTATAAAAATAAAATTTTGACAAAATTTTCTCCAGAAATAAAATTTTGTCATTTTATATAGAAATAATTTTTTTTCTATAGAAATTTTTGTCAAAAAATTTTGACATTTTCTACAGAAATAAAATTTTGAGAAAATTTCTATAGAAATAAAATTGTGACAAAATTTTCTATAAAAATAAAATTTTCTCTCTGTTGGTTAAGCTACCCTTGTAATTTAGTCAACACATTTATATGGGTGACTGGTCTGAATAGTCTAAGTGAGTCTGAAATAACAAATATTTTCACAAAAATAGATTCGTAGATTGTGTAAGCTATCCTATATACGTACAAATTTTATTTTGGTTATTTAATGTTTTTTTTATTTATTTAGCTTAACTTAAATCCTAATGTTCCATGCAGATTTAAAAAAAAATATTATAAGTGGAAGTATAGTTTTCAATCATACGATAAACATTCGATAACAGAATCAAGAATTCGTTTAATAAACTAAGAGAGTTAATGAAATCATTGATAAACAAATCTAAACAATCATCTATGTCTATTTATTCTCTTCTATGAGATAATAAACCTAATTTATTTTGAAGTGATAATATATTCTAAAAAATGTTATTTATTTTATTTTTTGTGAGAATTAATTTCACCTCAACTTCATGCATAACAAATTAATGTCTGGTAAACACACGCATAATATAAGTTTATAGGAATATTTTACATTACACAAAAACTACAAAATTTAACTCAATTTTATTTATTTATTTATTTTTTTTGTTGATAATATTCATTCATTCATAATGGATTCAATTTTTCAAAATAAAAGGCCATACAAAACATAGGAAAAAAAACATAATTTTCTATTTGCTTAATAAAATTGTTTACATTTATATATATACTTATCCTTTTTATGCTTTTCTTGTAGCATCTGTTTGTTTTTCTTTTTTTGAGATGATGGGATATACTTGCCTTTATTAAAAATGATATTGTTATGAATATCGAGAATATAAACATGCCACCCAAACCGTAGAGATGTAGGGTTCGACGGCCTGTGCGATCCATTAGGGGTATGGAAACTAATGTCATTGCGACCTGTAATTCAAAAGTATTTGAGTTATACATTATACAAAATGAAAATGTGGATAATTAAAAAGTAATGAAGACGCTAAATACAGCCAGACCGAATTGCCTATATATCCTCCTTTTTTATGAATAGAATAGAAAGTCCCTACTACTCTAAAGATTAAAACAGTTGACTGGCCGGAATTATACTCAATAATGCTATAATCTTGCCTTCTGCACAAGCAACGTATACAGTCAAACAGTTTTATATATAGAGCATAGTTTTGGGCGCCCACAAACCTATATAAAGAAACTCTATGGGCCAGAAACATACCCTTTAGTCGGCCAGTTTCTTAAAAAATAGAACTTTTGGAAACCGAAATAATGTAATTTTACGTATATACAAAAATGTTTGCAAGATTTCGAGAAAAACCCAGCATTACATACTACTATATTAAATTTGTACTATGAAACTTCAAAACGTATCATATTAAAGACTTAAAGTCAGAAAAGGACAGTACTTGATATAAACAAAGTGGACTGTGATTTTGGAATAAAAATTAACTTTTCATTATAAAAATAAAAATTTTGTAAAAAAAAAATGTCGAAGGAATTCAAAAAACTTCAACAAAAGGGTAACGTTTTTGATACACGTTTTCCAACTGTTTTCTTTCTTTACGTGTAGGATTTATTTTGAGAATTATGCATCCTCGACTTTAAAAAAATTGTTTTATTTTTTTATAGTTTCCGTTGTTTTATTAGGTAGGTCGGATGGTATGTTGTATTATTTATTTTTATTTTATTTATTTTATTTATTTATTTTATTTATTCGTATTTTTGGTGATCCTTAGTACAACAAGATTTAAATCTTATATATGACAGCACTAAGGTTTAAGTCGATTAACAATATATTTTAAGTTATTACATATAAAAAAAAATAATAGGAACTATATAATAGGTTTCAATGCATATAACAAAATTAATTATATTTATTTTACAAGTTTATATAAATGACAATAAAATTGATTGCGATTTCAAATGCGACAAGTATACACATTAATCAAGAATTATATAATAATAAGATTATTGTAAATGTGATTATAATTCTTTTTTAAAAAGCAAAGGCCGATTAAATACGTATATAATTAAGTTTAAAGTTTCTATAGAAATAAAATAAAATTTGGACAAAATTTTCTATAGAAATAAAATTTTGACAAAATTTTCTATAGAAATAAAATTTGGACAAAATTTTCTATAGAAATAAAATTTTGACAAAATTTTCTATAGAAATAAAAATTTGACAAAATTTTCTATACACTGTTAGAAAAATATGTTTTTCATATGTTCCGATTTAAACAAAATGTGTTTCGGGCACGATTTTAAACCACAATATATTTAAGTGCAAACATGTAATGTTCCTAAACTAACACTAAATGTTTGGGACATCTATGTTAATATGTTAGAATATATTATGTTTGGGGTATGAATGTTTCATAAAAATCATATGTGTGAATACAAACATATATAAATTTACAAATTTCGACTAAACATACATATGTTGTGATATTTTATTCAAAGTGACAGAGAGAGTAAAGAGAAAGAAATAGAGATGGAAACCGGGAGAGTTGACGAAAGATATCAATATAACACAGCAAAAGAGTCAAAAGAGAACAATTTCTGTGAAACCGCTTGTATGTTGTTTCGGAAAACTGTTTTATGATAAGGCCAAAAATTTGATATGTTTAAGTCTAAATATTATTTAATTTGAATAAAGAGAATATACATTCTGAACCAAGAGAATAGACATTTGAAAAACAAACAGCTTATGTTTTCGCCTTGAGAGCAGCATTTTATGTATGTGTGGACATGTGTTTTGTTTATCATTTTGGCATTATGGGCACAATTTTTTTCTTGGTTCGTTAAAAGAAATCAGGGGTCTTCATAAAAATAACGAAAGGGCACTATACTCTTTTTAGAGTATAGTGCCCTTTAGTGACAGTAAAATGAAATAAGGAGGAAATAGTGAAAAATTACACAGTAAAATGTAAAAAAAACAAACTTTAGTTCCTCTTTATTAAAAAGTAGTCCACGAGGAGTTGACGGACACCATCAAATATAAAAGCGGGCATTAAGTTCGAGCTTTGCAGCTAAAACAATTTAAAAAGTTTATTTTCTTTAAAATGAATTATTAAAGAAAAATAAAAGGAATTTTAGAGCGATGGTGTTAAATGCTAGTAAAAAACTGTTCACTCCTAAATAAATTTATGTTTATATTATAAAATTATGTATGTATGTTTATACTCGACTCCACGTTCTTTTGTTAGTTTTTGAATTCCTTCCAAATTTTAAAGTTTTGTACATAAACAGTTTTTTATTAAAAAATTGTTATTTTTGCAATAAAAAATAATATTTTAAGCAAAAATCAGTCAATTTCGTTTATATCAAGCACTGTTACTGACTATAAATCTTTAATAACGCATATTTCGAAGTTTCATTTAAAAAAAAATAATATAGTATAAATATAAATGTGTAAATTAAAAAAAAAAAACAAAAAAACAAAAAAAATGTTCGGTCGGAGCAGGGATTGAACCCACGACCCTTTGCATGCAAGGCAGACATGCTAACCACTGCTCCACGTGGCAAACAAATGTATGTTTCTGTTAAATAATGTTATGTTTGCATGGACTCGTGGGCGCTGCAAACTATGCTATATAAATGTAACTTAAAACGATAATTATCTACTGGTGACTATAACAGCTACGTAGCCCAGTGGATAGTGTGTTGGCTTACAAACTGTATGGTCCTCGGTTCGATTCTCCGTGCAGGCGAAAGGTAAAATTTAAAAAATTTATAAAAGTGAATAATTTCTTCAACATTATTTGTATTACAGAAAAAGGTGCCAATAACTAAAAAATTTCGTGGAAGTGAAAATTACGAGTATGTTAGGGAATGAGCACAATCGTGTTTGGGAAAAATTCTTCCAAGCATATAATATTTTTGGCTCAAAATGCTTCCAAACATATAATATGTTCACATAAAACAAACATATTAATGTTTCGGCAGTATGCAATAATATATGTGCTTCCTGCAAAATATGTTTGGAACCTATGTTAAAGAAGCGATTTTTTTTGAGGGTGTAGAAATAACATTTCGACAAAGTTTTCTATAAAAATAAAATTTTGGTAGATTATTTTTGGCTCGAGTGGCAACCATGATTATGGACCGATATGGACCAATTTTTGTGTGATTGGGGATCGGCTATATATAACTATAGACCGATATGGACCAATTTTGGCATGGTTATTAGCGGCCTTATACTAACACCACGTTGCAAATTTCAAGCGGATCGGATGAATTTTGCTCCTCCAAGAGGCTCCGGAGATCAAATCTGGGGATCGATTTATATGGGGGCTATATATAATTATGGACCGATATGGACCAATACTTGCGTGTTTGTTAGAGACCACATTCTAGCACCATGTTCCAAATTTCAACCGGATCGGATGAATTTTGCTCCTCCAAGAGGCTCCGGAGGACAAATATGGGGATCGATTTATATGGGGGGGCTATATATAATTATGGACCGATATGGACCAATTCTTACTAACACCACGTTCCAATTTTCAATCGGATCGGATGACTTTTGCTCCTCTAAGAGGTTCCGGCGGTCAAATCTGGGGATCAGTTTATATGGGGGCTATATATAATTATGGGCCGATGTGGACCAATTTTTGCATGGTTGTTAGAGACCATATACTAACACCATGTACCAAATTTCAGCCGAATCGGATAAAATTTGCTTCTCTTAGAGGCCCCGCAAGCCAAATCGGGGGATCAGTTTATATGGGGGCTATATATAATTATGGGCCGATGTGGACCAATTTTTGCAGGGTTGTTAGAGACCATATACTAACACCATGTACCAAATTTCAGCCGAATCGGATGAAATTTGCTTCTCTTAGAGCAATCGCAAGCCAAATTTGAGGGTCCGTTTATATGGGGGCTATACGTAAAAGTGGACCGATATGGCCCATTTGCAATACCATCCGACCTACATCAATAGCAACTACTTGTGCCAAGTTTCAAGTCGATAGCTTGTTTCGTTCGGAAGTTAGCGTGATTTCAACAGACGGACGGACGGACGGACGGACATGCTCAGATCGACTCAGAATTTCACCACGACCCAGAATATATATACTTTATGGGGTCTTAGAGCAATATTTCGATGTGTTACAAACGGAATGACAAAGTTAGTATACCCCCATCCTAGGGTGGAGTGTATAAAAACAAAAAACCTCAAGGATAGAACTACAATTATATTAGGAGCTCATCAATTTTGGTTTTTAAAAATTCCTTTATTCTCGTCTTAAAAACAGAAAGGGTTAAGATTAGGTTAGGTTAGGTGGCGGCCCAATGTATCAGGCTCACTTAGACTATACAGTCCATTGTGATACCACATTGGTGAACTTCTCTTTTATCACTGAGTGCTGCCCGATTCCATGTTAAGCTCAATGACAAGGGACCTCCTTTATATAGGCGAGTCCGAACGGCGTTCCACATTGCAGTGAAACCACTTAGAGATGTTTTGAAACCCTCAGAAATGTCATCAGCATTACTGAGGTGGGATAATCCACCGCTGAAAAACTTTTTGGTGTTCGGTCGAAGCAGGAATCGAACCCACGACCTTGTGAATGCAAGGCGGGCATGCTAACCATTGCACCACGGTGGCTCCCAAAGGGTTAAGATAAAAACTCTTTCAATATAACATAGGTCAACATTTATTATCGGGATTTAGCATCTTTGGAAAAATCTTGCTCACTCACACTCACGAAAAGAAAAGAAAAGATTTACTCACTCACACTCACGCACGAATATAATTTTATGAGTAATTTACCGGAGGGACGTGTCTGAAATTATGAGCACGATTAAAATCGAGAGCGTTATTAAATTCTTAACATCCTAGGTGTCACTAAAATTGCAAATGAATTTAACGTTTAAGCGTTTTATGTTGGAGAGCGGGATAATTTTGGTGAGCGTAATTCGTTACTCACGCACACTCACGAAGAAATTGTTTTCGTGACTCACGCACACTCATGCCGTTGACATGAGCGTGACTCACGAATAATTTTATGACTTTTGGTTTGTTAATCACGATTTCGTGTCACGTACACACCTCTACTACAAAGCAAACAAGTAAGGAAAGTCTAAAGTCGGGCGGGGCCGACTATATTATACCCTGCACCACTTTGTAGATCTAAATTTTCGAGACCATATCACATCCGTCAAATGTGTTGGGGGCTATATATAAAGGTTTGTCCCAAATACATACATTTATGTTAAATATCACTCGATCTGGACAGAATTTGATAGACTTCTACAAAATCTATAGACTAAAAATTTAAGTCGGCTAATGCACTAGGGTGGAGCACAATGTTAGAAAAAATATGGGAAACATTTAAATATGAAGCAATTTTAAGGAAACTTCGCAAAAGTTTATTTATGACTTATCGCTCGATATATATGTAGTAGAAGTTTAGGAAAATTAGAGTCATTTTACAACTTTTCGACTAAGCAGTGGTGATTTTACAAGGAAAATGTTGGTATTTTAACCATTTTTGTCGACATCAGAAAAACTTATATATGGGAGCTATATCTAAATCTAAACCGATTTCAACCAAATTGGACACGCATAGCTACAATGCTAATTCTACTTCCTGTGCAAAATTTCAACTAAATCGGAGTAAAAAATGGGCCTCTGTGGTCATATGAGTGTAAAACGGGCGAAAGCTACATATGGGAGCTATATATAAATCTGAACCGATTTCAATCAAATTTGGCAAGCATAACTACAATGCTAAATCTACTCCTTGTGCAAAATTTCAACCAAATTGGGCCAAAACTCTGGCTATTAGAACCATATTAGTCCATATCGGGCGAAAGATATATATGGGACCTATATCTAAATCTGAACCGATTTCAATAAAATTTGGCACACTTAACTGCACTACTAATTGTACTCCTAGTGCAAATTTTCAACCAAATTCGGCCAAAAATCTGGCTGCTGGGTCCATATTAGTGCATATCGGGCGAAAGATATATATGGGAGCTATATCTAAATCTGAACCGATTTCTTCCAAAATCAATGGGGTTCTATTCTGACCCAAATTAGGAACATGTGCCAAATTTGAAGGCGATTGGACTGAAACTGCGTCCTAGACTTTGATCACAAAAATGTGTTCACAGACAGACAGACGGACGGACGGACAGACGGACATGGTTATATCGACTCAGGGACCCACCCTGAGCATTATTGCCAAAGACACCATGTGTCTATCTCGTTTCCTTCTGACGGACGGACAGACGGACATGGTTATATCGACTCAGGGACCCACCCTGAGCATTATTGCCAAAGACACCATGTGTCTATCTCGTTTCCTTCTGACGGACGGACAGACGGACATGGTTATATCGACTCAGGGACCCACCCTGAGCATTATTGCCAAAGACACCATGTGTCTATCTCGTTTCCTTCTGGGTGTTACAAACATATGCACTAACTTATAATACCCTGTTCCCCAGTGTGGCGCAGGGTATAAAAATCGTGTAAAAATAGGATATTTTTTCAACACTTTATTTTAAAGACTTTTTACTTGAAACATTTTATAATTTCTACTTGTAGTCGAGTCCTAATTAAGAAATTTAAGTTATCGTTAAAAGGATTTTAAAGGACTCGGATCCGAACATTAAGAAAAAGGCAGAAAAAACGAATAAAGTAAATTTTTTGTTTCCTAGAACCAAGTATGCAAAACTTAAATTTAAAAGAGAATTTTGTCTTAAATTCATTACTTCAATTCTCCGCTTTCTCCGGAATCAATACCAAAACCATTGGAACCGGGCATGCAGTTTTTGCATTTTAGATTTACCGAAAAAACAACATTTCCCCATCAAAAAATCAAAAAATAATTTTAAAACATTTTTGAGGTGATTATATTCGTTCTCTGTATTCGTAATAAGATCATTTAACTCAAATTTCGCTGAATACCAATTTAATATTTCTGATTGGAAACCCTTTAGTAGTAAAAAAAAAATTCTACGGCCAATGGGCTCTATTCATAAAGGAGGATATATGGATTTCGTCTCAGCCAAATTTAACACATTTTTTCTTTTCTTTATACAAAAACCTCTATGGAAATTTTCAATATCACTTCTGAAATATAAACGCGGATAAATAAAACGAGAAAAAACATATGCGTATATACAGTGAAACCTCTCAAACTTGAACACTCTGAAAATCGGACACCTTTCAGAACAAAGAAAAAAAATTCACGAAAATTTTTCCAATTAAAATTTTAATTGAGTTTTAAAAAATATTCAATTAAAAATTTAATTGATTCAACAATTTTTTTAATTGAAAGAAACATCAATCACAAAAACTAATTGTATCAATTAATTTTTTAATTGGCCTTCAATTAATGTTTTAATTGATATTATCATTTTTGTGGTTGAAGACATTTCAATTACAAAAAAAAATTGATTGCATCAAATAATTTCGTGATTGAATCAGAAAAAAAAAATAAAATTTAAAATTAACCCCTCATAATTGGACACTTCCCAAATATGGACAAAAGTTAGGCGACCGTGGGTGTTCACGTTTGAGAGGTTTCACTGTCATATATCAAGAACTTATTGAAGACGTGAAAGCCTTTCGTTTGGGCTTAGTTGACACAGATCCAGATATCCATTTTGTGGCAGCAGTATGCGTATTTGTTTTGCGACATCAAATCCATTTCAGCATGAGCATTTTTTTAACAAAGACATGTATACACAATGAAATTTTGGAATCTTTATACGATTCATTTTGATAACGTTGCCATATTCGATAGGTTTGTATATTTTTTTTAAGAAGAAGAGTATACCGTTCTCCTCTTTTGTCGTTTAATTACAATCAGGGATTTTCTTTTCGGACGCTCTACGATGGCGTCTACTTGCAAAAATGTCGCGATAATGCGTTCTCCATTACTCACCATGATAGCACCAATGCCTATTGTTGCAAATTTGGCGCTTTCTTCCGATAGCCCCGAACTAACGAACAGTGATGTTGAGTAATAGAAAACAGCATTGATACCACTGAATTGCTGCGACAGCTGCATTACAATGCCAATGATCAGAGGGGCTCTGAGAGTGGGCGAACATATCAGTTCCATTGTGGATATATGACTTTCGGATTGTTGTGCACGCTCTTCGGCACGCATTTCTTCGATGTCTTCATCGACGGTACTTGAGGCACGTAAACGTCTGAGTGCTGATTAAAGGATAACAAAACCAAAATGAAATGAAATGAAACAGAGAATATTTTGAGATTAAAACTTAGGGATCAAATCAAAAATGTGTGTGTGTATTTGCATTTGGATACCTTTTCTAGCTTCTTCTTCCCATTGTTTGGTAATTAACAGATATCTAGGAGATTCTGGACATACCGGCAGTAAGAGTAATTGTAAA
The DNA here is from genome assembly GCF_050003625.1 of Haematobia irritans. NCBI lineage: Eukaryota > Metazoa > Arthropoda > Insecta > Diptera > Muscidae > Haematobia > Haematobia irritans. The sequence continues at coordinate 105,381,808 of NC_134400.1, read as the reverse complement.
ACTGCAGGACATACAGCCAAACCCAAGAGAATGGGCCAGCCGTCATTGGTTCCTAAAATTTGTTCTATACCCAATACTTGGGATAATAGTAAACCTACAGTCACAGCCAATTGATTAACAGTACCTAGGCCACCTCTTAAATTTAGAGGGGCAATTTCGGAAATGTACATTGGCACTAATGATGTGTTGAGACCTGAAAATTTACAATAAAAGTTGAAACAAATTAAATTTTTGTATTTTAATAGATAGCAACGATTACTTTGCATTGACTTACCGCAATTAACACCAATTATAAAACGGCCAAGGAATAACATTTCATAGGAATGACTAACTTTGGTAAAACCCATTAAACAGCCACCGGTTATACCCAATACATTATTTAATAATAAACCACCCTTTCTGTAAAGAAAAAACAAAATAATTGAAAGAGACATATAAGTCACGATATATACGATACATATATTGTACGTAAATAGAAAAGGAATATGATCCCGATAGGGAGAATTATTATTTCTCGCCAAACATAAAATGGTTGTCGAAATCTGATACATATTGTCCGAGAAAATAATATGGTTGCGGCAAACATCTTACATTTTCACCATCCAGAAATAACATTTAGTTCTAGGAGGTGATCATATTCCTTCTCTGGGTGTGCAGAGTACTATGTTTGGCTTCTGAATGTTTGATAATTTTTTTTCTTTTCAATATTTATTGAAGATATTTTACGCTAAGTGAAAAATGCCCGTACTATTAACAATGTTGTTCGTTGATATTGAACAAACGTATAAATTCGTTATTACAACGATTACTTAGGTTAGGTTAGGTTGTAGAGGATGACATCAAATTCTTGAAATGAATTGATGTCCACTTAGACCATTATGGGTAATTTTCTCAACTTTTTCCTCCTGTGGTGGTCTCCTTATAAGTCGCTCGAGAACTTTCCTTTGTCCATCTTCCTTAAAATAGCTTAAAACATCCAGCTAGATGCCCTGTTGCTTAAGCTATACTCCCGCAGATCGGTGAGGGCCTGAAAGAAATAGGAGCCCAGTATCGTTTTTCTTCGAAAGGACAATGCTGGACACTGGTATAGGAAGTGGTGCAGATATCATCATCTTCAAGGCCTTCATTCATACCATATGTTTTCCAAGTGTGTAATGTACAGTTATAGTGCCAATGAAAGGCCGTAATTTAAATGTCATTATAACTGGTTCCGTTCATCACAATCAGAATTTCATAGTTTCTATGGTTCTTTTCGTCCCATATTAACTTGGTTTGTTCGCAACCTTCTGAAGAGTCCCAAAGTCTTCGCAATAGTTCATCCTAATTGACATGAATCCTGTAAAGATATGAAGACTGTGGAGCAAAAATGTCCTCAAGGCCCTTATTCGTTCCACGGACACCCTAATTGGCCACCACATCTACTACTTAATTTTCCAATACAAAGTTCCCATGTACCCAGCACAAAGTTAAATTATGGTGTTCAGTGAGAAACTTGCAAAATTTTCTATAGCAATAAAATTTTGACCAAATTTTCTATGGAAATAAAATGTTGATAAAAATTTTTATAGAAATAAAATTTTGGGAAAATTTTCTATAAAAATAAAATTTTGAGAAAATTTTCTATAGAAATAAAATTTTGAGAAAATTTTCTATAGGGCTGTTTTCTTTTACCACTGGATACCCTAAGCCGTGGAGGACTAAAAAAAAAACAGAGTACTCGTTTATCCAGGACATCTCCAAAAGTATGCAACATAAATAAAATTTTATAAAGAAATAAAGAAAAACAAAATTTTTAAAAGAAATAAAATTTTGACAAAATTTTCTACAGAAATAAAATTTGGACAAAATTTTCTATAGAAATAAAATCTAGACAAAATTTTCCATAGAAATAAAATTTCGACAAGATTTTCAATAGAAATAAAATTATGACACAATTTTCTATAGGAATAAAATTTAGAAATAAAATTTTGAAAAATTTGTTTTAGAAATAGAATTTTGAGAAAATTTTCTATAGAAATAGAATTTTGAGAAAATTTTCTATAGAAATAAAATTTTGAGAAAATTTTCGATAGAAATAAAATTTTGAGAAAATTTTCTTTAGAAATAAAATTTTGGAAAAATTTTCTATAGAACAAAAATTTCAACAAAATTTTCTATAGAAATAAAAGTTTGAGAAAATTTTCTTTAGAAATAAAATTTTGAGAAAATTTTCTTTAGAATAAAATTTTGATAAAATTGTCTATAGAAATAAAATTTTGAAAAATTTGCTTTAGAAATAAAATTTTGGGAAAATCTTCTTTAGAAATAAATTTTTTACAAAATTTTCTATAGAAATAAAATTTTGACAAAATATTCTATAGAAATAAAATTTTGACAAAATTTTCTATACAAATACAATTTTGACAAAATTTTCTATAGGAATAACAATTTGACAAAATTTTTTCATGGAAATATAACATTTGACAAAATTTTCTACAGAAATAAAATTTGGACAAAATTTTCTAAAGAAATAAAATTTAGACAAAATTTTCCATAGAAATAAAATTTCGACAAGATTTTCAATAGAAATAAAATTATGACAAAATTTTCTATAGAAATAAAATTTTGAAAAATTTGCTTTAGAACTAGAATTTTGAGAAAATTTTCTATAGAAATAAAATTTTGAGAAAATTTTCTATAGAAATAAAATTTTGAGAAAATTTTCTTTAGAAATAAAATTTTGAGAAAATTTTCTATAGAAATAAAATTTTGAAAAAATTTTCTTTAGAAATAAAATTCTGACAAAATTTTCTATAGGAATAAAATTTACAAATAAAATTTTGAAAAATTTGCTTTAGAAATAGAATTTTGAGAAAATTTTCTAAAGAAATAAAATTTTAACAAAATTTTCTATAGAAATAAAATTTTAACAAAAATGTTAATATAAAAAAAATTTTGACAAAAAATTCTATAGAAATAAAATTTTGACAAAATTTTCAATAGAAATAAAATTTTGATAATTAAATTTTGAGAAAATTTTCTATAGAAATAAAATTTTGAAAAATTTGCATTAGAAATAAAATTTTGGGAAAATTTTCTATAGAAATAATATTTTGACAAAAGTTTTTAAAGAAATAAAATTCTGAACACATCGAAATAAAATTGTAACAAAATTTTCTATAGAAATAAAATTTTGATAAAATAATCTATAGAAATAAAATGTTGATATAGAAATAATTTGAACATGAGCAAAAATATACATAATTGATGGGGTCTCAGTAATGAAATCGTAAGTATACCTATATCTTGCGGTGCACAGTGGTTCCAAATTGTTTGTTTTTTTTTTTTAATAATTCCGCACCTTTTTAATGGATTAACGTATCAACATAATTTATCTCGTTGCGTGAAACCTAAGTTGTTTTTGGTTTCTAGTGGGTCTACGGGCTGACTCGTTGAAAGTTGGTCAACTCTGGTCTCTATTATAGGCCGTACAACTTGATTTTACAAGCTGGGGTTAGTATGAATGCTACAAATTTATTTGCACTAATATGTGGAAAATTTGAGTAAAATTGATAAAATGCATACGATATTTTTGTCAATTTTAGAATTTATTTTATCGACCATTGAGGTCTAGGTATGTTTTTTAGTAAATGTTTTCAAATCGATATTGTTTATAAAATTCTCCAAAATTTGGTCGTTGATGCCCTCCTTGGTTATCAAATACAAAATACGTAAAGAAAATTTTGAATAATTTTATGAAAATTTTACGAGGTATATTTTTTTCTGTGTAAGTTATTCGCGATCATAGTGAATTATATTGTGTTTTTTTGTGTGCTGAAAGACAAATTAAAACTATATATAGTTACCTTCCAAAGCGATTCGCCATCCAACCGCCACTGAAACCACCCAGCATACCTCCTATGGCAAATATTGAAACCGCCACTGAGTATAGCTGTTGTATGAACTCCTCACTGATATCCTCGCCATAGCGATCTTTGTACACATCTTTCATAAAATTTTCTATGTTCTTTTCGGGCGCATTTATCACACCGGTATTATAACCGAATTGTAACATACCCAATACCGCCGAAAATATTGAGTATGTCAGGAAGAAGGTAAGACCCTGGAAATGAAGGAAAAAGCCAAAAACAAGTGTGACATTAATCGCATGATGAATGTTTAATAATTAAAAATAAAGCTCATTTTAAAACTCTTTATTTTCCTAAATTTTTTTTTTCATAACAGAAAAACCAAAAAGGATTATCAAGGAAGGCAAAATATAAGGTATTTGCTAATAAAATTTTACTGCGGATTAGCTAAGAGTAAGATAATAATGTTTCTTTTTGGCAAACAAAGATCAAAAATGTAATATGATAAGGGGGAAAATTTTGAAAATTTCATTATTTCCAATTGTTGTCGTATTTGTATTTATAACAATTCCAATCAAAATATTAATGGAAAGATGAATATGTTTTTAATGGATATGTACCTGCTCACAGATACGGAAAGTTTATTGTGGAAGGATGAGAGCAAGCACATATGGGTGAAATGAAAGAAAAGTAGAACTGAACTAAAATTAATCATATTAATAATAAATTAAATTGGACAAATATAAATAATATTAAATAAGATAAATTGAAATCAAGAAAATTAACAAGAGAAGGCTAACGCTTAGAGGAGTTGACTTAAGGGAAGATTTTGACTTTCCCTTATGGATGTTGGTATTGATTCCGAGCCAAAGATGAGGCTTCTTTAAACTAAAGGAAGCTGAAGAGTCATTTGTCTGCAGACAGATCAAGTTCAAAGATGGGCTCTATCGACCCATGTCTCGATAAGGAAGGTGAGAAATTTCATTTTAATAAGCGTCTAACCAAAACTTTTCACTCTTGAGAGTGTCCAAGTTTGAGAGATTTCACTGCATTTTAATATTTGTTTTTACCCTCCACCATAGCATGGGGGTATACTAGGTTTGTCATTCCGTTTGTAATACATCAAAATATTAGTTTCAGACCACATAGGTTAGGTTAGGTGGCAGCCCGATGTATCAGGCTCACTTAGACTATTCAGTCCATTGTGATACCACATTGGTGAACTTCTCTCTTATCACTGAGTGCTTCCCGATTCCATGTTAAGCTCAATGACAAGGGACCTCCTTTTTATAGCCGAGTCCGAACGGCGTTCCACATTGCAGTGAAACCACTTAGAGAAGTTTTGAAACCCTCAGAAATGTCACCAGCATTACTGAGGTGGGATAATCCACCGCTGAAAAACTTTTTGGTGTTCGGTCGAAGCAGGAATCGAACCCACGACCTTGTGTATGCAAGGCGGGCATACTAACCATTGCACCACTGTGGCTCCCTTCAGACCACATAAAGTATATATATTCTGGCTCGTGGTGAAATTCTGAGTCGATATAGCGATGTCCGTCCGTCTGTTAAAATCCGAACGAAATAAGCTATGGACTTGAAACTTGGCACAAGTAGTTATTGATGTAGTTGGGATGGCATTGCAAATGGGCCACCTTAAGGCCCCATATAAACCGAACCCCAGATTTGGCATGCCGAGACTATTGGAGGGGAAAAATTTCTTCCGATCCAGTTGAAATTTGGTATGTGGTGTTAGTATATGCCCTCTAACTCCTATAGAAAAATTTGTCCATATCGGTTCATAATTATATAGAGCCCCCATATAAAACGATCCCCAGATTTTGCTTACGGATCATCTTGGAGAGGCAAATTTCATCCGATGCGTTTGAAATTTAATGGGTGGTGTATACAATTTTTTGGCTCGTGGTGAAATTCTGAGTCGATATAGCGATGTCCGTCCGTCTGTTAAAATCCGAACGAAATAAGCTATGGACTTGAAACTTGGCACAAGTAGTTATTGATGTAGTTGGGATGGCGTTGCAAATGGGCCACCTTAAGGCCCCATATAAACCGAACCCCAGATTTGGCATGCCGAGACTATTGGAGGGGAAAAATTTCTTCCGATCCAGTTGAAATTTGGTATGCGGTGTTAGTATATGCCCTCTAACTCCTATGGAAAAATTTGTCCATATCGGTTCATAATTATATAGAGCCCCCATATAAAACGATCCCCAGATTTTGCTTACGGATCCTCTTGGAGAGGCAAATTTCATCCGATGCGTTTGAAATTTAATGGGTGGTGTCAGTGGAAAAATCTGTCCATGTCGGCCCATATTTATATATAGCCCCCATATAAAACGATCGCCAGATTTTGCTTACGGATGCACTTGGAGAAGCACATTTCATCCGATCCGGTTGAAATTCGATACTTGGTGGTTGTTGTGTTCTCTAATCACCATACAAAAATTGCACAATATTAGTCCATAATTATATATAGCCCCCATATAAACTGATCCCCAGATTTTACTTTATGAGACTCTTGGAAATGCAAAATTCATTCGATCCGGTCAAAATTTGGTACGTGATGTCATTATATGCTTTCTCCTTACCATGCAAAAATTTGTCCATATCGGTTCATAATTATATATAGCCCCTCCTAAAAATTCACCCCCAAATTTCAATTCTGGGTCTCATGAAGGAACAAATTTCATCCAATCCGGGTGAAATTGGGCTCTCTAATTACCGAAGAACCGATCATGAACTGAATTGGCTTATATACGTATAATCTGACCTACACTGAAAAAACAGTGAACCCACTAGGAAAGACAATTTTAGTTAATTTTAGAAAAATTTGATTAATTTTAGAAAATTTTAACTAAACTGTATTTTTTAGAAACGCAGATGTTACGCCGATTTCACAAAAAATAAGTAAATAATTTTCGACAAATACAAGAAACTTTTCTAGTCAAAATTATTTTTTTACTTATTAAATAAAAAAAATCGTATTTTGAAGGAAAAATTGGAGTTCAAAATTGCAAAAATGGCTTTAGTGCCATACGAAGTTCATGGTGGTCGCATTATTGGTAAAATTTACAAATATTAAGGAGTTCTGAACTATTTTATCGGAGACACGAATTTAGTTTATCTTTATACTTCATTTGTGTATAATTTTTTCGTCTGTTTTACACCCAGAGAAGGAATATGATCACCTCAAACATGTTTCAAGAGCAAAATGTTATTTTTGTATGGTGACCATGTAACATGTTTGTCACTAAAATGTTATTTTCTCGTCAAATATAACCTGCTTGCCGAAATCAGATACATGATTTCCGAGAAAATAACATGGTTGCGAAAACCATGTTACATGGTCACCACCCAAAAATAACATTTTGCTCTTAAAACATGTTTGAGGTGATCATATTCCTTCTCTGGGTGTAGTTATGTTAACTTACGTCCGCAAAAAATTATTAAAGTCATGGAAACTTTCTTAGAACGTAATAATTTCATGAACTAAAATAGAATTAAATCAGCTTTAGTGAAATATAGGGTTCACATTTTTTTTTTGAGTGTTCGTAGACTACATCTTGGATTGCGTAGAACTTTCTATGCAATCCAAGATTCGGCCTGCCTGTACTTACGGCCGTATATATTTGTATTGAAAATTGTTCGCAATTAATTACGAAGTAGTAAATAAAAACTAAATAAAACAAAAAGGATATATTTGTGAAACAAGTATTGTTTATTCAAATACAAAAAAAAAAAAAATAATAAAATAAAATATAGTACATGAGCTTAAATAAATGCTAAATAAAACTATTTGTAACAAAATTATAATGAAAACATAAATAATATTAATGAGCCGTTGATGGGAAAACAAGCTGTCTGTTGTAAATCATATTATGCCAATTTTAATTGAATTATTCAAAAATTTTTGCTGTGTGAAATATTCTAAAAATACACCTTGAATGGAATTTGAAGTTGGCCGACCTATTGCGGAAATGCGAAAATGCTTATTTGGTACTTCACTCAGGGTTGATAAAGTTGATACTTTTGTACTTTTTTTTAATACAATTCGACAGCCAAAAGCACCGTGGCACGACCGTGAGCTATTTGGTACTTTTTCAACACATTTACTCTATATAGAGTTATTCTGCCCTAAATGTGAGTGTTTCTCAGATATCAACTCAACTCTAAAAATTATAAATAGCGGAAGAAATAATCATATTCCAAAATGAGGATATTCTAGTTTTTATTACAGGATCTCAACATTTGTGAGAGGAATATTGTCCATACCACATTCGTCCGGAAATGTGAAATGTGATTTTTTTCGCCACACTGAGGAACAGAGTATTATAACATAAGATAGTGTATATTTTTGAAACGCCCAGAAGGAGACGAAATATACGCATGGGGTAATGCTTAGAGCCGGCCCCTGAGCCGTTTGCCACAGTTGGTAGAATTCTACAAATATGGTAAATTTTTACTGTTTTGTAGATTGGTAAAATTCTTGATTTTGGTAGATATTGCAAAGAGGTAACATACTTCTTCATAAATTTTCTATTGAAATAAACAAAATTTTCTATGAAAATAAAACTTTGACAAAATGAACAATATAACAGGTTGCCTGATAAGTCCTCGGTCTGACACATAGATGGCGTCGCTAGTATTAAATGCATATTATTTTCATATAGTACCAGCCTTCAAATGATTCGTGTCAAAATTTGACGTCTGTCAATTAGTTTGTGAGATAGAGCGTCTTTTGTGAAGCAACTTTTGTTATTGTGAAAAAAATGGAAAAAAGGAATTTCGTGTTTTGATAAAATACTGTTTTCTGAAGGGCAAAAATACGGTGGAAGCAAAAACTTGGCTTGATAATGAGTTTCCGGACTCTGCAACAGGGAAATCAACAATAATTGATTGGTATGCAAAATTCAAGCGTGGTGAAATGAGCACGGAGGACGGTGAACGCAGTGGACGCCCGAAAGAGGTGGTTACCGAGGAAAACATAAAAGAATCCACAAAATGATTTTGAATGACCGTAAAATGAAGTTGATCGAGATAGCAGAGGCCTTAAAGATATCAAAGGAATGTGTTGGTCATATCATTCATCAATATTTGGATATGCGGAAGCTCTGTGCAAAGTGGGTACCGCGCGAGCTCACATTTGACCAAAAACAACAACGTGTTGATGATTCTAAGTGGTGTTTGCAGCTGTAATACACCCGAGTTTTTCCGTCGATATGTGACAATGAGTCCAGTCGACAGTCGGCTGAGTGGACAGCGACCGGTGAACCGTCTCCGAAGCGTGGAAAGACTCAAAAGTCCGCTGGCAAAGTAATGGCCTCTGTTTTTTGGGATGCGCATGGAATAATTTTTATCGATTATCTTGAGAAGGGAACAACCAACAACAGTGACTATTATATGGCGTTATTGGAGCGTTTGAAGGTCGAAATCGCGGCAAAACGGCCCCATATGAAGAAGAAAAATGTGTTGTTCCACCAAGACAACGCACCGTGCCACAAGTCATTGAGAACGATGGCAAAAATTCATGAATTGGGCTTCGAATTGCTTCCCCACCCATCGTATTCTCCAGATCTGGCCCCCAGCGACTTTCTCTTGTTCTCAGACCTCAAAAGGATGCTCGCAGGGAACAAATTTGGCTGCAATGAAGAGGTGATCGCCGAAACTAAGGGCTATTTTGAGGCAAAACCGAAGGAGTACTACCAAAATGGTATAAAAAAATTTGAAGGTCGTTATAATCGTTGTAGCGCTCTTGAAGGGAACTATGTTGAATAATAGAAACGAATTAAGACAAAAAAAAAAGATGTGTTTTTCTTTGTTAGACCGGGGACTTATCAGCCAACCTCTTAGATAACATTTTGACAAAATTTACAATAGAAATAAAAATTTTGACAAAATTTTCTATAGAAATAAAATTTTGACAAACTTTTCTATAGAAAAAAATTTTGACAAAATTTTCTATAGAAATAAAATTTTGACAAAATTTTCTATAGAAATAAAATTTTGACAAAATTTTCTATAGAAATAAAATTTTTACAAAGTTTTCTATAGAAATAAAATTTTGACAAAATTTTCTATAGAAATAAAATTTTGACAAAATTTTCTATAGAAATAAAATTTTGACAAAATTTTCTATAGAAATAAAATTTTGACAAAATTTTCTATAGAATAAAAATTTGCAAAATAAGATTATTTTTAGAAAATCTAAAACAAAAATGTTCAAATCGGTCTAGATTTAATTACTGGTATACTTTTACTATAGTCTTTAAATTTCATATTATATAATTTTAGCATCTTTTGACTTCGAAAAGTACATTTGTAGTATTTTTTCGTCAACATCATTTATTATCCCTGATTTCACCACTGTGGTATCACAATGGACTGAATAGTCTAAGTGAGCCTGAAATATCGGGCTGTCACTGTACCTAACCTAACCTTATTTGGTATTTTGGAAAGGTGACATTTAAACTTTATTTAATCTATAATTACTGAGGTGAAGGTGGTGATATAAAATTTTACCCCCCATTCATGTTTTGGAACATTTTGGGAAAAATATTTTTTAACGAAAATTTGACCAAATATGGTGGTATCACAATGGACTGAATAGTCTTAGTGAGCCTAAATCTTAATCGGGCTGCCACTTTAACCTAACCTAACCTTGACCAAATATGACAATAATGTGGTTACAAAACAAAGATGGACGCCTAGAAAGATTATGCTGTGTTTGGTGGGCTTAGAAAGACATCATCCACTATGAGTTGATCCAACACACATTAAAATTGAGTCAATGTAACTTTTTCACATGACAACGAATTGAGATCATGTTCATGAAAATGTTCATTAATAGAAAGAAATATTTCTTAGTTTATAGAAAATTCATAACATTAACGTTTCATTATATTTTTGCAATTGTTTTTTTTTTTTGCTCAATTCTAATATGAAATTTTTTATATTATGAAAGTTTTTCTACCAGCGCATGATCAAACGATTGATTCTCCACTTTATTGTTAACAATTGAAGCAAGTAATCGAAAAAAAACTGAAAACTTTAGATCATACATTATCATCTACCATCAGTGGACGAAAAAAAATCGTAACCATAACGAATATTTTCGTTATATTATATTGTGACAGTAAAAGTCGGCAAGACCTCGTTTTATTGTGCATGGATATGCAATTCATAATGCGAGCACATGGGAACGCCATCTATCGGGGATAGTACATACACACAGTTTCTGTGGTCAGTTGATTGATAGTTGATGACCATTATGTGAGTGTGCGTGAGTATGTGTAATGTAGCTGCCGCCTATAAAAGGAAAGCGTCTTCGATTAGTAAGGTCAGTTGATGTGTGACGGGCAGTGTTGCCAGTATTGGGGACATTTTTTCGTGGATGGGGGCGAAAATTTTTAGTTGGGGACTTGGGGATTTGTTGGAGAATTTCCATAAATTTGGGAGATTTTTGTGGGGAGATTTTTCGAAATCCGTCACCGTACAATAACTCAGGTTTGCAATAATGATTTTCAAGACAAGATACAAAAGGGTGCAAATGAAGCATTGGGACTAGAATCGGATACAGGGTTTTATTTTGGGGTTCCTAGCGCTAATTTATAATTTTACTCAATTTTTCTACAATTGTGAAATCATTTCGTGAGGGCTCATGCCTAAATGTTGCTCTCTCATCAGTGTTCATCACTGATTTGGACAATTTATCCCATAAATATAATTCCTATTCAACCGTCGAACGGAACGGACGTGTTTTTTCAATAGCGGATAAACTCATAGTAATAGGTACCTACTACGAATTTCAAGTGTGGTGGGATATTAAGCCACCATGCAGCGAAATTCCAAGTCATCCACTGGGTTGCTAACTTCAGGGCCCAGTGGACGGGTATCGACTGGAGTTATAAATCTGGGCAATGACCAAGAGTTAGGCCCAATTAGTCGACCTGTAGACGGGTCGACAGGTGGCGACACACTGACAAGTCGAACTTTTTCTAAGGTAACGACATCAAAAGGAGGTAATCCCTCACGAAAGAGATTCAAGGAACGCAGAAATGCTTTGTTTATCCTAAAGAAGTTAGGATCAGTCGACCCAAGCACGTTGTCGGCTAAACAAAGCGATTCCTTAAAATGGGCTCAAGGAATTCTTGAGACTGGAAAAAGGGAACGATCGCCGGATGAGCTGCCATCCTCCAAAAGGGATCAAAGATCGTTTGCCTCAGTTGCTAAAGATAGCCTTGTGATGGCTATCATTAATAAAGGAGCATTGGACGGTATGGTTCCAAAGCAAAAATGGGGGGAAATTGAGAATGCTCTATCTGTCGTCTACTCACAGGTACTGGAAAAGTTTCCCGGCCCAGATCCTCGACACCAAGAGACTGGTTGGTATCAAGGACGATTTAAGCTAGTCGCATTTGAGGACCAGAGGTCTATAGAATGTTTTAAAGCTGCTCTGATACTAATTGGTGAAGTTTGGGAAGGAGCTGCTCTAGAGTTAGTCGAGAAGAAAGACATACCGGCTAGACCTAGAGCACATGCCTGGATACCTGCAAACCCTTCTGACCCTGAATCTATTTTAAATAGACTGAAACGATGCAATCCAGATCTTCCAACAGCTGATTGGAAGGTTGGCTGTTTGGATGAAGTGGATGGACCAAGACGGCATGCAGTGTTTATATTGAACACTCAGTCTTTGCCACATCTGGCAAAGTCCCAGGGCCGTGTATGTTATGGCTTTCATTATATCCAAATGAAGGTGTATAAAAACGATCAGCTAAAGGATTCAGAAATGGACAAGCCTCTGTCTGAATCAGAAGTAAGCGGATCCTCTTGCGAAGTCGAGGGAGATACCAAAGTTGAAGACATGGATAGATACCGTATGCGTGAGGAGGCTTCTATTGCCTCAGAACTCACCAAAGTCGAACCTATGGTTATTGCGAGAGTCACCGATATCTCTGAAGAGGACATTCTTGATGACTCGATCGAAGCGGCTGATGTGACGGTTGTTGAAAATCTCGATGGTCCTACGGATCCTCCAGATAAATCTTCATCATTGTAAGGCTGCATGTGCTGCCTTAAAAGTTCTCCTGATGAAAGGGGACATAGATATAGTTCTTATTCAAGAACCATATGTTTACAAAAACAAAATATGTGAATTAAGTACTCCGGGGTTCAAACTATTGCAGTATACTGGTAATGATGTAAATCGAGCCTGTATAATTGCTAAAAACGAGCTCAATTTGTTTCTGCTTCCCTCAATGTGCAATACAGACACTGTCGTTGCAAGTTTAGAAATAGCCAAATGCAAATATTGGGTATCTTCGGTCTACATGGGACATGACAGGGAGATGCCTCCATATGCCGTTAAGACCTTAGTGGAGGAGTCACTGAAAACAAAGGCGAAACTCATTATGGGATGCGATGCGAATGCACATCATAGTATATGGGGAAGTAGTGATACTAATGCAAGGGGAGAGTCGCTAATAGAGTTTATTTTGCGTACTAATCTGGTAGTTTGCAACAAGGGAGATGTCCCAACCTTTGTCACTAAAAACAGGCAAGAGGTTTTGGACATCACCTGGGCCTCGCAAGAACTAAATGAAATGATATCTGAGTGGCAGGTTTTAAGTGAACACAGCTTCTCAGATCATCGCTACATCAGTTTCAAATTTGATGTTCATATCACCAAGATCATATTTCCGCCAAATGTTAGGAAAGCTGACTGGAATAGGTATAGGGAATCGTTCAATATGATGATACCGGAAATAACAGAGACAAATATGAGAAATGTGCAAGATATCGAACACGCAGTGGAGCGGATTACTAAGGCCTTCAACATCTCACTGAAAGCTGCATGCCCTAGAGGAAAGCCAAGGGGGAAACATCGACCACCATGGTGGTCTACGGAATTAAGTAATATGAGGAAATCCTGCAGGAAGCTCTTTAACAAGGCAAAGTCCACCAGAGCCCCTGAGGACTGGGACGCTTACAAGAAGAATCTGAGAGGATACAAGCGAGAACTGAGAAAGGCTCAGCATAACTCTTGGAATGCTTACTGCAGCAGTATTGAGAATACGTCCGAGGCTTCCAGACTACGGAAGGTTCTAGCATCCACCAACTCCGCTCCAGGTTTCATTAAAACATCGGAGGGCAATTGGACAACGTCCAGTAAGGAGACGCTGGAGGTACTATTGGACACACATTTTCCTGGAAATCAGACGGTTGAACCATGTACTGGCGGTGCCACAGTTGCTCAGCGGTCGTTTCCTGTCGAGGAAATTGTATCGGAAACTAGAATAAGATGGGCGCTAAATAGCTTTGGACCATTCAAATCCCCTGGACCTGATGGAATTACTCCGGCGGAGTTACAAGCTGTAACTGACAAAATTATCCCCTGGTTGTCGGTGATATATAAAGGATGTATCAACTTATCATATATCCCAGGAAAGTGGAGGGAAACAAAAGTCGTTTTCATACCTAAAGCGGGAAAAGCCTCTCACTCGAGGGCGAAGGATTTCCGACCAATCAGCTTATCCTCATTCCTACTTAAGACTCTGGAGAGGATGATAGATATTTATCTTAGAACTAGCATCGATTCAAGTTTGTTCTCGAAACGACAGCATGCATACTCGAAGGGCAGGTCTACTGAGACCGCACTACATGAACTAGTCAGCTTTATTGAAAGCTCACTATCTGTCAAAGAATACACAATCGTGGCGTTTCTAGACATCGAAGGGGCGTTCAATAATGTCCATCCGAGCTCGATATTAAATGGACTGACAACTCTGAATGTTGATCCATGTATACTCAGGCTGTTAGACGAACTGCTAATGAAGAGACGTATTTCAGCCACACTAGGACAAGCAAACATACAAAGGTATGTGAACAGAGGCACTCCCCAAGGAGGAGTCCTATCACCTCTTCTTTGGAATGTTGCTATAAATAGCCTTCTGGTTACTCTAGAAAAAGAAAGGATAAAAGTGGTGGCATACGCAGATGATGTGGCTCTGGCAGTCAGGGGAAAATTCCCATCCACAATCAGAGATATTATTCAGAGGGCCCTCCGGATGACTGAGAAATGGGCGAAAGACAATGGTCTTGGGGTAAATCCTGCAAAGACAGAATTAGTCATGTACTGCAACGATCGCAAAACTCCCACGGTTAGGCCTATTTCCTTAGGGGGTATTGAAATTCCCTTTGGTGAATGTGCAAAATACCTTGGCGTTATTTTGGACAGGAAGCTGAACTTTAAGCTTAATATTGAAGAAAGGGCGAGAAAGGCAACTGTAGCTTTGTACTCGTGCAAAAAGGCAATAGGAAAAAAGTGGGGACTGAAACCAAAAATTGTGCATTGGCTATACACGGCAGTGGTTAGACCTATAATGCTATATGGTGTTGTAGTCTGGTGGCCGGCACTTCAGAAACCGACTTGTTTAGATAAAGTTCAGCGTATGGCGTGTTTGTGTATTTCAGGCGCATTCAGCAAGACAGGAACAAATTCCCTTAATGTCGTGCTGCATCTATTGCCTTTAGACATTTTGGCCAAACAGTCAGCTGCAACAACGGCTGTGCGGTTGCGCGAACTATCGCTGTGGTCGGAAAAAGGTTACGGTCACAGTTCTGTCCTCAAAACAATGCCAGATGTGCCTAACGTAGTGGATTACACTTTGGCGAGTCCACTTTTCGACAAAAAGTTTGAGACTCTAATCCCCAACAGTGAGGCGTGGTGCACACAGACCCCGGGGAATAAAGAATATATAGATTTCTACACTGATGGCTCCAAATTGGATGGACAAGTGGGGTTCGGAGTATATTCTAATGATCTGGAACTTCGAATAGCGAAAAGATTACCTAATCACTGTAGTGTTTTTCAGGCTGAAATATTAGCAATAAGAGAGGTGGCGAATTGGCTGAGAAGTAATGTTCCAAAAAATGTGGGCATTAATATATACTCAGACAGTCAACCTGCAATAAAATCCTTGGACTCTGTGTTCCTCAACTCGAAAACGGCCATCGACTGCCGCAAATCTCTCAATGAGATGGCTGAGCAGTACAATATTCACCTAATATGGGTGCCTGGCCATAGGAACATACCGGGGAACTGCGAAGCGGATGAGTTGGCAAGGCTAGGGACTACCTTACATATTCCAGGGGAACTAGAATTTGTTGGTATGCCCCTAGCTACCTGCAAGCTCATGCTGCGTGAGAAGGCTGTTATGATGGCAAATGTTCGATGGGAGAATTGCAAGGGTTGTAACGACACCAAGCAAATATGGCCCCATTTCAACTTAAACCGCACACTAGATATGCTAATGTTCTCGAGACGTCAGATATCACTCCTGATATCTGCTATAACGGGTCGCTGCCTGATAGGCGATTTTGCAAAAACTATTGGCGCGAAGTATAATGACTATTGTATGAGCTGTCATGATGCGGAGGAAAAAGAATCAATTAAACACCTCTTGTGTGAGTGTCCTGCATTTTGTGTAAAGCGCAAGCAACTTTTAGGAGCATATAGCTTCAGATTACTGGCGGATCTGGAAAACGTTAACTTAAGCAGTCTGCTACTGTTTTTGGAACAATCTGGTTGGTTCAACAAAGAAAAATAATCAAGAAGGTTCAGCGGTTAAAACTAGAAGTGCCCATATGTAATAGGTACTTTTAGTTAATGTGGTATCACAATGGACTGAATAGTCTAAGTGAGCCTGAATCTTAATCGGGCTGCCACTTTAACCTAACCTAACCTAACCCATAAATATAGAAATGTTGAAGATGAAATATTTTTCTACCACCTAATTTTATTTCTTGAGTAATTAGAAATAAATTTTCGTCCATAAATACTTAGTGACCGAACTCCCGTTTTAAGATTTCGAGCATTTGGAATACAATCACAGGTCTCCTGTTGTTCTGTTTCGAAGTTCCTGATCTTATTGCAGCTTACAAGTTGGTACACACAAAAAAAAATTTTTTTTCTGATTCAATCACGAAATTAATTGATCCAATTAATTTTTAATTGGAAAGTCTTCAATCACAGAAATGATAGTATCAATTAAAAAATTAATTGAAGGTCAATTTAAAAGTTATTTGATCCAATTAAAAAATTAACTGATACTATTATTTTTGCGATTGATTTTTGTTTCAATTAAAAAATTTGTTGAATCAATTAAATTTTTAATTGAATATTTTTTAAAACTCAATTAAAATTTTAATTGGAAAAATTTTCGTGAATTTTTTTTGTGTGTATGAGAATATATTTTTTTTTCAATTTTAAATTATTACCGATATTCTGCCGCAGAGCCTACACACAAAAAATTTTTTTCTGATTCAATCACGAAATTAATTGATCCAATTAATTTTTAATTGAAATGTCTTCAATCACAGAAATGATAGTATCAATTAAAAAATTAATTGAAGGTCAATTAAAAAGTTAATTGATCCAATTAAAAAATTAATTGATACTATTATTTTTGTGATTGATTTTTGTTTCAATTAAAAAATTTGTTGAATCAATTAAATTTTTAATTTATATTTTTTAAAACTCAATTAAATATTTTTTTAAAACTCAATTAAAATTTTAATTGGAAAAATTTTCGTGATAATTTTTTGTGTGTATGTATTCTTTTTCGCAAAAACTTGGCAAACATTTATTGGGGATTTTTGTGAGGGAATTTGATTTAAATTTGGGATTTTTGGGGACCAAAGCATCCTAATTTAGGGAGAAGATCTAGAAAAATACTGGCAACACTGGTGGCGGTCGAATTGGTAAGAGATCTTGAGTGGAGTTGAGCTACACGCATATAAGAGAAATAGTGGGTGATTTATAGGAGTTAAACTCCCAGTGGTTGAGATAGAAGAGTTTAGCTCTCGGTAGTCGTATTAGAGTCGTTAAGATTTGAGAGGAGTAAAGCTCTCAGTGATTTATTTAGAGGAGTTTTGCTCCCTGTAGTATATTAAGAAGAGTTAAGCTCCCAGTGGGGGATTTAGAGGAGTTAAGCTCGTAGTAATGGACAACGAGGAGTTAATCTTCCCATAGCATGAATTGGATAGGAAGGCCATCTAAGCGGTGGACAGTCATAGTACTAGACGAGAGTCTTCTCATCCCATGATGAAATTTATCGTCATATTAACGTCATTTATATCAACGAAAAATATGGTTTTAATTTGACGAATTTTAGTGATATATGTATCTGTATATGCAAAATATATTTTTGGTTATCAAAAAATGTACATGTGAATTGAATGTGAGCTATTATGACTATTCCTCAGTTTTTTTCAAAATCTTTCGCATTTATTGTTTCTAAATGTACAAGATATATAAATAGTGTTTTAATATTTTCCAATTTATAAAATTTTGCTTTGGCATAATATTGATTTATTTTCTGTGTAAATTTGTTCTAGTTGTTGCATGTTTTCGAATATGTGTGGTCGTTTTCGGTCATTTGTTTGTTTTTTTTTTGTTTTTCTTTTGGGTTGGGAAGGAGTTATTTTTGTTTCCTTTTGAATTACGTTTTCGTTTTTTTTTTTCATTTCTGTATTTGGTATGAGTTTCAAAATGATTGGTATTGAAATTGTTTGCATTTTTTCTTAAATATTATAATTACACAAAATGGCAAATAATTTAAGCTACAAACTTGTTCTAAAAGTCTTAGCTTCCTTCTGTGGGTATGTTCTTCTAATCTGTCAACGTATTCACGCAGTTCTTCGATTTCTTCTTTGACTTGTTGCACAGTGTCCAGTTCATGTTTAATCGCAACCATGTCACGTTTAACCTAGAAAAGAGAAATAGAAAATTTTAGTAAAAAACGTTGTGGAGGAGGAAAAAACTGATTAATGGTATTTGCATAATTAACTAAACCAATTAAGTTTTTTTTATTAGGTACGAAAATGGACGAACTTATGACGATTCAAACTGCGGGCTTTTGACGGGTTTAATCCGAAGCAAATTAATTTTGGATCTAATACACATTGTGAAATTACACAAGGATACAGTAAAAAAAATCATATGCCATATATACCAAAAGATAATCATAAACCAGGATTTACTTAAAGAGGGTAAAACGATCACAGGGCTGTAATATAACGAATGTTGAAGAGTGACCCGTCTTCTGCGACTGGTGAAGAGTGACCCGTCTTCTGCGGTTGGTTTTCCACATTTATTCGAAGACAACTGGCAAACAAATTTTTGTGTACCACTCACAATTGTTCTGCGTTGTTCAAGTGGTACGATTGCAACATGTCCAGTTTTTCCGAAAAAACGGTCGATAATTAGCTTGGAAGTTTTTGAAGCACTGTGCAAAGTCTCTATGTAGTCAGATTTTGCAATTTTCACACGACTTAAACATTTTGGGCGTTGTCAGCATGGTTGCCACTCGAGCCAAACATAATCTACCAAAATTTGGAAAAAATTTTACCAAACAAACTATCTTACTTTCTCAAAATTTTATTTCTTCAGAAAATTTTGTCATATTTTTATTTCTACAGAAAATGTTGTCAACATTTTATTTCTATTGAAAATTTTGTCAAAATTTTATTTCTATAGAAAATTTTGTAAAAAACCATTTTATTTCTCTAGAAAATTTTCACAAAATTTCATTGTTATAGAAAATTTTGTCAAAATGTTGTTTCTATAGGAAATTTTGTCAAAATTTGATTTCTATAGAAAATGTTCACAAAATTTTATTTTTATAGAAAATTTCGTTTCTATAGGAAATTCTGTCAAAATTTGTTTTTTTATAGAAAATTTTTTTCAAAATTTTATTTCTGTAGAAAATCTTGTTTCCGTTTTATCTCTATAGAAAATTTTATTTCTATAGAAAATTTTACCAAATTTTACTTCTAAGATATTTTTGTCAAAATTTAATTTTTTATAGAAAATTTTGTCAAAATTTTATTTCTATTGAAAATTTTCACAAACTTTTATTTTGATAGAAAATGTTCACAAACTTTTATTTTGATAGAAAATGTTCACAAAATGTTATTTTTATAGAAAATTCTATTTCTGTAGAACATTTTCTTCAAATTTTATTCCTATAGAAAATTTTGTCAAAATTTTTTTTTATAGAAAATTTTGTCAACATTTTATTTTTATAGCAAATTTTGTCAAAATTTTATTTCTATAGCAAATTTTGTCAAATTTTACTTCTATAGAAAATTTTGTCAAAATTTTATTTCTATAGAAAATTTTGTCAAAATTTTACTTCTATTGAAAATTTTGTCAAAATTTTATTTTTATAGAAAATTTTGTCAAAATTTTATTTCTATAGAAAATTTTGTCAAATTTTACTTCTATAGAAAATTTTGTCAACATTTTATTTCTATAGAAAATTTCGTCAAAATTTTACTTCTATTGAAAATTTTGTCAAAATTTTATTTCTAAAGAAAATTTTGTCAAATTTTACTTCTATAGAAAATTTTGTCAAAATTTTATTTCTATAGAAAATTTTGTCAAAATTTTAATTCGATAGAAAATTTTGTCAAAATTTACTTCTATTTTACTATTTTGTCAAAATTTTATTTCTATAGAAAATTTTGTCAAAATTTTTTTTCTATAGAAAATTTTGTCAAATTTTACTTCTATTTTACTATTGTGTCAAAATTTTATTTCTATAGAAAATTTTGTCAAAATTTAATTTCTATTGAAAATTTTGTCAAAATTTTGTTTCTATAGAAAATTTTTTCAAATTTAATTTCTATAGAAAATGATCACAAAAGTTTATTTTTATAGAAAATTTTGTCACAATTAAATTTTTTATAGAAAATTTTGTCAAAACTTTACTTCTATAGACAATTTTGTTAAAGTTTTATTTCTATAGAAAATTTTGTCAAAATTTTATTTTTATTGAAAATTTTGTCAAAATTTTATTTCTATAGAAAATGTTGTCAAAATTTTATTTCTATAGAAATTTTTTGTCAATTTTGTCTATAGAAAATTTTGCCAAAATTTTATTTCTATAGAAGAATTTTTCAAAATTTTGCAAACTCTACAAAAACATCAAGAATTCTGCCAATCTATCAAACAGTAATACATCTACCACATTTTGTGGAATTCTACCAACTGTGGTAAACGTGGTGGCCATGCCAAGCATATCGTGTTAAATGATGATTGCACAGAAAAAGCTACTACTGATTTAAAAAGTAACGTGGGTGGCCACTTAATTGGATTTGGAAACTATTCAATTAAAAATTAATTGATTGAATTAATTTTTTAATGAACAAAAAATCAATAACAAACCAATTAATTTGTTTTGCTTTTGTTCTATTTTATTTTGTTTTTTTTTTTTTTTTGTTTTATGGACATTGGTGGTTGATAGCATCTTGTTCATGATTAAAGCAATTGCAATTAAAAATTAATTGGTTCAATTAATTTTGTGATTGAAAATTTCACCCCAAGATAATAATTATTAAATTCATGGTGGAATTTATTCAGCCCTTGCCTGCTTTGTTTCTCTTTGTAATGCAATTAAATTAATTCTCGATTCTCGTTTTAATAAACTTAATTGGTTAAAAAAAAATAATAGAAAAACAACTTACCTCGGACACTTCACTTTGACAACTTTCCACGGATTTTGTGAGTTCTTGCAGTTGAGTTCGTATTTCACACAAGGCGACTGTTGTCTCCAGGTGTCGATCGCCTCTTTGGAGCTCATCCAATTTTGCCGAGAGATTCATACTCATCACACTAACTTGCTTTTGCAAACTAATTGTTAGTGAATTTTAATATTTTTTTTAATGTTTTAGCATTTTTTTTTTGTGATAAGAAAAAATATAAGAGAAATATGGAGATTTTTTAACACGATTCTTGTATTTCAATTGATATTATAAAATATTTTGTATTATATATATAGTCTTTAATTTTCAATTAGGCGTGCATATGATAAATAAATAAAAACAAAAATTAATTTTTTTAATACAAAAAAGTAAGTGATGCTATAAGAATAAGTGAATGATATTGCAATGAAATTAACCAATTTATTTTTTTAATGATAAATATTGTAAATATTATGGGTATGCATGATGTTCTGATCTGAAGTCTGTATGAACAAATACAAGCAGGTCTACCAGACTTAAAGATATCACAAGACTTTAAATTATTTTTTAGTAGAATATTGTTTGATTAGGTTTTGTTTTATGTTATTTTTACTCTCAATTTTTTTCACCTACGTTTTCATTGTATGAAAATAAGATTTTAATTTTGTTATTCAAAAAGGGGAAAAATTAATTATGTCAAATAAATTTTCTTGAATTTGTCTACAAATATTTACTTATTTTTGTAATATCGTCGTAATGCCAATGTTTGTAATTCTGTTTAGTTAAAATTTTCTAAAAATATTTAAAACTTTCTAAAATTAACCAAAAGTTTTCTTCCTGGTGGGTTCACTGTTTTTTTTTTTTTTTTTTTTTTTCAGTGAATAAAGCATTGAAAAAAAAAACTAAAACTAAAATAAAAAATTTTTTCATTTATTTATTTGTTTTTTTTTTCGTTTTTTGTACACATCTAAGAAATAGCAAAATAGTTAATAATTTTCTTTTACTTTTGTTATTTTTGTGCAAATTTTTCCCCCTACGTTTGGTAATTTTCATTTTGTTACTTTGATACTTGGTCCTATATTTTGCAAAACCAAATTCGGAAAGCTATTCAATTCTATTTTATTAGTACAAATCACAAATAAAATATGAACCAAGTATAGAAGTAATAAAATAAAAACAATAATGTAATGAAAATCCTAAAAAAATAAATATTTTTATTAAAATTAATATAATTATTATTATTTTTTTCTATAAAAAAAAACCAATAAAGAGTTTGGTTTAATTTGTATTTGTTGTTTTGTGCAGATTTGTTTCAATGATTCGTGGTTTTCATTTTGTTACTTCAATACGTGGTTATGCTTCTTCTTAAGAAATAAAATTGAAAAATTTCAACAATTCAAACCTACTTAAAAAACGTTGTCGAAAAATCAGTAAGGCACATATTTAGTTTTGATTTTATTAATGTATAAATTATTTTAATATTTTCATCCCAGAGTTTTCATAGGAATAAAAAATATTTAAAAGAGGATATAATTTTTTTCGAAATGAAATTTAACAAAATCGTCCAGATTTTTGTTTCCATATTTCGTGATTTTCATTTTGTAACGTCGATACTATTTATCTGGGATTCATTTCCCAGATAATATAAATCTTCAAACAAATCTTTAATATTATTATAGCAATTGTCCTTCATTTGGATGATCTAGTCAAACTAGTGGATTCTTGCCATTGACAAAGTTTTAAAATTCATCATTTTCAAGTATTGAAAATGGTTGCAATTCTTTTGCTATCATTTTTATCATGAGATCCAATGTTGAATCCTTGCAAGGCTTTCGAGCAGCTTTGAGAGTCCAGCGGAAATCAACGACATTATTATTCACTGAGATGTTGTCTCCAAACAACAGTTGCATGATTGTTATCTGTTTTGGTAAATTCGAAACGCTCCCTAAACCTAGAATAATGCAAATTTTGTCACTGTTGCAATTGATCCTACTGGCAAATGCAACCCATTATAAGAAATCTGTTAAATTTTTAAACTTTCTTTGAGGTGAAGTCATATTTTGCTTCTTTTTTCTGGCACGTGTGCGCAATGTTAGTATATGTCCTCTAACAACTATGAAAAAAATTGGTCGATATCGGCCCTTAAATATATATGTGCCCCTTTTTAACCGATACCTAGCTTTAATTTTCGTGCATAAATTGGTTAATATGGGTCAATAATTACATATTGCCCTCATATAAACCGATACTCAAATTATACTTTTGGTTATACGATCCGGTTGAAATTTCCTCAATATAAACTGATCAAGAACTAAAGAGGCTTATATATAAATTTAACTCCAAATGTAATCAAAGATGAGACCTTAAAAAGCTCAAGAAGTCAATTCTGCAAATCGATTTATATTAGGTATATACCGAAAAGTGGTCCGTTATCAGCCGGGTTTTTTGGGTTTGGCAAATTCCATCCTACCAACATCGATACCAACCACTTGAGCCATGTTGCTAGACGATCATTTATTTCATACGGAAGTTAGCGTGACTGCTAGATCGACCAAAAATTTGACCGCGATCAAGAATATATTTTCTTTATGGGGTCTGTGATTAATATTTGGTTACATGCACCATTAGTATACACTGGAAAACATATTCTCTTAAGGAAAAATTTGTATCCAAATTCATTGCTTCTGAGCCAATTTTGCACCACTTTCGGTACTTTCGGGGTACGTTTTCATTTTCTATAGAAATAAAATTTTGACATAAGTAGAAAAAAAAACCCAATACAATTCAAGGGAATTTATACACCCAATACTAGGAGGGATCATTCATTAATTCGAAAAAAATAAAAACAATTTTTTTCTTCTTCAATCCATTGTGATACCACATTAAATAAAAACAAGTATATACGGCCGTAAGTTCGGCCAGGCCGAATCTTATGTACCCTCCACCATGGATTGCGTAGAAACTTCTACGAAAGACTGTCATCCACAATCGAAATACTTGGGTTGTGGTATCTTAAAACTTCTTAACATCGTTTTCTAAATTGTGAGTTAGTCCATACGTGGACAAAAAAAGTTATGTATAGTTAAGTCTACAAATAATTACGAATCGATATGGACTTTTTGCACGGTACGTAGAGAGCCAGAATTGAAATATGGGGGTCGCTTATATGGGGGCTATATATAATTATGAACTTGATATGGACTAATTTTTGTGTGATTGGAAATCGATTTATCTGAGGGATATATATAACTATAGACCGATATGGACCTAGTTAGGCATGGATGTTTACGGCCATATACTAGCACAATGTACAAAATTTCAACTCATTCCGATGAAATTTGCTCCTCCAAGAGGCTCACAAACGAAATCTCGGGATCGGTTTATATAGGGCTATATATGATTATGGACTAATATGGACCACTTTTGGCATGGTTGTTAAATATCATATACGATCACCACGTATCATATACGATCACCACGTACCAAATTTGAAGCAGATCGGCTTCTCCAAAAGGCACCGGAGGTAAAATCTGGGGATCGGTTTATATGGGAGCTATATATAATTATGGACCGATTTCGACCAATTTTTGCATGGGAGTTTGAGGCCATATATTAACACCACGTACCAAATTTCAACCGAATGAGAAGAATTTTGCTCTTCCAAGGGGCTCTGGAGTTCAAATCTGGGGATCGGTTTATATGGGGCCCATAAGCGTAGGAAGGCCTCTGGGGAGGGGGCTTAGACCCCCCCAGAAAAAATTTAGCCCCCCCCAGAATTTGAAAACCTATTGACGATTTTACATTTTTATAAAAATTAAACAAGTATATACAACCGCACAAAGTTCCGCTAAAGACTTTCATGCACAATCGAATTACTTGGGTTGTGGTAGCAGTTGCCGATGGCAATATTTGAAGTCTGATATTTATGAAATAGAGCTGTGATTGAACTTATGGTTTAGTTGAATAACTAACAGCCTGTTTCTGTATGTCGAACGAGTTCAATCGATCGACTGAAATGCATAGAAACAGCGGTTTTTTGGTTATAAATTCAGCTGTTTGTTTCCATTTTAGTCGATCGACAGAGCTCATTCGACCTACAGAAACAGGCTGTAAAGCTCCTTTATTATATTGTTTAGTCTGGTTTAGTCATCTTAATTAAAAAATAGTAATTGGTATTAAAACTATTCTTTCATAAATTAATATCTTAATAATGCTGCAAAAAAGCGTCGCCAAAAAAGAAGTGAAAATGTTCTTTTGGGTCCGGAAAATGTTCTTTGGGTTCTTTGGGTCCTATATTTATAAAGACCTCGAGCTTCAAGAAACAATAATTTATAATAATTTTTATATTTTTTATGATTTTTAATGCATTCTAACGCTTGTTTGAATATTTTCAAAAATTATCGATTTTTGAATAATTTTTACCATTTTATTTATTCTTACTCTTTTTTTAAACTATTTGAAAAAAGAAAACAAAAATTACGTATTAAAATATGAAAAAAACGGAAGTAAAAAACGTCCTGTGTAGTTAATATAATTAACTTCTTTGTGAGGACATTTTTGGAAGTGCTTTTAAAGGTGTGCCTTTAAAACAAATCCCAATTTTTTTGCTGGGAAAAGTGTGGAACTACTTTTAGTTGCTTTATTATATATTAGTTTGCTGTCTATTTTTTTATTCTTTTTTATGAAATAAAAAAATAATTGAACCTTTAAGTTCAGTCTATACATTTTTAGCTAGGGGGGCTATAGCCCCCCCTAGAAAAATTGTCTAGCTACGCTAATGATGGGGCCTATATATAATTATGGACCGATTTCGACCAATTTTTGCATGCGAGTTTGAGGCCATATATTAACACCACGTACCAAATTTCAACTGAATCAGATGAATTTTGGTCTTTCAAGAGGCTCCGGAGGTCAAAGCTGGTGATCGGTTTATATGGGGGCTATATATAATTATCGACCGATGTGGACCAATTTTTGCATGGTTGTTAGAGACCATATAATAACACCATGTACCAAATTTCAGCCGGATCGGATGAAATTTGCTGCTCTTAGAGGCCTCGTAATCCAAATCGGTGGATCGGTTTATATGAGGGCTATATATAATTATGGACCGATTTGAACCAATTTTTGCATGGTTGTTAGATACCATATGCCAAAACCATGTACCAAATTTCAGACGGATCGGAAGAAATTTGCCTCTCTTAGAGGCCTCGCAAACCAAATCGGGGGATCGGTTTATATGGGGGCTAGATATAATTATGGACCGATGTGGACCAAGTTTTGTATGGTTGTTAGAGACCATATACTAACACCATGTACCAAATTTCAGCCGGATCGGAAGAAATTTGCCTCTCTTAGAGGCTTCGCAAGCCAAATTTGGGGGTCCGTTTATATGGGGGCTATACGTAAAAGTGGACCGATATGGCCCATTTGCATTACCATCCGACCTACATCAATAGCATCTACTTGTGCCAAGTTTCAAGTCGATAGCTTGTTTCGTTCGGAAGTTAGCGTGATCAAAATGCATCCGATTCGGTTGAAATTTGTTACATTGTGCTAGTATATGGTCTCTAACAACCATTCCAAACCTGCTCCATATCGGTCTATAGTTACATACAGCCCCCGGAAGCCACCGTGGTGCAATGGTTAGCATGCCCGCCTTGCATACACAAGGTCGTGGGTTCGATTCCTGCTTCGACCGAACACCAAAAAGTTTTTCAGCGGTGGATTATCCCACCTCAGTAATGCTGGTGACATTTCTGAGGGTTTCAAAGCTTCTCTAAGTGGTTTCACTGCAATGTGGAACGCCGTTCGGACTCGGCTATAAAAAGGAGGTCCCTTGTCATTGAGCTTAACATGGAATCGGGCAGCACTCAGTGATAAGAGAGAAGTTCACCAATGTGGTATCACAATGGACTGAATAGTCTAATGTGAGCCTGAAATATCGGGCTGCCACCTAACCTAACCTAATCTACATATAGCCCCCAGATAAACCGATCTCACAAAAATTCATAATTGTATATAGTTCATAATTGGTTCATAATTGTATATAGCCCCCATATAAGGCAAACCCCATATATAAATTTCGGCTCTCTAATTACCGCGCAAAGTTCATATCGGTTCGTAGTTATTTGTAGACTTCTCTATATATACCGATCAATAACTGAATTACATAAGTATATAATCTGCCTGTTTGTATCTAATATACCCCATGTATGGACTATCTTACAATTTCGAAGACGATGTTAATAAGTTTTAAGATACCTTGCCATCGGTAAGTATTACCACAACCCAAGTAATTCGATTGTGGATAACAGTCTTTAGTAGAAGTTACAACGCAATCCATGGTGGAGGGTACATAAGATTCGGCCTGGCCGAACTTACTACCGTAAATACTTGTTTTCTGTAAATTCAACCTATATTTTGTAAACAAACAGGGAAAATACTTAGAAAAAAACGTGCCAACATTATAGAGCAAGGAGCATAAAATCGTCAGTCATGGCAAATCATATGCATTAGTGTAATAAAGCTAAAAGTCAAATCGGACTGTTTGGTCGCCTTTAATTTTATCTTCAGCAACTTTGTAATCTGGAGCACAAAACAAAAAAAAAAAAAAAAACTTGGGTGTCATTTGTACTCATAAGCAATATGACATATCGGCATATTTTTCACATCGCTTTGTTTTTGTTCATGGCATGCATCTAACGTTAAACATCACCATTATCAATATCAAGACAAAAGAAATATTTGGTTACAGCCCATGAGAAAGTGTATCTATACATTATGGAACACGAGTATAGTGCAAGGAGAGAGGA
This sequence comes from Haematobia irritans, assembly GCF_050003625.1. Classification (NCBI taxonomy): domain Eukaryota; kingdom Metazoa; phylum Arthropoda; class Insecta; order Diptera; family Muscidae; genus Haematobia; species Haematobia irritans. Next base: position 105,353,601 of record NC_134400.1, on the reverse strand, counting down.
GCACAAAGAAGCAACAACAAAACAAAATGAACTTAATTGTTTTGAAGGAAATGAGAAATCTTTTAATCATGCTTCTTCAACCATACTTGGCACATTGTTTGTTAGCTTTGAGGGATAGATTTTGCCATAGCTGCAATTTTATGCTCATTCTCTCACTCACGTTCTTAACATATGCTTTCATAAACTCATTCCTTATAAATAACAAATATATTGTCTCCATATACATCGGGGTTTTTTTCCTTCTTATACACTGATAGCGTTTGTATGTGTGAGAATTCATTGAAGGGAAAATCTCCATTAAGGATATTAAAATAGAGTCAAGTGCAATTGAACCACATATGAACAATGATACTTAGGGAAGTGTTAATATGTGCTTATTCGTCCATTTGAATATTACATGGTAACTATGCATAAGGAGAACCCCTCTCATTTGTCAACACATTATCTCAGAAAGATTACAGTAATGGGGCAATACTTAAGAGTAAACATAATATGGGTACAGTGTGACCATTTTAGCATTTTTGCAACTAGATTTAGCATTTATTTTTTGTATTAAGGTGGTCTAGTACTAAGATCACGATTTCGTACGAAAAAATGTGTTATACAAAAAAAAAAAAAAAAAAACGCGCGGAATAACTACGAAATCTTTGTTTTGAGTTTTTTTCGAACAGGGATTCACTATGCAATTCCGAAATTTTTGCACGGAAAAATTGACAGGCATATTATTTCGCACAAATAAGTTAACTACCCTGTTTTTGGGACTCCATTGACTCTGATAAATGTTGATATTCGTGTTTTGCCGAACCAAACTTAGTACAAAGTCTTAGACGCAAACTTTTCATTTAGTATCTAACATTTTTTTTTTGGCTCTTTCCAACTATTTATTAAGCATAGTAAGCATTATTCAACCAGAATATTTCAAATATATTAGTACTTGTTGGAGTAATAAGTTTCATCATTTCTCTTTAACATTCAGAATGTGGATTGCATAGAAAGTTCTACTAATGTCTGTCACCAACAATCGAATTATTGGGGTTGTGGTAACATTAGCCGATATCAAGGAATCTCAGAACTTCTTAATATGGTCTTCTAAATGGTAAGTTAGTCCATAAATGCCTATAAAAGCCAATTCAAAGCCGGTATATATAGAGGAGTCTATAAATAATTATAACCGAAATGAACCAATTTTTCTGTGGTAATTAGAGAGCCTGGTGTGAAATATGGGGGCCGATTTATTTGGAGCCTATATATAATTATGAAAGGAATGGACCAATTTTTCGTGATTAGTACCTGATCAGATGAAATTTGCTTATCCAGGAAGCTCAAGAAATAAAATATGGGGATCTGTTTATGTGAGGGACCAATTCTTCCATGAGATTTAGATGGCATATACTAACACCACGTACCAAATTTCAACCGGATCGAATAAAATTTGCTCCTCTAAGAGGCTGCGCAATCCAAATCTTGGGGTCGGTTTTATGGGGGGTATACCTAAAAGTGGTCCGAAATGGCACATTTGCATTGTAAAAAGTAGAACATGTGAATAAAACTACATAAAATGTGTTTATATATCGCAATCCGTTGAACTAAGTTTTCATGTGACGCTTAAAAAATTATTTAGAAACAAATAGAAAATATAAGAGACAATCGTTGCATCACTTGCCATAAAATCGATTTTTTTTTTTCTTAAAGAAAATACCCTATAAAAAAAAAGAAATTTCTTTTGTTTTAAATTTCGTTCCAGAAGAAAGCATTTTTTCTTTCCGTGTATAAATTGAGTAGGTTTTTGTAATAAATTATAAAAAAAATTGAAGTTTTTTGTAATTTGTTTGGTTAGATATTTCACAGGTTTTTGTTTATTTATTTTGCTTTTAATGCCTATTCAAACCAATTGGCATTCATGGGACATTCACCAACTAATGCACGAAAAAAAAAAACAAAATTAACAAAAAAAATACCAAATAATTTATTTATATATATATTGTGTTTGCTTTGATTGTTTATACAGAAATAATTCAACTCTGATTTATTACTTTTGAATTTTCGAGAAATTATATTATTTGTTAACGTTTAACGTTTTTCTTGGCCGTTTCTGATTGTTTGTTTATGGTTGGAAATTATGGTAAAATTAGATTTTTTCAATTGATACTGTAAATAATGACAGTTGGATCAAATAATGAAAAATATTTTTATTAAAAATATTCCATGTTCCATCCAAAAGGGCACATAAACAAACAAATAAGCTTTTTCACAAACATTTGAGGAAACCATAAAATTATTTAACAACACAAAAAATTTAATAGTCAATATTTTGAATAAGAAAAACTATATTGAAATAATATTGGGATGAAAAAAAAAAAACAAAAATATTATTTTACAGGACCAATATAAGTTAAGGTGAACCTTACACATGTATATGCACCTATAACCAATACACTCAATGCAATGGAAATGGACATGGATATGGGAGTGTAAAAAAGGATAGATACCAAGCCACCAATACAATGACCAGTGACCTGTTAATCAAATAACAATAAAGGTAGTTAAACAAAAATGTTAATTGAATTGGAATTTGATGAAGTGCAGGATGCATTGCAATCGATCCAAGTAGCCAGTATGTCAATAAACCCATGTGAAATAATCTATCGATTCCATTACATACCACTTTCAAGTCTTACTTTTGTGTTTTTTTGCTTGTATTGGGTAGATAGACAGTTTATTTGCAGAATCCATGATGACGGTAGTCTCAGTGGAAAATACAGCCAATGAAAAAGTACATTCCTGCCGAACAAAATGTTGGACATTCTCCTTCGTGTACAAAGTATTTAATAATAAAAAAAACAATTTTTTATAATAGAGCCAACGACAGTTTTTCCTTCATATAATGAAAAATTTTCATTAAAGCAATGAAAATGTTCATTAATATTACGATATATAACGAAAATTCGTAACAATAACGAAAAGATTCATTTTATTTATTGATGAAAATTTTTCATTGGCTCAATTTTAATAACAAATTTCGTTAATATTACGAAGCTTTTTCTGTCAATATTCACTTGCCCGAATCTGGCCAATTACTAAATTTGTTGTTTTCGATTAAAAGCCATTACAAATTGAGCAGTTTGTAAGCAATGATCGGGTTTAATTGCCCTCGAACCGTGGTGTGAAAATAAATGATTTATATCTTGGCCGCATACAATGGGCATTCCAACAGGACTCAGCTTTATCGAATGCGGAATGCTTCAATAAAGAATGGCTTACAAAGGATGCTCCACATTTCTACCGCACAATAGCCACCAAAACCTTCGGATCTCAATTAGTTGCACTTTTGCGCCTGGGGCATTTTGGAGAGTAAGATTAACATTAAAATATACCAGGTGTCGAGTTTTAGAAAGCGCCTATAGAATATTTTGTCAAAATTTTATTTCTATAGAAAATTTTGGCAAAATTTTATTTCTACAGCAAGTTGTGCCAAAATTTTATTTCTATAGAAAATTTTGTCAAAATTTTATTTCTATAGAAAATTTTTTCAAAATTTTATTTCTACAGCTAGTTTTGTCAAAATTTTATATATGTTATAAAGAAAATTTTATCAATAATTTAATTTTTGGATAAAATTTTGTCCAAATTTTTTCTATAGAAGATTTTGCCAAAATTTTATTTTGTTGAAATTTGTTTCTATAGAAATTTTTGTCAAAATGTTATTTCTATTGAAAATTTTGTCAAATTTTTATTCCTATAAAGAATTCTGTCAAAATTTTATTTTTGTTAAAATTGTATTCCTATAGAAAATTTTGTCAAAATTTTATTTCAATAGGAAATTCTGTCAAAATTTTATTTCAATAGGAAATTTTGTAAAAAATTTTATTTCTACAGCAAGTTCGTCAAAATTTTATATATATAAAAATTTTTATTAATAATTCAATTTTTGAAGAAAATGTTGTCCAAATTTTTTCTATAGAAAAATTTGCTAAAATTTTATTTTGTTGAAATTTGTTTCTGTAGAAAATTTTGTCAACATTTTTATTCCTATAAAGAATTCTGTCAAAATTTTATTTCTATAGAGACTTTTGTTAAAATTTTATTTCTATAGAAAATTTTGCCAAAATTTTATTTCTATATAAAATTTTGTCAAAATTTTATTTCAATAGGAAATTTTGACAAAATTTTATTTCTACAGCAAGTTCGTCAAAATTTTATACATATATAGAAATTTTTATCAATAATTCAATTTTTGCAGAAAATTTTATTTTGTTTCTATAGAAAATTTTGTCAAAATTTTATTCCTATTTCTTATTTCCATTGAAAATTTTGTCAAAATTTTATTCCTATAAAGAATTCTGTCGAAATTTTATTTCTATAGAAAATGCTGTCAAAATTTTATTTCTATAGAAAATTTTTGTCAAAATTTTATTTTACAGCAAGTTTTGTCAAAATTTTATATATGTTATAAATAATTTTTTATCAATAATTAAATTTTTGGAGAAAATTTTATCCAAATTTTTTCTATAGAAAATTTTGTCGAAATTTTATTTTGTTGAAATTTGTTTCTATAGATATTTTTGTCAAAATTTTATTTCTATTGAAAAGTTTGTCAAAATTTTATTCCTATTAAGAATTCTGTCAAAATTTTATTTCTAAAGAGAATTTTTTTAAAATTGTATTTCTATAGAAAATTTTGCCAAAATTTTATTTCTACAGCAAGTAATTTTTATAGAAATTTTTATCAATAATTAAATTTTTGAAGATAATTTCGTCGAAATTTTTTCTATAGAAGATGTTTCCAAAATTTTATTTTATTGAAGTTTGTTTTATAGAAATTTTTGTCAAAATTTTATTCCTATAAAGAATTTTGTCAAAATTTTATTTCTATATAGACTTTTGTTAAAATTTTATTTCTATAGAAAATTTTGCCAAAATTTTATTTCTATAGAAAATTTTGTCAAAATTTTATTTCAATAAGAAATTTTGTCAAAATTTTATTTCTACAGCAAGTTCGTCAAAATTTTATATATATAAAAATTTTTATTAATAATTCAATTTTTGGAAAAAATTTTGTCCACATTTTTTCAATAGAAAATTTTGCCAAAATTTTATTTTGTTGAAATTTGTTTCGATAGAAAATTTTGTCAAAATTTTATTCCTATAAAGAATTCTGTCAAAATTTTATTCCTATAAAGACTTCTGTCAAAATTTTATTTCTATAGAGAATTTTGTTAAAATTTTATTTCTATAGAAAATTTTGTCAAAATTTTATTTCTATAGAACATTTTGCCAAAATTTTATTTCTATAGAAAATTTTGTCAAAAATTTATTTCTATAGAGAATTTTGTGAAAATTTTATTTCACTGGTTTAGCATGCCCGCCTTGCATGGGTTCAATCCCATATTCGACCAAAACACAAAAAGGTTTTCAGCATTGGATTATCCCTCTCAGTAATGCGAGTGGCATTTCTCAATATCCCAATTTGTTTGAAAAAGGTTAGTGTCCTTTTCCAGTTTCACAATTACCTAAAATATAGATTCGGACCCTACAAAAATAATGGAAGACAGAAAACAACAGCGTTTTTAAATTAAAATAAATCAAAATTTATTATGTATGAGTTTTTTTTCTACATTTTATTGGTGAAGAGCCATGTTTTGCCAATAGGAAGAGTTACATTTTTAATATTATTAATCGTTTTATGCAAATTAAAAAAAAAAAATGACGAAATTAATTGATCCAATTAATTTTGAATTGACATTGCACGGAATTGATACCAATCACCGACTCCAAATTAAAAATTAAATTTATCCAATTAAAATTTTAATTGATTCTAGTAATTTTTCGTGATTGTTTTTTTTGTTTTAATTAATGGAATCAATTATATTTTTTTATTTCAAATTATTTACAAATTCAATTAAAATTTTAATTGAAACAATATTTTTGATATTTTTTTCCTGTGTGAACGTGTGTGTGTGTATATGTGAATTGCTGTTGGAATTGTATGAATTACCAAAAACTCGTATGTTCATGAATGAATTTTTAAAAGTGATTCTGTTTACGTGGATGTCTACGAAATACATGGGTGATTGTCGCAAACGAGACCTTTTATTTGTAAAATTTAAGCATAATCACAAGAAATACACAAAAGTTGGTCTTAATGCTCCTACGATGTATGCAAAGTTCAACATCAAAGATAGAGTTTAGATTGAAGTTAAAGTGGCAGCCCGATTTGATTCAGGCTCACTTAGACTATTCAGTCCATTGTGATAATAGATAGAGTTTAATATTTTAGGAAATTTATACAATATTATTATTGAACTATTGACGAACATACTGCATTTATTTTAATATTGCATCATAAGAATATGAGCGCTTTTTCACTTTAAATGAATTCCTTTTTAAACCAAATGACACCTTCTTCAAATCGAATGAAAATTTTTTTCAAATCAAATGAAACCTTTTTCCAAATAAAAAAAATGAAACCGTGTTGTATTATATATTTACTTTCATTCCGTTCCGTCATTGCCGTTTTGTTTAATTTTGAATTTTATCTGCCAAAACATACATTGTTCCAAAATACATGCACCACCCTGTGTTTTAAAAATTGTTAAGTAAGGGAATTTTCCTGTTGGTCAAAACCCAAACCAAAAGAAAATTCACATTCGCAAGTAAATATATTTTATACTGTTTCATTTGACTTGAAAAGATCACACTTTGGTAACGAATTCTTTTAGCATTTCCTTGAAACGGTTAGATGTCTTTCTTTTCCTTACTGTATCTTGGAACCAGGTATACAATCCAACCTTATTTTCGATTCCAGAAATTTATAATTTAAATCTATCAACACATGACCCATGGGGGCTTAGTTTGAGTAAAAAACAAAAAATAAATAAATAAAACTATTTACTTGAAAAAACGTTTCATTTGAAGTGAAAAAGGTCTCATTTTAATTTGAAAAAAGTTTCATTAGAGGTGAAAAAACTATAAAAATTTACCTTCAACAAAGTTATAATCAACAGCATAAAATAAATTGGGTAGTCGGTGTTATTTCGTAAGGGAGTTCCGCGTTGTAGTTCAAAGTCAGGCCTCTATGGAAAATTTTCAAAATCGTGCGTTACATATATATGGGAGCTATATCTAAATCTGAACCGATTTGGATGATATTTTGCACATATAGTCAGTACTATAGAAGATTAGAGTAAGCCAAATTTGAGTAAGATCGGTTGATAAATAACGGCTTTATGGCCAAATTTGTCAAAAACGGGCGATACATATATATGGGAGCTATAGCTAAATCTGAACCGATTTATATGATATTTAGCACATATTGTCAGTACTAGAGAATATTATATTTGGCCAATTTTGAGTAAGATCGGTGGATAAATAAGGGACTTATGGCCAAATTTGGCAAAATCGGCCGACACATATATATGGGAGCTATATCTAAATCTGAACCGATTTCGATGAAATTTAGCACATTTGCAGTAAGATCGGTCGATAAATAAGGGACTTATGGCCAAATTTGGCAAAATCGGCCGATACATATATATGGGAGCTATATCTAAATCTGAACCGATTTCGATGAAATTTAGTACACTTGCAGGGAGATGAATTGTATTACCTTCTGCTAAATTTGGAGAGAATCGGTTAGAAAAACAAGCGCAACATGACCCCATTTGTCGAAATCGGGCATATATATAGGAGCTATATCTAAATTTGATCCGATTTTTTTCCAAATTCAATAGCGTTCGTCCTTGTGCCCAAAAAAGACCAAATTTCATCAAAATCGGTTAATAATTGCGACCGGAATCCTATGAACAACAAATACATGGACAGACGGATGGACAAACTAGATCGACTCAGGAGGTCGGTATATATTTTATGAGTCGATCGGTATATATTTTATGGGGTCTAAAATCAATATTTCTGGTAGGCTCATTTTTTGGCACATCAATGTTATTATACCCTGACCACTATGTGGTTTAGGGTATACAAATTTCGGTGTCTAGAAGAATATGGGGGATATACCAAAACATGGACCGAAACACTCCATATTTGGCACACCTGCTTATGAAAACTAAAATTTCTCTAGATTTTCAATTTCAGGTAATTTCGGATTGTGGTGTCTAGATGCCCAAGACCCCAAAATCGGGGTATCGGTTTATATGGGGGATATAGCAGAGCATGGTCATATACCAGGTATACCGCTATGAACGGTTTTTTTTTTGTCATGTGGCACTCATTTTCCACGCTTTTGGATCTTTCACATAGCTTTTAAAGTGTCAGAAATTGCTGCCATTTGCTTTTGACTCAAATTATCATCTTCATCCAATATCGTTTGCAATTCGGCGTCTTCAAACTTTTTTGGTGGTCTTCCACGTTCTTCATTCCTCACATCAAAATAATTATTTCTGAACAGTTGAAACAAACTTTTGCTTGTTGCTTCTGATAGAGCATGATCACCATATGTCTCGACGAGTATTCGATGCGACTCTGCAGCACTTTTCTTCAAATGAAAACAAAAATTAATGCTTTCCGCAAATCATCACTTTCGAGTACAAAATTCGACATTTTAACACGATGAAAAAAAAATGATTTGGTATGTTAAATGACTTGATGTATACTAAATATTTTTCACAGAAACAAAGGGCTCGTTGACAACAAATGTTCCCTATCAAGACATTTATATCTTGACGCTCACTTCATACCGGTATACCTGGTACATGCCATATTCAGGGAGCCTATTTATGGAAGTACGCTACACCTAGATTTCCAATTTCAGGTAAAACGGATAGACATTGCGGTTTGTCTATATGTCGGTCTATATGGGGGCTCTACCAAAACATTGGCCGATACTTATCATATTCAGCAAACTCACTTTTTGAACCTAAACTGCCTATAGATTTTCGATTTCGGGCAAATCGGATTGTGATGTCCAAGACGCCAAATTGTGGGGTATGTTTATATGGGGGCTATTTAAAAACCAATCAGGACCAATATAGCCCGTCTTGGAACTTGACTTGCTTGCAGCTTGCAGAAATGAGTCTGTGCCGAATTTCAGGACGATTGCGTTCCTATTGACAGATATAGCTCGAACATAACAGACGTCCGGACTTGGTTGTATCACCTTAGAAATTGTTTACTGATCGAGAATATATATATATATATATATATATATATATATATATATATATATATATATATATATATATATATATATATATATATATATATATATATATATATATATATATATATATATATATATATATATATATATATATATATATATATATATATATATATATATATATATATATATATATATATATATATATATATATATATATATATATATATATATATATATATATATATATATATATATATATATATGTATATATATATATATATATATATATATACTTAATATAGTCGGAAATCGATATTTCCATGTATTATTTCATGGTGTTTGGTATAAAAATATATATCTAAATATAGAGAATGTCTTCTTATTTTCACTCATATTTGAATTTCATTGAAATAGTGTTCGATTAAATGAAGCTCAAAATGACACTGTGACCAATACCATATCCCAGCAAAAAAATTTGGAAGTTCTTCCAAAGGCACGACTTTAAAAGTACTTCCAGAAGATGCACTCCCAATGATGTTCTTTGTTTTAACTACCCAGGAAGTTCTTTTAATTCAATTTTTTTTTAACTTGGTTTTTTCATACTTTTAATGGATAATTTTAACTTTTTTTGTTTCAAATAGGTTAAAAACAGAGTAAGAATTAATGAAATGGTACAAATCATTTAAATTTTGTCGACAAATATGCTAAATCCAATCTGGAAAAATTGTGAATTTTTGAAAATATTTCTCAAACGTTTCCGACAAGCGTTAGAGGCCATTAAAAATTATAAAAAAATATAAAAATTATTGATTTGACAAAATATCACAGAATTTTTTAATTTACACCCAAAGCATTGAATTCGGCTCACACCTAAAGAAGTGATGCAAATTCAGTGCAACGGCTGTTGAAATGGAGGACTTCTGTCCTATGACAAGCCTTCTGCGTCAATTTTGCACCACTTCCGGATCCAAAAATAACATTTTCATTACTTTTTTGGCGACGCTTTTTTTGCTGGGATGGTATTGCACAGTGTGTTTGATAGTACGGGAGATGAAATACTCCTCCAATGACATCTACAGTGCCACATTTCTGGTGATATGGAATCCTTGTATGTTTACACTCTGATCAGTACCGTAGCACCCTCGCTAATGTTTAGTACATCATGGTACAATAATTTTTACCAAATATTTTAACATTTGGGAAAGTCTTTAACAAACTTATTTGCAGTATAACGAAAATGCATGTACTCTTACACTTTCTAGAAGAAAAGTTATCGATTGTTTACTAGAACAATGTAAACAGTAATTGAATTTAAAACTAACAAAAAAATAATAATTTAAAATTGATCAAACAAAATGTGATTTTCTGTTACTTTTTATAAGTTAAAACTTTTGAACAGTGTTAACATTCTAAAGCGGCGGATAGAAGGAGATAGAATTCAAAATGAAGCTCTTGGCAATGATCTGCAAACTGAATTTTTGTTGTGATACAGCAATATTTTTGAAAAAATATTATGGAAATCCTTGAAATCAGGAAATTCAAACAACTTAATTCCCCTTTTAATTAAATTATTCCCTGGTGAGAGAAGAAATGAAAATAGATTTTTTTCGGATTTTGAAGTGTTAAACCAACCAACGAAAACATGATGCCGTTAGTTATTTTTGCAGAATGTTCGTAGTATATTTTTGTTGTATAAAAACCTAAATTTAGTGAAAAGTACTTTTTCGCTCAAAAATATAACTTTTTTTTGTAAAAAATTAAATTTTCCATCCCTGATCTACAGGGTGAATGAAGTTATCATTGCTGAAAACCACTACTAAACTTGAAAAACTGGCTTCAATTTGCATTACAAGCACACGTTGCATAATATAGAAAATTGTATTTAATTTAATAGACAAGCTTTTGCGTTGTTATTTAACATTTTTATAAACCCAAAATCAACTTCCTTAGTGGCGCTTGACGACTGACCAATTGTGTAATCGAATCGAGGTGTAATTGCTCATACGATCTACAAATTCACCTAAATCTAAAATCAATTGTGTTTTGTTGAAACCATTAAAAGGGGGTGCATTAAAATTAAAGGATGCTCAAATACACAAACAAATCGGTGAGACTAAGAATGGAGAGAGAGAGAAAAACTAAAATTAAATGAGAGAACAACATACTTATTCAATGGTGTCAGAACCATTCCACTGGTATCCGTGTTAAGTATCGACGAAGGTGTAATGGTTTGTTTATATATTTTGTGGTTATGGCAGATGCCAATAAATGTTAGTTGTGCAATATGTTGAAAAGATTTGTTTTGTTTTTGTTGCATTCAAATATAAATTGGTCACGGCAATACATTTGGTTGATAGATTGGTGAGATTATGAACAGTTATTGTAGTTTAGTTGTGGTTGTTGTGACGGTGATGATGATGGTTATGGTGATTTTAAAAACATACAGAAGTACACAAATACACATATGAGCATGACGATGTTAGTTCATGGTGGTGATGGTGGTGATTTTAACGCAGTGATTGTTGTCATTAAATTGCGATCGAGAGATAAAAACAAAAAAAAAAGGAAATTTTTATACTCAACACTCGATAGATGAATGTTGTACAATAAGAATAATTGAAATAAACGATGAAACGTGATAACATATGATGATATTGATACCATCAGAAACAAATGGAAAATGCCATAAAAAGATAGATAGCGATATAAAAAATAAATAAATTAGAAAATGTGATTATGCCCAAATGTTATGGAAGAATGAAAAAGCAAAAAATTTTGGGATAACAAAACACAACAAATTTAATTTTAATTTAAGTTTATGAAAAAAACAAAACTTCCATATGCATAATTTAGTTATTTACACAAATTTAATTAGTTACTATTCGAATCCATTTTGGTTTTTGTACAAACCAACACAACAAAATATTCCTATTCATGATTGATGATCGTTGTTAAAACTTTAAATTAAAGTAAAAAAAAAATGAGCGATGTTGTTTTATATGCTAATGATGAAAACAATTTTAGACACTATGTAAATGCGAAGATAATACGGCACAGTGTGATAGATACCAGGCGAAAAATGCTACTCATGTTAATAGTTACTTCGTAAAGAAACCGGCTAGACTATAAGATGTTTTTATTTTATTTTAATGTTTGAATATTTTATAAAATTAAATTCAAGTTGATTCCAAAATTTAGACAAAAACTTACAATTAAAGAAATAGTTATAACTGTACACTAAAAAAATTAAGCCTAAAGGCAATTTAACTTTATTTTAGTTCTTTGAATTATTTTGCTTGGAGAAAGTTTTCTTTACTCTAATAATTTTTTGGGTGCGTTAGTTAAATGAACTAAAATAACATATACGTACTTCTCACAAAATAGTTCATTATTTCATTAAATTTATAAATTTTACTACAAATGCACCCATGGTTAAATAATTCCCAGGTAGTTGCAGTATTACAAAAACAAAAAAAAAGAAAAATTCAAGTACACCCAAATGTCAGTTTTGTTTACAAATTTAATGTTAGTATACAAAAGATTTTAAATATTTTCAATTTGTTTTGTTTACATTTTAATGTTAGTTACCAATAGTAACCTGTGTAACCAATAGTTACCTATGTAACCAGTAGTAACCAGTCATGTTTTTTGACAATAATAACCTGTGGCATGTAAAATGTAACCAATAAAATCTACGTAACCAATAGTAACCTATGTAACCAATAGTTACCTATGTCACCAATTGTAACCATACATATTTTTGACAATAGTAACCTGTGGTATGTAAAATGTAACCAATAGTAACAAGACATGTTTTTGACAGTTGGATGTACTCAGCTGTGAACAGCTGACTGTAATGTAGTACCTTTAGTTTTATCATGAAATGTACACATCTTGAACAGTCTTGAAATCCAATTTTTTCCTTCAAACTACCAAATTTTCTTTAATTATGTCTAATAAATTTTTTTGAATTTGTCAAAAAAATATAACTTCTTTTTTGATATCGACGAGATGTCAACGTTTGTAATACTAATTACCCCCATTTTTATGAAGCTCAGTTAGTGTTACATTAGCTAACGAACTTTTAAACCGTACTACGGATATATCTGTAATCTTGCCTACATATATATTCCATGTGTCAGTTATGAACTTAACTGGTAAAAAATTTTCTAAAATTAACCAAAAGTCTCTACTAATTAGAATTTAAATTGGACACATTTTGGCGTTTGCTGTGAATTTTATGGATTTTGCCGTATTGATTTTGGTTTGTGTAATAAAAACGGAATATTTTCTGGATCATTCCAGGGTGAATTTAATTTACCTAAATCTAATGCAGTTTTATTGAATTTATTTCTAGACATCTTTATTACATCTATCTTTAAGAAATTCAATTAATTTCAAAGTTAATTTATTTCGATGAGATTCTAATCTATGCTAATAAGCAACTCGATAAGTGGTGAAGTAAAGGGTGATACGGTCAAAATTTGGTCAAAGGAAAACGTGTGTAAATCGGTGAAATCGTTTATTTAAAAAATCAAATTAAATTTCTTTTTCAATCAATTAGTATAAAGTTCAGGAAAAATATTCAGTTAGGCTTTCGCTTTTCCAGATCCGAATTGACGGGCCTCACGCTTGACACCTGCCATCAGATTTTGTCCACCTTCTTCGCCGCAGAAAGCCAGTTTGCCTTGAACTGCTGCTCGTCCTTAGCAGTTTTTTTGGTCTTCTTTAGGTTCCGCTTGACAATAGCCCAGTATTTCTCAATTGGGCGGAGCTCTGGCGTGTTGGGAGGGTTCTTGTCCTTGGGATCCACCTGCGCGTTGTTGGCGGCGTACCACTCCATGGCCTTTTTACCGTAATGGCAAGATGCCAAATCCGGCCAAAACAGTACGGAACAACCGTGTTTCTTCAGGAAAGGCAGCAGACGTTTATTCAAACACTCTTTTACGTAAATTTCTTGGTTGACAGTCCCGGAAGGTATGAAAATGCTGCTTTTCAAGCCACAGGTACAGATGGCTTGCCAAACCAGATATTTCTTTGCGAACTTTGACAGTTTTATGTGCTTGAAAATATCTGCTACCTTTCCCCTTCCTTTTGCCGTATAAAACTCCTGTCCCGGAAGCTGCTTGTAGTCGGCTTTGACGTAAATTTCGTCGTCCATTACCACGCAGTCAAACTTCGTCAGCATCGTCGTGTACAGTCTTCGGGATCGCGCTTTGGCCGTCGTATTTTGTTTATCATCGCGATTTGGAGTTCGATGCACGGTTGTAGACGATACACCCAGCTTATTTGCGGCATCTCGGAGAGAGAGGTTAGGGTTTCGCTTGAAACTACCGGCAACTCTCTTTGTCGTCTCAGCGGCTTCCGGTTTTCGATTTCCCCCCGATCCAGACTTCCTGGCTGTCGACAAACGTTCCCCAAACACTTTAATTACATTTGTAACGGTTGATTTGGCAAATTTGAGCGATTTTGCCAGTTTTGCGTGCGAGTAGCTCAGATTTTCGAGATGCGCGAGCAAAATTTTGATACGCTGCTCTTCTTGCTTGGACGGTATTTTGACAACTGAAGAGTGAATTCCAAAATCAAAATGAGAGCAACATTCTACACACACACACCTTCAAAATGAGTGGTGTTCAGGTTTTTAAATGCAAAATTGAAAGAAATACGTCAAGTTTATATTGACCAAATTTTGACCGTATCACCCTTTAGTACTTTCGATCATTTAAAAAAAAGAAAAAACTAAGATTTATTTTAAATTAATTAAGCTTTAATAAAATACATAATTTGTTCCGAATATTATAGTTTGTTTTAAGCTAACTACCAGCGTAGTGTCTATAAAAAAAACATTCGTAGTTCAAATAACACTAAATTTAACTTATTTTTATTGCAAAACAATTATTCGCTAGTAGTTAAATTTTATTATTATTTTTTCGAAATGTTCCACAGCCTAATTTAAGTATGTCTCAAACATTTTATAAACTAAACGCGGGTATAAAGTTCAAAGAACGTCCACATAAGTTTATTATGAACTAAAGAAAAGAACTGTTTCGTACGATTCCCAAAAATAGTAAGAATGAACTAAAATTTTATCAAAATTTTATCTAGAAAAGTTTGTCAAAAATTTATCTCTATTGAAAATTTTGTCAAAATTTTAATTCTATAGAAAATTTAGTCAAAATGTTATTTCTGTATAAATTTTGTGTCAAAATTTTATTTCTATAGAAAATTTTGTCATAATTTTATATCTATAGAAACTTTTGTCAAAATTTTATTTCAATAGAAAAGAAAATTTGTGTCAAAATTTTATTTCTATAGAAAATAAATTTTGTTAAAATTTTATTTCTATAGAAAATTTTCTTAAAATTTTATTTCTATAGAAAATTTTGTCAAAATGTAATTTTTTTTTTAGAAAATTTTCTAAACATTTTATTTCTTTAGAAAATGTTGTCGATATTTTATTTCTAAAGAAACGTTTGTCAAAATTCTATTCCTATAGAAAATTTTGTCAACAATTTATTTCTATAGAAACTTTTGTCAAAATTTTATTTCTGTAGAAAATGTTGTCAAAGTGTTATTTCTATAGAAATTTTCGTAACAATTTATTTCTATAGAAAATTTTGTCAACATTTTATTTCTATAGAAAATTTTGTCGACATTTTATTTCTGTAAACAATTTTGTCAAAATTGTACTTCTATAGAAATTTTGTAAAAATTTTATTTCTAGGGAAAATTTTGTCAAAATTTTATTTCTATAGAACATTTTGTCAAAACTGTTCTTCTATAGAAAATTTGTTTCAAAATTTATTTCAATAGCAAATTTGTCATAATTTTATATCTACAGAAAATTTTGTCAAAATTTTATTTCAATAGAAAAGAAATTTTGTCAAAATTTTACTTCCATAGAAAATTTTCTTGAAATTTATTTCTATAGAAAATTTTGTCAAAATGTCATTTCTTTAGAATATTTTGTTAACATTTTATTTTTTAGAAAATGTTGTCGATATTTTATTTCTAAAGAAAAGTTTGTCAAAGTTCTATTCCTATAGAAAATTTTGTCAACAATTTATTTCTATAGAAAATGTATCTCTATTGAAAATTTTGTCCAAATTTTAATTCTATAGAAAATTTTGTCAAAATTTTATTTCTGTAGAAAATTTTGTCAAAATGTTATTTCTATAGAAATTTTGGCAACAATTTATTTCTAAAGAAAATTTGGCAAAATTTTATGTCTATAGAAAATTTTGTCAAAATTTTTTTTCTATAGAAAATTTTGTCAAAATTTTATTTCTATAGAAAATTTTGTAAAAATTTTATTTTTATAGAAAATTTTGTCGATATTTTATTTCTGTAAACAATTTTGTCAAAATTGTACTTCTATAGAAAATGTTGTCAAAATTTTATTTCTATTGAAAATTTTGTAAAAATTTTATTTCTAGGGAAAATTTTGTCAAAATTTTATTTCTATAGAAAAATTTGTCAAAATTGTACTTCTATAGAAAATTTGTGGCAAAACTTTATTTCAATAGCAATAGCATATTATATCTATAGAAAATTTTATTTCAATAGGAAAGAAAATTTGTCAAAATTTTACTTCCATAGAAAATTTTCTTGAAATTTATTTCTATAGAAAATTTTGTCAAAATGTTATTTCTTTAGAATATTTTGTCAACATTTTATTTTTTAGAAAATGTTGTCGATATTTTATTTCTAAAGAAAAGTTTGTCAAAATTCTATTCCTATAGAAAATTTTGTCAACAATTTATTTCTATAGCAACTTTTGTCAAAATTTTATTTCTGTAGAAAATTTTCTCAAAATGTTATTTCTATAGAAATTTTAGCAACAATTTATTTCTAAAGAAAATTTAGCAAAATTTTGTTTCTATAGAAAATTTTGTCAAAATTTTATTTCTATTGAAAATTTTGTAAAAATTTTATTTCTAGGGAAAATTTTGTCAAAATTTTTTTTCTATAGAAAATTTTGTCAAAACTGTACTTCTATAGAAAATTCGTGTCAAAATTTTATTTCTAGAGGGAATTTTGTCAAATTTCTACAGAACATTTTGTCATTTTTATACTTCTTTAGAAAATTTTGGCATAATTTTATTTCTATAGAAAATGTTGTCAAAATATTATTTCTATATAAAATTTTGTCAAAATTTTATTTTTCTATAGATTATTTTGTCATAATTTTATTTGGTCAAAATGTACTTTTTTTTAGAAAATTTTGTAAACATTTTATTTCTTTAGAAAATGTTGTCGATATTTTATTTCTAAAGAAACGTTTGTCATAATTCTATTCCTATAGAAAATTTTGTCAACAATTTGTTTCTATAGAAACTTTTGTAAAAATTTTATTTCTGTAGAAAATTTGTCAAAATGTTATTTCTATAGAAATTTTCGTAACAATTTATTTCTATAGAAAATTTTGTCGACATTTTATTTCTGTAAACAATTTTGTCAAAATTGTACTTTTATAGAAATTTTGTAAAAATTTTATTTCTAGGGAAAATTTTGTCAAAATTTTATTTCTATAGAAAATTTTGTCAAAACTGTTCTTCTATAGAAAATTTGTGTCAAAACTTTATTTCAATAGCAAATTTGTCATAATTTTATATCTATAGAAAATTTTGTCAAAATTTTATTTCAATAGAAAAGAAATTTTGTCAAAATTTTACTTCCATAGAAAATTTTCTTGAAATTTATTTCTATAGAAAATTTTGTCAAAATGTTATTTCTTTAGAATATTTTGTTAACATTTTATTTTTTAGAAAATGTTGTCGATATTTTATTTCTAAAGAAAAGTTTGTCAAAGTTCTATTCCTATAGAAAATTTTGTCAACAATTTATTTCTATAGAAAATTTATCGCTATTGAAAATTTTGTCCAAATTTTAATTCTATAGAAAATTTTGTCAAAATTTTATTTATGTAGAAAATTTTGTCAAAATGTTATTTCTATAGAAATTTTGGCAACAATTTATTTCTAAAGAAAATTTGGCAAAATTTATTTCTATAGAAAATTTTGTCAAAATTTTATTTCTATAGAAAATTTTGTCAAACTTTTATTTCTATAGAAAATTTTGTCAAAATTTTATTTTTATAGAAAATTTTGTCGACATTTTATTTCTATAGAAAATTTTGTCAAAATTTTATTTCTATAGAAAATTTTGTCAAAATTTTATTTTTATAGAAAATTTTGTCGATATTTTATTTCTGTAAACAATTTTGTCAAAATTGTACTTCTTTAGAAAATGTTGTCAAAATTTTATTTCTATTGAAAATTTTGTAAAAATTTTATTTCTAGGGACTCCCTTAATGTCATGCTACATCTATTGCCTTTAGACATTTTGGCCAAACAGTCAGCTGCAACAACGGCTGTGCGGTTGCGCGAGCTATCGCTGTGGTCGGAAAAAATGTACGGTCATAGTTCGGTCCTCAAAATAATGCCAGATGTGCCTAACGTAGTGGATTATACCCTGGCAGAACCACTTTTCGACAAAAAGTTTGAAACTCTAATTCCCAACAGTGAGGCGTGGTGTACACAGACCCCGGGGAATAAAAGATATATAGATTTCTATACTGATGGCTCCAAATTGAATGGACAAGTGGGGTTCGGAGTATATTCTAAAGATCTGGAAATTCGAATAGCGAAAAGATTACCTAATCACTGTAGTGTTTTTCAGGCTGAAATATTAGCAATAAGAGAGGTGGCGAATTGGCTGAGAAGTAATGTTCCAACAAATATTGGCATTAATATATACTCAGACAGTCAACCTGCAATAAAATCCTTGGACTCTGTGTTCCTCAACTCGAAAACGGCCATCGACTGCCGCAAATCTCTCAATGAGATGGCTGAGCAGTACAATATTCACCTAATAAGGGTGCCTGGCCATAGGAACATACCGGGGAACTGCGAAGCGGATGAGTTGGCAAGGCTAGGGATTACCTTACATATTCCAGGGGAACTGGAATTTGTTGGTATGCCCCTAGCTACCTGCAAGCTCATGCTGCGTGAGAAGGCTGTTAGGATGGCAAATGTTCGATGGGAGAATTGCAAGGGTTGTAACGACACCAAGCAAATATGGCCCCATTTCAACTTAAACCGCACACTAGATATGCTAATGTTCTCGAGACGTCAGATATCACTCCTGATATCTGCTATAACGGGTCGCTGCCTGATAGGCGATTTTGCAAAAACTATTGGCGCGAAGTATAATGACTATTGTATGAGCTGTCATGATGCGGAGGAAAAAGAATCAATTAAACACCTCTTGTGTGAGTGTCCTGCATTTTGTGTAAAGCGCAAGCAACTTTTAGGAGCATATAGCTTCAGATTACTGGCGGATCTGGAAAACGTTAACTTAAGCAGTCTGCTAATGTTTTTTGGAACAATCTGGTTGGTTCAACAAAGAAAAATAATCAAGAAGGTTCAGCGGTTAAAACTAGAAGTGCCCATATGTAATAGGTACTTTTAGTTAATGTGGTATCACAATGGACTGAATAGTCTAAGTGAGCCTGAATCTTAATCGGGCTGCCACTTTAACCTAACCTAACCTAGGGAAAATTTTGTCAAAATTTTATTTCTATAGAAAATTTTGTCAAAATTTTACTTCCATAGAACATTTTCTTGAAATTTATTTCTATAGAAAATTTTGTCAAAATGTTATTTCTTTAGAATATATTGTCAACATTTTAGTTTTTAGAAAATGTCGTCGATATTTTATTTCTAAAGAAAAGTTTTGACAAAATTCTATTCCTATAGATAATTTTTCAACAATTTATTTCTATAGAAACTTTTGTCAAAATTTTATTTCTGTAGAAAATTTTCTCAATATGTTAAGTGCTATAGAAATTTTGGCAACAATTTTTTTCTAAAGAAAATTTGGCAAAATTTTATTTCTATAGAAAATTTTGTCAAAATTTTATTTCTATAGAGATTTTTGTCAAAATTTTTTTTCTATTTAAAATTTTATTAAAATTTTATTGCTATAGAAAATTTTCTCAAATTTTTATTTCTATAGAGAATTTTGTCAAAATTTTATTTCTAGAGGGAATTTTGTCAAAATTGTACTTCTATAGAAAATGTTGTCAAAATTTTATTCCTATTGAAAATTTTGTCAAAATTTTATTTCTATAGAAAATTTTGTCAAAACTGTACTTCTATAAAAAATTTGTGTCAAAACTTTATTTCAATAGCAAATTTGTCATAATTTTATATCTATAGAACATTTTGTCAAAATGTTATTTCTTTAGAATATTTTGTCAACATTTTATTTTGAGAAAATGTTGTCGATATTTTATTTCTAAAGAAAAGTTTGTCAAAGTTCTATTCCTATAGAAAATTTTTTTACAACAAAATTTTATTTCTGTAGAAAATTTTTTCAAAATGTTATTTTTATAGAAATTTTGGCAACAATTTATTTCTAAAGAAAATTTGGCAAAATTTTATTTCTATAGAAAATTTTGGCAAAATTTTATTTCTATAGAGATTTTTGTCAAAATTTTATTTCAATTTAAAATTTTATTAAAAATGTATTGCTATAGAAAATTTTGTCAAATTTTTATTTCTATAGAGAATTTTGTCAAAATTTCATTTCTAGAGGGATTTTTTTTTTTTTTTTTTTTTTATAGAAAATATCTACAAGATTTTATTTCTATAGAACATTTTGTCATTTTTATACTTCTATAGAAATTTTTGTCATAATTTTATTTCTATAGAAAATGTTGTCAAAATATTATTTCTATATAAAATTTTGTCAAAATTTTGTTTTTATAGAAAATTCTGTCATTTTCGTATTTTTATAGAAAATTTTGTCAACATTTTTTTCTATAGATAACTTTGTAATAATTTTATTTCTATAGAAAATGTTATCAAAATTGTATTTCTATAGAAAATTTTCTCAAAATTTTATGTGTATAAAAAATTTTGTCAAAATTTCATTTCTATGGAAATTTTTGTCAAAATGTTATTTTTGTAAAAAATTTTGTCAAAATTCTATTTCTATAGAAATGAAATTTTGTCGAAATTTTATACCTATAAAAATTTTTGTCGACATTTTATTTCTATACAAAAATTTTCAGATTGCATATACTAACATCGGGTACCAAGTTTCAACCGAATGACATTTGTTCTTCCACGGTCTCCAATAACCATGCTAAAATTGGTCCATATCGGTCTATAGTTATATGTAGTCCCCATATAAACCGATCCCCAGATTTGGCTTGCGGATCCTCAAAAAGAAGCAAAAATTGGTACACATCGGTTCATAATGATTTAATATATACCACGTATGGACTCACATACGATTTAGTAGACGGTGTTAGAGGGTTTAAGATACCTTGCCATCGGCAAGTGTTACCGTAACTTAAGTAATTCGATTGTGGATGGCAGTGTTTATACTTGTTTCTATAGAAAATTTTGTCAAAATTTTATTTCTATAGAAAATTTTGTCATTTTTGTAATTCTATAGAAAATTTTGTCAAAATTTCATTTCTATGGAAAATTTTGGTAAAATGTTATCTCTATAGAAAAATTTGCCAAAATGTTATTTCTGTAGAAAATTTTGTCAAAATTTTATTTCTATTGAAATGAAATTTTGCCGAAATTTAATATCTATGAAAATTGTTGTCCGAATTTTGTTTTGTTTAATATTTTATTTTAATGAAAGCGTATATATTTTTTAAACGTTTTCCTTTTTAAATGAGAAAAGTTTCACTTGAATTGTAAAAAGTTTCATTTGAAGTGAAAAAGGGTTCATTGGCATTGTAAAAGGTATCACTTAATTTGAAAGCAGTTTCATTTAGTTTGAAAATAGAAAACTGTAGTCTATTGGACTCTATGAAAAAAAAGATCATTAAAAATATTAATGTTTGTTACATTTTCACATCAAAAATTTTATTTTAAGCGCTACGTAGCAAATAAAAGTGTGGAACTAATTATCATTTTTCCCTCAAATGATCACACTGTGCCTTATTGATGAAAGCGATTAAAAAAATATGTAAACATGAAGTTTGTTTTCGCTCTTACCATGTTAATTGTATGTTAGTAATTAATGATTAATGAGAGAAATAATAACAATAATAATAGTAATGGAAATTTATATGAAAGAAAAAGAAAAAAATACATTAGAGCTTATGTTTTTCAGTTTTTAATACCTGGGGGGCATTGTTTCCATCATCATGGTTGAGATTTTTGCTTAACGCTGTTCTTGGCGGGCTTTCGAATTTTGTATCTCAGAACTGTGCAAAACAAGCTTCGTTGATGTTTCAATTGTTTTTGCTTTATTTTCTTATGCTTTCTAGAGGGCAGGCTAGATAGAAGGCCTGTTGTTTTTTTTTTTTTTTTGTTTATGATACTATGGGAATTACGGTTGTGGGGGTGGTGCGGGGATGTCTGTTTAGATCTTTTGTTTTGAATGATGGTGTCAAAAATATCTGTTCATGAATAGGTTTTGATGAATTGATGACTTTTGTTGATTCTTATTCTTTGGTTCTTATTTTTTTTCGCTTAAAGAGGGATGTTTATAAAAAGTGTTTGTTTTTTTTTCTTCTCCTGTTATTTATATTTTCGTCAGCGAAAACAAAAAACAAAGTGTTTGCCGTATTTGGTGAATGTCGCATTAATGCCCAGAGGTGTGGCTATGGTGGCAAACTTGGTTTAATTTTTTTTTTTGTTACTATATTTTTTTTTTATAATTCCTTTGATATATTCTTTTTAATGTTATACTTTAGCTATCTCGCTTTCAATAGATATTCAGGCTTTCTCTGATCAATGTATCCTATATATTAATATTAGGGATTTTTTTTTGGATTTTGTTGTGTTTTCAATTATTAATTGACATAAGTAAGAGTTTCATTGCAGTCCTGATTTCCATATTTTTTTGTTTTTGGGAATTTTATTTATTTTTAGAGGAATTACAGATACAGCGATAGTGGTTGTAATTTTACATTACACCCCCTATATCTTTCTGTAAATTATTTAGTTGTTTTTAGCGTTGTTTTCATTTAATATAATCTGCATAATTAATGATTCATTAACACGAAGAAAGGATTGGGATTGTAGAAATAGGGTCGATCAACGTTTTTGTTTGTGGGGGTGGTTGGTGGAACACACAAAGAAAGAAAGGAAGAGCAAAAACAAAAATTATTATAATTTATATTATTATTATTATTATTGTGGTTTTCTAATATTCATGATAATAATGTTAAATTGTTTACATTCTAAAAAAAAAAAAATAAATAAATACAAGGGCATAGATAAGGGTTACTCATTAATGGTAATACCACTAGTAAGATATATTTATAATGTCTGTCTGGTGTGTGTTTTATTTTTGCTTAAATATAGCTAATGGTTATTTTATTATTTAAACAAAAATAATATTACATAAATATATCAAGTGATTTAAAATTGCATTCGAATTATTTTAATGATAGGCCTCAAATCAAATTAATACCGTAATTCCATAGTGTACCTTGAGAATTTGCAATTTTACACAGAAAAAAATCTCCAAAATATTTCCAATTAAAAGGTTGATTAAAATCGAAATTTTTTTCGATTAATAAATTAATTGATACAATGAACTTCTTAATCAAGATACAAACATTAAGTTAATTAAGTCAATGATTGAAAATGTTTACATTTTTAAATAAACAAATAATTGATACAAAACTTTTTAATCACAAATTATTTAGTTTTTATTGTAATCTTTTTTTTTTGCTGCAATGATATAATGTTCAATTACTAACCTAGTACTGTAATTTATAAGATTAAACATCTTGTTGTGCTAGGAAGCCAAAATAAATAAATAAAAATAAAAAAAAAAAAAAAAAAAACTAGGAAAACTAAGTCAGTTAAAACAAGTATATACTGCAGTAAGTTTGGCCCGGCCGAATCTTAAATACCCACCACCATGAATCTATCTGAGGGCTTTTTTTTATTTATTTAGTCTGTGGAATACATTGCCTTACAGACTAATATACTAATTTCCTTTGAAAACTCTTCGTCGTTGTGGGTTACTTGATAATATATATATAGAGGATTTCTGGGGTTTGATGACAGATATTCTCCCAAGCAGATCAATTTAACCAGTACACTTCCCGAAGATAAATTTAAAGATTTTATCTATGAAGACTAAATCCGATTATGGATTTATAAGAACCATTTTTGGTTGAGTTTTTGGGGAAGCATTAACATCTCCGGTAAGTGTGCAAGATAAATGATGAAATGACGCCTTGATTTGAAATCTAAAAACTGTAGACTTTTAGCCCCATTATTCAAATGATTACGAGAAGTAAAATCTGGAAATTTTACATTCAGTTACAAGCAATTTTCATGATTAGTGAGCGTTCAATTTCATAAAAAAGTGAAATCGGCCTTACGTAAAAACCCTTGGCCAAAAACATGCACCGATACACACCAAATTCAGCACATCTAACTGTGGTTCTGAAATCCCTACAGAATCTAGACCCCAAATCGGAGGGGTGGGGGCTTTATAAGGAGGATATATCAAAATCCGTTCCGATGCACAATATATTCGGAACATTTATTTATAGTCCTAAAAAACTTCTAAATTTCCAATTTCAGCCAAATCGAATGAAAACTACGGTTTCTAGAAGCCCAAGAAGTAAAATCGGGAGATCGGTCTATATGGGGGCTATAGCAAAACATGGGCCGATGCACACCATTTTCGACACACCTATTTGTGGTCCTAAAATACCTCTAAATTTCCAATTTCAGCCAAATCGAATAAAAACGACGGTTTCCAGAAGCCCAAGAAGTAAAATCGGGAGATCGGTCTATATGGGAGCTATACCAAAACATGGAACGATGCACACCATTTTCGACACACCTATTTGTGGTCCTAAAATACCTCCAAATTTTCAATTTCAGACAAATCGAATGAAAACTACGGTTTCCAGAAGCCTAAGAGGTAAAATTGGGAGAACGGTCTATAGGGGGCTATACCAAAACATGGACCGATGCACACCATTTTCGACACACCTATTTGTGGTCCTAAAATATCTCTAAATTTCCAATTTCAGCCAAATCGAATAAAAAATACGGTTTCCAGAAGCCCAAAAAGTAAAATCGGGAGATCCCTCTATATGGGGGCTATACCAAAACATGGACCGATGCACACTATTTTCGATACACCTATTTGTGGTCCTACAATACCTCTAAATTTTCGATTTCAGCCAAATCGAATGAAAACTACGGTTTCTAGAAGCCCAAGAAGTAAAATCGGGAGATCGGTCTATATGGGGGCTATACCAAAACATGGACCGATGCACACTATTTTCGACACACCTATTTGTGGTCCTAAAATATCTCTAAATTTCCAATTTCAGTCAAATCGAATAAAAAATACGGTTTCCAAAAGCCCAAGAAGTAAAATCGGGAGATCGGTCTATATGGGGGCTATACCAAAACATGGACCGATGCACACTATTTTCGACACACCTATTTGTGGTCCTAAAGTATCTCTAAATTTCCAATTTCAGCCAAATCGAATAAAAAATACGGTTTCCAGAAGCCCAAGAAATAAAATCGGGAGATCGGTCCATATGGGGGCTATACCAAAACATGGACCAATACACATACCAAAACATGACCGATACACATGAGTTACAAACGGAATAACAAACTAATTATACCCCCTTCTCATTTCTATGGTCCGGATGGTCATCCGATCCATCTGAAATTTGGTACATGGTGTTAGTATATGGTCTCTAACAACCATGCAAAAATAGGTCCATATCGCTCCATAATTACATATAGCCCCCATATAAACCGATCCCCCGATTTTGCTTGCGGAGCCTCTAAGAGAACCAAATTTCCTCCGATCCAGCTGAAATTTGGTACATGGTGTTAGTATATGGTCCCTAACAACCATGCAAAAATTGGTCCACATCGGTCCATAATTATATATAGTCCCCATATAAACCGATCCCCCGATTTGGCTTGCGGAGCCTCTGAGAGAAGCAAATTTCATCCGATCCGGCTGAAATTTGATACATGGTGTTGGTATATGTTCTCTAATGACCATGCACAAATAGGTCGAAATCGGCCCATAATTATATATAGCCCCCATATAAGCCGATCCCCAGATTTGACCTCCGGAGCCTCTTAGAGGAGCACAAGTCATCCGATCCGATTGAAATTTGGTCCGTGGTGTTAGTATATTGTCTCTAACAACCACGCCAAAATTGGTCCATATCGGTCCATAATTATATATAGCCCCCATATAAGCCGATCCCCAGATTTGACCTCCGGAGCCTCTTAGAGGAGTAAAATTCATCCGATCCGGTTGAAATTGGGTACGTGGTGTTAGAATGTGGTCTCCAACAAACACGCAAGAATTGGCCCATATCGGTCCATAATTATATATAGCCCCCATATAAACCGTTTCCCAGATTTGATCTCCGGAGCCTCTTAGAGGAACAAAATTCATCCGATCCTGTTGAAATTTGCAATGTGGTGTTAGTATAAGGACGCTAATAACCATGCCAAAATTGGTCCATATCGGTCTATAGTTATATATAGGCGATCCCCAATCACACAAAAATTGGTCCTTATCGGTTCATAATCATGGTTGCCACTCGAGCCAAAAATAATCTACCAAAATTTTATTTTTATAGAAAACATTGTCAAAATGTTATTTCTATAGAAAATTTTGTCAAAATTTTATTTCTATAGAACATTTTATCAAAATTTTATTTCTATAGAAAATTTTATCCAAATTTTATTTCTATAGAAAATTTTTCCAAATTTTTCTTCTATAGAAAATGTTGTCAAAATTTAATTTTGTCAAAATTTTATTTCTATATAAACTTTAAACTTAATTATATACGTATTTAATCGGCCTTTTTTAGTTTAATATATACCACGTATGGACTATGTGGTATATATTACGGTGTTAGGAAGTTTTAAGATACCTTGCCATCGGCAAGTGTTACCGCAACCCAAGTAATTCGATTGTGGATGACAGTCTTCAGTACGCAATCCATGGTGGAGGGTACATAAGTTTCGGCCTGGCCAAACTTTCGGCCGTATATACTTGTTTTTAATTAAAAATTTATTTCAAACCAATCAATTTTTAATCAAACTGAAAACATTAAGTTAATTCAGAAAGTAATTTAAAATAGTTACCTTTTTAAAAAATAAATTGGATCAATTAATTTCGTGATTGAACCAGAAAAACAATTCTTTTTTGTGTGTAAAAAACAAAATTATATGAAAATACACGTATTTTACTGTATATCGCAAAAAATAATAAAAAAATTATAAAATAAAAAATTTAATTGGCAAAAATCAATTAATTTTTTATTTGATTCAATTGAAAATTCAATTGATGTCGTTTGGAAGACTCAATCGGTTTGTTTTGATTGATTCAATTTATACGTTTTGTTTAAACAAATAATTGAGTTTTGGAATCGACATCGATTAAATTTTTTAATTAAATTTTTAATTAGAACAATCAATTATTTAATAATTATTGTTCTTAGTTTGATAAAAAAAATGATGAAAATGATTGTATCAATTAATTTTGTAATTAACTAGTTTCAATAACTTTCTTAATTGACTTTGTTTTTATTTTGATTACAAAGTTAATTGTAACAATTAATTTTTTAATGAAAAAATTTCCATGATTGAACTAATTGATTTAATGTTTCTATTTTGATTAAAAAGTTAATTGTACCAACTAATTTTTTAACTGAAAAAGTTTTCAGCTTCAACTAACTTTTTATTTAGAAATACTTTGGTGATAGTTCTTCTGTATAAAAATAATATAAAAAAATAATTTTTTCATTCAATTAGTTTTTTTATACCCTCCATCATAGGATGGGGGTATATTAACTTTGTCATTCCGTTTGTAACACATCGAAATATTGCTCTAAGACCCCATAAAGAATATATATTCTGGGTCGTGGTGAAATTCTGAGTCGATCTGAGCATGTCCGTCCGTCCGTCCGTCCGTCTGTTGAAATCACGATAACTTCCGAACGAAACAAGCTGTCGACTTGAAACTTGGCACAAGTAGTTGTTATCGATGTAGGTCGGATGGTATTGAAAATGGGCCATATCGGTCCACTTTTACGTATAGCCCCCATATAAAGGGACCCTCAGATTTGGCTTGTGGAGCCTCTAACAGAAGCCTATTTCATCCGATCCGGCTGAAATTTGGTACATGGTGTTGGTATACGGTCTCTAATAACCATACAAAAATTGGTCCACATCGGTCCATAATTATATATAGCCCCCATATAAACCGATCTCCAGATTTGGCTTGCGGAGCCTAAAAGAGAAGCAAATTTCATCCGATCCGGCGGAAATTTGGTACATGGTGTTGGTATATGGTCTTTAACAACCTTGCAAAAATTGGTCCATATCGGTCCATAATTATATATAGCCCCCATATAAACCGATCCCCAGATTTGGCTTGCGGAGCCTCAAAGAGAAGAAAATTTCATCCGATCTGGCTGAAATTTGGTACATGATGTTGGTATATGGTCTCTAACAACCATGCAAAAATTGGTCTATATCGGTCCTTAATTATATATAGCCCCCATATAAACCGATCCCCAGATTTGGCTTATGGAGCCTCTAACAGAAGCATATTTCATCCGATCCGGCTTAAATTTGGTACATGGTGTTGGTATATGGTCTCTAATAACCATGCAAAAATTGGTCCACATCGGTCCATAATTATATATAACCCCCATATAAACCGATCCCCAGATTTGGCTTGCGAAGTCTCCAAGAGAAGCAAATTTCATCCAAGCCGGTTGTAATTTGGAACAGGGTGTTAGTATATGATCTTTAACAACCGTGCCAGAATTGGTCCATATTGGTCCATAATTATATATAGCCCCCATATAAAACGTTCTCCAGATTTGACCTCCGGAGCCTCTTGGAAGAGCAAAATACATCCGATCCGGTTGAAATTAGGAACGTGGTGTTAGTATATGGTCGCTAACAACCATACCAAAATTGGTCCAATCACACAATCGGTTCATAATCATGGTTGCCACTAGAGCCAAAAATAATCTACCAAAATTTTATTTCTATAGAAAATTTTGTCAAAATTTTATTTCTATAGACAATTTTGTCAAAATTTTATTTCTAGAGAAAATTTTGTTAAAATTTTATTCGGTTCATAATAAAATTTTCATCATTTTCAAAATTTTATTTCAATAGAAAATTTTGTTCAAATTTTATTCGGTTCATAATCATGGTTGCCACTCGAGCCACAAATAATCTACCAAGATTTTATTTCTATAGAAAAATTTGTCAAAAGTTTATTTCTATAGAAAATTTTGTTAAAATTTTATTTCTATACAAAATGTTGTAAAAATTGTATTTCTGTAGAAAATTTTGTCAAAATTGTATGTCTATTTTGCCAAACTGAATTATATACGTATTGGATCGATCTTTTTTGATTTAATATATACCACGTATGGACTTACATACAATTTATAAGATGGTGTTAGGAGGTTTTAAGATACCTTGCCATCGGCAAGCGTTACCGCAACTTAAGTAATTCGATTGTGGATGGCAGTGTTTAGAAGAAGTTTCTACGCAATCCATGACGGAGGGTACATAAGCTTCGGCCTGGCCGAACTTACGGCCGTATATACTTGTTTTTAATTGATCCAATTAAAAAACTAATTGATGCTATTAACTTTTGTGATTGATTTTTGTTTTAATTAAAAAATTTTTTTGAATCTATTAAATTTTTAATTGAATATTTTTTTGAGAATTCTATTCAAATTTTAATTGGAAATATTTTGCTGGCAGTTTTTTTCTGTGTATACACGGGCTACTCCCATTTCACTTTCTATGCAAATTCATTTATACATAGAGGTTTGTGGCATGCTATGGAATTAAGGTATCGTTATTGATTTTTTTTTTTAAGTACATTACAATGTGTGTATTAATAATATAGTATATTGCGATAATATGTAGAGTGCTTTTGATGACAGTGTAATTTGAAACATGTGATGTGAATATAGTGGTAGATGATTATTTCTCAAAGTATAAGTTGTTGCAATTAATTTGCCTACTTTTGTCTATGGATAAAAATTGAAGTAGGATCATTGATTCAGTGTTGTTGAGATAATCCATGTCGAAAGTTGTACAAAACAAAAAAAAAAAAATTGCACGAAAATTTTCACGACTTAATTCCAGTTTTTGGGCGAGAAAAATTTTGTATGTTTCTGTAAACAACACAAATAGCGCTCGTATACCAAAACGTCCTGAGTACGTATAATCTCAAAAATGTCAAGCTTTACGATAGACCTTTCAGTTGCCAAATCGCTAAATATAAAAGGCTATCCTTGTATAAATCAATAAATTATGTGCAAATTTAAACATTGCGCAGAACTGTGGCGGCTTTGTAGGCCGTTTAAAAGTCATAATTCGTACTAAAGTAAGCCAATTCGAACAAATCCAAACTGCTTGTTAAATTTGATTTCAGACATTTTTTGCTTTTGAACAATAAAATAAAAAAAAATTAAACAAGTATATCGCTTCACCCATAGACGAAAACGATAACCGTTCATGAAATCATGAACGCCCCTGGACGAAAACATCAACATTCCATTTTGATTTTTTGTGAACGCTTACGTTTCATTATGTAACCGTCCGTTCACGATTTTAGAACGAATTTTGTTCTATTACTATTTAACCCTCTAATGCCCCAATTTTTTTGCCAGCTGATTAAATTTTCAATGTTATCGACACAAAAGCAAGAGAACTAAGCAAGAAAAATTTATGCATCATATGCCGCAAAGCCTCTTGAATAGTTTCAAATAAGTTTTCTTTTTATTTTGCCCATTTTTGTTGTCTTAAGCTGTGTTTTACTAAAAGCTTCCTTATAAAATGTAGCCCGCCTAAAGGCGGGCTTGGGCATTAGAGGATTAATTTGTTGCATTACATACCAACCACCCTATATAATCAAGTATACTACTGGACTAGTGACTTTCTCAATTCTTAGAGGTTTCATATACACAAAGAAAATTTCATTAAAATTGAGCCAAGGAAAACTTGTCATTGATATGACGGCAATTGTTCATTAAGATAATAACAATATGCGTTAATAGTACGAAACATTTAATTAGCAGAAAACTAATTGTAATAACTAACAATTTCGTAACACCAACGAATTTGTTGCATTGGCTCCATTTTATTCACATATCTCTTTAATATAACGAAGCCTTTTCTACCAGTGTATATATAATTTTTTTTTTTTAACACATAGTTTTGTACTATAACTTATGCTTTGAGAAATGAATTACTAATTTTGTTTAATTTTGAGCCATCATGTAGAAATGTAGAATTTTTCTATTTAACTATGAATTAAAAATTAAACGAAAAACAAATGTGAACATGCTTTAAAGAATTTATTGTTTGTGTACAGTGGTTGATTTAATATAAATATGCCATATATGATATGTGTATACAGGTGTTATAGTTGCTGTTTTATTTCCCCGATCAGTGATGAAGACAAATTAAATTTTTTGAAAACATTTACCAAAAATTGCCAAATTTCATAGATAAATTATTTAACAAATTTCATATGGATGGCTTAGTTTAAAGGCCTAACATAATAATATTTATTTTAAATTCGTATTTTTTATCTCTTCTGAAATTTCAAGAAGTCGTTAAAAGAAAAATTGTTTTTTTTTTCTAATTATACCATTATTATTTTTCGAGCTTATGGACAGATATAGATTAAGGAACATGGTTAATAGAGCCATTGAAAAGAAAACGCCAGATACCAATCTATACACGCCTGGACTGTACATGTTTCGGTTCGGGCGAATGAACCTTTTCACAGCCTTTAGTATAGATCTGGCTGGGAGAGATAACTCAATTTTATAAAGGCTGTGGAAAGGTTCATTCGCCCGAACCGAAACATGTACAGTCCAGGCGTGTATAGATTGGTATCTGGCGTTTTCTTTTCAATGGCTCTATTAACCATGTTCCTTAATCTATATCTGTCCATAAGCTCGAAAAATAATAATTGTATAATTAGATATAATGCATTTGGACGTCAATTGCCTGTTTCGGTATCAGGCTAACATGTAATATAGTTTTTTTTTTCTTTCTCAATAATACTCAATTTTGGAATAGAATATTGGATTTTAATTAAAAATGGATTATAAAAAAAAAATTAAAAGAATTATAACTGTAACAATTTTCAAACAAAACACAAGTAAGTAAAGTCTAAAGTCGGTCGGGGCCGACTATATTATAATCTTCACCATTATGTAGACCAACATTTTTGATACCATCTCAACTCTTTCGAATTTGTTGGGAGCTATATGAAGGTTTACATTCCGATTTACAGCAAATTTCTTTATACTTCTACAAAACCTCTAGACTTTTAATTTAAATCGACTAAAGCCCTGAAACGAAACATTTTTACCTAAATCGGAAGATAATATGACGCTCTATTTAAAACTGAACTGATTTGGATAAAATTCGACGCAGTCAGATAGAATGTTAAATATTTGTTCTGTGTAAAATAAAATCAATTGCAGTAAAAACTCATTGAAATGGGTGTAAAATATGACATTTTCTGCCCTTTTTCCCAAAATAGGCGTATATATATAGGAGGTATATCCAATTCTTAACCAATTTGAGCTAAATTTGGTACACAATGCTAAAATCTTAATTCTACTCTGTGCAAAATTTTAAGTAAATCGAAATGGAATGGAAAGGTCTCCGCTTGTTTTATAAATCTAAATCAGGCGAATCTAACTTATGAATCTGAACCGATTTCAAGGTAATTTAGCATACTTGACAAAACCATCAATTGTAGTCTTTGTGCAAAATTTGAAGGACATAAAGGCAAAATTCTGGCCTCTTGGGCCAATTAAATCCATATCGGGCGAAAAATATATATTGTAGCTATATCTAAATCTGAACCGATTTTAACCAAATTTGGCATGGATAGCTATAATATTAATTTAACTCCCTGTAGAAAGCCTCACATAAATTAGAGAAAAAAATTTTGCCCTTTATGGTCATATGCATCGGGCGAAAGATATATATGGGAGCTAATCTAATTCTGAACCGATCAATTTTAGCATATATTGGTAGAATGTCAATTCTACTCTCTGAATGTCAATTTTACGTGAATCGGTGTTAAAATTTGGCGTCTGTGGTCATATGAGTGTAGGTTAGGTTAGGTTAAATGGCAGCCCGATGTATCAGGCTCACTTAGACTATTCAGTCCATTGTGATACCACATTGGTGAACTTCTCTCTTATCAATGAGTGCCGTTAAGCTCAATAACAAGGGACCTCCTTTTTATAGCCGAGTCCGAACGCGTTCCACATTGCAGTGAAACCACTTAGAGAAGCTTTGAAACACTCAGAAATGTCACCAGCATTACTGAGGTAGGATAATCCACCGCTGAAAAACTTTGGTCTTCGGTCGTAGCACCATTGCACCACGGTGGCTCATATGAGTGTAAATCGGGCGAAAGATATATGGAAGCTATATCTACATCTGCATCGATTTCAACTAACTTCGGCATGGATAGCTATTAAAATTACAAAATGCAAAATTACACGTGAATCGGTATTAAACTTTGTCCTCTGTGGTCAATGAGTGTATATCGGGTGAAAGATATATATTGGAGCTATATATAAATCTGAACTGATTTCAATCAAATTTAGCATGCATTGCTAGAATCTCAATTGTATTCACTGTGCAAAATTTCACGTCAATCGATGTTAAACTTTGGCCTCTGTGGTCATATGAGTGCACATCGCGGGAAAGATATATATGAAAGCTATATCTAAATTTGAACCGATTTGACTGATATTTTGCAATTTTTCCGAGACTTACAAAATATTAGGTTAATACACACGCCAATTATGGGCAGATTGGTGATTGACCCAAAAAAAGACCCTATGCCAAATTTGAAGACGATCGGACTTAAACTTCCACTAGTACTTTGCACACAAAAATACATGAACAGACAGACAGACAGACGGATATAGCTAAAACAACTCAGAATTTAATTCTAAGACAATCGGTATACTAAATGATGAGTCTGGAACTGGTCCTTCTTGGCGTTACATATAAATGCACAAACTTATTATACCCTTAACCACAATAGTGGTGAAGGGTATATACCCTTAACCACTACTGTGGTTAGGGGTATAAACAGTTTACGCATTATTTATTATTATTTCTTCTGGAATTTAAAGAAGAAAGTTTGTCTTTTTTTACAAATAATACCCAATTTTAAAATAAAATATTAAAATAAAGTATTATAAACAAAAAATTAAAAAAAAAATTATAATCCTATTAATTAATTAAAGTATATACAGCAGTAAGTTCAGCCGGGCCGAATATTAAATACCCACCACCATGAAACAAATATTGTAGTTTTCTTTCAAATTTCAGGGGGTTTGATGACATATATTCTCCCAAGCAAAGCAGTTCAATCAGTACACTTCCCAAAGATAAATGTTAAGATTTTACCTATGAAGACTATATCAAATTCTGGATTTATAAGGACCATTTTTGTTTGAATTTTAGAGGAATCATTAACATCTATTGTACTCGTAAGTGTGCAAGAAAATGATGAAATAACGCCTTGATTTGAAATCTAAAATCTGTAGATTTGGCCCCCCCCCCCCCATTATTTAAATGATTACGAGTAGTAAAATCTGGAAATTATACATTCAGTTTCAAGCAATTTTCATGATCAGTGCGCCTTCTCAAGAAGTGAAATCGGCCTTACCAAATGGACCGAAAAGAACAAAATCCGATACACGATTTTGTGAGTCTAAAATACCATTATAATTATAATTTCAGGCAAATCGGATAAAACCTACGGTTTCTAGAAACCCAAGGAGTTAAATCGGAAGATCGGTCTTATGAGAGCTACACTAAAATATGGACCGACACTCACCGTTTTCGGCACACCTCTTTATAGTCCTAAAATACTACGGTGTTTAAAATCCCAAATAATAAAATTATTTTTTGCACACCTATTTATAGTCCTGAAATCCTCCAGATTTTCAAATTCAGGCAAAATGAACAACAACTAAGGTTTCTACAAGCCCAAAAGGTAAAATCGGGAGATCGGTCGATATGGGGGCTATACTAAATACACTAAATACAGATTCCCAATTTCAGGTAAATTGGATAAAAACTAAGGTTTCTATAAGCCAAAGAAGTAAAATCGGGAGATCGGACTATATAGGGGCTATACCAAAACATGGACCGATACCTCCAGACCTCCAGACCAGGACCTCCAGATTTCTAGATTCAGGCATATTGGATAAAAACTACGGATTCTAGAAGCCCAAGAAATCAAAACGGGAGATTGGTCCATATGGGGGCTATCCCAAAACATGGACCGATACTCACCATTTTTGACACACCTCTTTGTGGTCCTAAAATAACTCCAGATTTTCAATTTCAGGCATGTTGAATAAAAACTACGGTTTCTATAAGCTCAAGACCTCAAATCGGGAGATCGGACTATATGGGAGCTATACTAAAACATGGACCGGTATTCATAATTTTTGGCACACCTCTTTGTGGTTCTAAAATACCTTTAGATTTCTAATTTCAGGCAAATTGGATAAAAACTACGGATTCTAGAAGCCCAAGAAATCAAAACGGGAGATTGGTCCATATGGGGGCTATCCCAAAACATGGACCGATACTCACCATTTTTGACACACCTCTTTGTGGTCCTAAAATAACTCCAGATTTTTAATTTCAGGCATGTTGAATAAAAACTACGGTTTCTATAAGCCCAAGACCTCAAATCGGAAGATCGGTCTATATGGGAGCTATACCAAAATATGGACCGGTACTCATCATTTTTAGCACACCTCTTTGTGGTCCTAAAATACCTCCAGATTTCTAGATTCAGTCATAGTGGAAAAAAACGACGGTTTCTAGAAGCCCAAGAAATCAAATCGGGAGATTGGTCTATATGGGGGCTATCCCAAAACATGGACCGATACCCACCATTTTTGACACACCTCTTTGTGGTCCTAAAATAACTCCAGATTTTCAATTTCAGGCATGTTGAATAAAAACTACGGTTTCTATAAGCCCAAGACCTCAAATCGGAAGATCGGTCTATATGGGAGCTATACCAAAATATGGACCGGTACTCATCATTTTTGGCACACCTCTTTGTGGTTCTAAAATACTTTTAGATTTCTAATTGAAGGCAAATTGGATAAAAACTACGGATTCTAGAAGCCCAAGAAATCAAATCGGGAGATCAGTCTATATAGGGGCTATACCAAAACATGGACCGATACTCACCATTTTTGACACACCTCTTTGTGGTCCTAGAATAACTCCAGATTTTCAATTTCAGGCATGTTGAATAAAAACTACGGTTTCTATAAGCCCAAGACCTCAAATCGGGAGATCGGTCTATATGGGAGCTATACCAAAACCTGGATCGATATAGCCCATCTTCGAACTTGACCTGCCTGGAGACAAAAGATAAGTTTGTGCAAAATTTCAGCACGATTGCTTCATTATTGAAGACTGTAGCGTGATTACAACAGACAGCCAGCCAGATAGACAGACGGACATGGTTATATTGTCTTAGAATTTCTCCCTGATCATGAATATATATACTTTATATAGTCGGAAATCGATATTTCGATGTGTTACAAACGGAATTACAAACTTATTATACCCCCGTTACCATTCTATGGTGGTGGGTATAAAAATTAAAAGTTTTCGCATTATTGTTGCTCCTAAAATTTAAAGATGGCATTAAAAGTTTGTTGTTTTCTTTCAAATAATACTTAATTTTGGAATAAAATATTAAATCTTAAGTATAGAAAATTATAATTAAAAAAAGAAACAAACAATAATTTTATCTTTATATTATTTTCGTTTTTTTATCTACAATTTTAGTTTTTTCTATGTCTGTAACAAAACAAACAATATAGTTAGGTCTTTTAAATATTAAGCCATCGATATATGGGTTTCTTATACCGACCAAAATTATAAATTTTTATTTTAAAATATTTCCAAGCATAACATTTAGTTGTTGCAAAAAAACAAAAAAAAAGATGATATTTGTAAATTCATTGCTCTGAAACGAAATGCTACTCAAATAAAGTTCACTTCTAAAGGGATAGATAAACCACAGTTTATGTCAACCATAATCAGTGTTTGTCTTCAACAAACATTTATGTGCTCCTAAAAAAACAACCCCATGACTGTGGTGGCTATGCTGCCATGCCTGATATTTCGTTTCGGAGAAAAGAACTTTCTTCCTTTGCTTATGTAGGCTTGCGCTTGTATGAACTGTGTGTGTATGTAACTGTGTGTATTTGGCTACATGTACATTTGTGATATGGTGGGAAGGTGTTATTTGATTTTTTCGTTTTCATTTATTTGTATTTTTGAATATTTCATTTGTTTTGGTT
Source organism: Haematobia irritans (assembly GCF_050003625.1). Lineage (NCBI taxonomy): Eukaryota > Metazoa > Arthropoda > Insecta > Diptera > Muscidae > Haematobia > Haematobia irritans. The sequence goes on along the minus strand of NC_134400.1, from coordinate 105,316,045 downwards.
ACATACTCAAGTAGCAGTTGTCGCAGGGTTGCTTCATCTTCGCCATGACATCTTAATCTTGATTCGTAATTTGCATTTCGTTCACGTTCGTTTTGTGAGTGACGAGAGCGTTTTGGTACATAACTAAAGGAATGTCGATAAAAACGACCAGATGTAGCACCGTTATTTGTATTTGCATTAACGAAACCACCAGATCCACTACTATTGCGTGTATTTGTATAGGCGTCTATATGTGTGTGCGCGAGACAGAGAGAGAGAGAGAGCAGCAATCCCAAATCCAAATAAGCAGCATAGAAAGGAGTGAAGTTAGATAAATTTGCATATACATATATATTCAATATAAAAGTATGAGTGTATTGGTGTCAATGTGTATTTCATAGCCTATAGACAATGATATTTAGCAATAGCTGTCACTTAACATAATTTTATATGGGTCATTCTACACCCAGAGAAGGAATATGATCACCTCAAACATGTTTAAAGAGTAAAATGTTTTTTTTTTGTCGCCAAACATATACGAAGTCAGATACATAATTTCCCCGTACAAAAATAACATTTTGTTCTCGAAAAATATTTATTTGAGGTGATCATAGTCCTTCTTTCGGTGTATTACTCATAGTTAGTTGTATACCTTTGATAAAACAATATATGTACATAAGTTGAGATATCAGAAATTCCATATCATATTGTAGGTAATTTTTGTAAGATGCATGTTTTTACACTCGCAAACAAATATTCTTTAATCCAAACATTTTGACCTTTTCTTAAATAATTTAGAATTGGTTCCGAGCCAAATATTAAATCTACACACAATGAACATTTCATTAAAATTGAGCCAATGAAAATTTTTCATTGATACAACATTTTCATTAACACAATGAAAATATTCATTAATAGTACGAAACGTTACGTTGATTAATAGAAAATGCGTTATAATAACGAAAAATTTTGTTGTATTAACGAATTTGTTTCACTTTTAATGACGCTTCATTAAAATATCGAAACTTTTTTTATTAGTGTAGGCCCTGCAAATTTAAAATTTGAAGTAAGGCAATTTTTGTTAAAACAAATAAAGAAAGTCTAAAGTCGGGCGGGGCCGACTATATTATACCCTTCACCCTATATACACCAAAATTTTTGATACCATCTTAACACCTTTAAATTTGTTGGGAGCTATATAACATAAAGTTTTATATTCCCATATACAAATATTTAAATATGAAGCGATTTGGAATTTTTTTTTAACTTTTACAAAATCTCTAGACTCAAAACTTAAGTTGGTTAATGACCGGGGTGGAACACAATGTTAATAAAAAATATTGAAAATATTTAAATTGCATAAAATTTCTCAAGCCTGCATTTATGATTTATCGTTTGATACTAAAATTTCAATTGTACTCTCAGTGCAAAACTTAAAAATGTTCGAAGTGAAACTTTGGCCTCCGTGGTCATGTGAATCTAAATTGGGCGGAAAATATATATGGGAGTTATATCTTAATCTGAACAGATTTCAACCAAATTTGGCATACCTAGCAAGATTGTTAGTCCTACTCTCTGTGCAAAAGATCAATTAAATCGGAGTGAAATTTTGACCTCTGGGGCCATATAAGTGCGTATCGGACGAAACATATATATGGCAGCTATACTTAATCTGAATCGATTTTAACCAAATTTGGCACACATAACGATACCATTAAACGTACCCCTTGTGCAAATTTGAAGCAAATCACGGCTTTTGGGGCCATAAAAGTACAAATCGGGCGAAAGATATATGGGAGCTATATATAAATCTCAACCGATTTCAACCAAATTTGGTACACTTACCGATACTATTAAACGTACTCCTTGTGCAAAATTTGAAGCAAGTCAGGACAAAACTCTGGCGTTTGAGGCCATATAAGTTTAAATCGGACGAAATATATATATGGGAGCTATATATAAATCAGAACTGATTCCAATCAAATTTACCAAGCGTTGGTAGAATGTCAATTCAACTCTCTGTGCAAAATTTCACGAAAATCGGTAGTAAACTTTGGTCTCTGTGGTCATATGAGTCTAAATCGGACGAAAGATATATATGGAAGCTATATCTAAATCTGAACCGATTTGTCTGATATTTTGTAAATTTTGCGAGACTCATAAAATATTCGGATATACGGACTTTGAAAAATATCGGTTGATAAGCACGCCAATTATGATCAGATCGGGGATAAATTTATATAGCAGCTATATCTAAATCTGAACCGATTTTTTGTTTTTTGATTGTTTTTGTCCCAAAAAACGGCCCTATGGCAAATTTGAGGACGATCGGACTGAAACAGCGACCTGTACTTTGCACACAAAAATACATGAACAGACAGACATACGGACGGACGGACAGACAGACAGACAGACAGACGGACATCGCTAAATCGACTCAGAATTGAATTTTAAGACGATCGGTATACTAAACGATGGGTCTCAGACTTCTCCTTCTTGGCGTTACTTACAAATGCACAAACTTATTATACCCTGTACCACAGTAGTGGTGATGGGTATAAATATGGGAAACATTAAAAACTAAAGCAATTTTAAGTCAACTTCGCAAAAGTGTATCTATTGATTTATCAATCGATAGATATGTATTAGAAGTATAGGAAAATTGGAGTCATTTTTACACGTTTTCGACTCAGCAGTGGCGATTTTACAAGGGAAATGTGGGTATTTTGGTCATTTTTACCGAAATCGGAATAAAACATATATATGGAAGCTATATCTAAATCTGAACCAATTTCAACCAAATTTGATATGCATAATTACTATGTTAATTCTACTCCCTGTGTAAAATTTCGAGTAAATCGGATTACAAATTTGACCTCTCTGGTCATATTAGTCTAAATCGGGCGAAAGCTATATATGGGAGCTGTATTTAAATTTTAACCGATTTTAATAAAATTTAACACACTTGTCTACACTATTAATTGTGCAAATTTTCAAGCAAATTAGGATAAAACTCTGGCTTCTGGGACCATACCAGTGCATATCGGGCGAAAGATATATATGGGAGCTATATCTAAATCTGAACCGATTTCAATCAAATTTGACATACTTGACTATAGTACTAATTGTTCTCCTTGTGCAAAATTTCAAGCTAATTAGGGTAAAACTCTGGCTTTTGAGGCCATATAAGTACATATCGAACGAAAGATATATATGGGAGCTATATCAAAATCTGAACCGATTTCTTCCAAAATCAATAGGGTTCTATTCTGATCCAAAACAGAAACTTTTGCCAAAAGTCGATTGGACTAAAACTGCGACCTGGCCTTTGATCATAAAAATATGTTCACAGACAGACGGACATGACTATATCGACTCAGGGACACGTCCTGAGCAATTTTGCCACAGACACCATATGTCTATCTCGTCTCCCTCTGGATGTTGCCTACATATGCACTAACTTATAATACCCTGTTCCACAGTGTGTCGCAGGGTATTAAAATTATAGGCCAATACGAAAAATCCTCAAGATACACGCAAAAAAATAATTCTTTCCTCCCAAACGAAATTTTAGACAAACAAAGTTCGTTTCTCATTTGCTTTTCGTTGAAAAGAAGTGTATTTGGATGAAAAGTATATTCTTTTTGTGATAAACGTTTATTCTTTTCCAGGATGTAAAAACAATTTCATAAAGACTAACTCAAAAAAATTTTTTTCTGGCTAATTGCATTTTCCCTCACATCTTTCTCACTTCCACGAAGTTTTTTAGTTCTTAGCACCTTTTTCTGTAATACAAACAATGTAGAAGAAATTATACGATTTTATAAATTTTAAAATTTTTTTTTTTTTACCTTTCGCCTTGACGGAGAATCGAACCACGGAACATGCAATTTGTAAGCCAACACACTATCCACTGAGCTATGTAGCCGTTATAGTCATCAATAGACAATTACCCACATAAGTTATATTTATATAGCATAGCTTGCGGCGCCCACGAGCCGATTAAACAAAGTTTATTTAACAGAAAAATACATTTATTTGGGCACCGTGGAGCAGTGGTTGCTACGTCCGACTTGCATGCCAAAGGTCGTGGGTTCGATCCCTGCTTCGACCAAAGTTTTTTTTTTACATATATATTAGATATGGTCGGAAGATTCCGAAAAAATTTTCAACATTACATTCTACTATATTAAATTTTTAATATGAACTGTAAAATGTGTCTTATTAAAAACCTAAAGTCAGAAAAGAACAGTGTTTGATATAAACGAAATGGACTGTGTTGTTGGTTCAAAAATGACTTTTTTTATTAAAAAAATAAACATTTTGTAACAAACGAATTTTTTTGGTGATAAAAGTGTATACTTTTCGAAGCAATTCAAAAAACTCTAACAAAAGAAAAACGTTTGCGGTACATGGTTTCCAAACGTTTTTTTTTCTTTGCGTGTAGGTCTTAGCCTATATCTAAAACTAAATTTGAGCCCATGGCCACCTGTATTATCTTCGGATAAAAAGGTGGTCGGGGTAATTTTTATATTGCGGTGTAAAAGGAATATGGACACAACTACACTGAAAAAATATTATCGTGAGGCCAAAGATTTCATGTCCTTAAAATACGAATGCGAATTTTGCTTAGTTTAGTAGACGCATAGCATTTCTGTGATATAAAGTTTTTGTCCTTGTTCAAAAGTCGATAACTTTTCAATGAGGTCGTTTGGTCCTTATAGTTAAGTAATTCGTCTTAAATTTGGGTATCCTAAAATGAAAGAAAATTTCATTTTACTAAAGTCAACTTGGCTTTGATACTTCAGAAAAAATCTTAAAAATTTAAGAAATGTGTTGACTTTACGCATCTTGACTACAAAGAATTTCATAAGTTTTACTTGTAGTCGTGTCTGAATTTGGAAATTTAAGTTGTCGTTAGCACGTTTTTACACTGATAGAGCTAATGAAACAAATCCGTTGATATAACGAAATTTTACGTTATTATAACGAATTTCCAGTTAATTAACGAAACCATTCGTACTATTAACGAATATGTTCATGGACCTAATGAAATTGTTTCATTAAATCAATGAAAAATTTTCATTAGCTCAATTTTAATGAAATTTTCTTTGTGTGTAATGAACTTTGAGAGCTCATGCAGAAAATAATAAGTTAAAATTTCTTTCCTAGAATCAGTTGCTTTTGAATTAGAAAATTTCTTTTTCCAAGCTGATTGAGTACCATATCTGCACGCATATAAGGAATATGATAATCGTCAACAGCAAAATGTTTTTTTTTTTTGGATGGGGAACATGGAATATTTTTGACGCAAAAATATTTTTTCTCGGCAAACATAAGATGGTTGCCGAAATCAGATTCATAATTACCGAGAAAATAACATGCTTGCGACAAACATGTTTCTTTTTCCCCATTCAAAAATTACTTTGTGCTCTTGAAACATGTTTGCGGTGATCATACTCCGCATTTTACAAAAGATGTGAACTCAGATAAGGTGGGATCACATAGAAGAATTACGATTAACTCAAACATGTTTCAAGAGGCGGAACATGTAACATGTTTTTCGCAATCATGTTATTTGTTGACTTAAAATTAATATTTTTGGGGCAAAAATGTTCCATGTTCCCCGTGAAAAGGTAACATTGTGCTCGTGAAACATGTTTGAGATGATCAAGGAATGTGAGCAGCCTGTAGTGAAAATAAATATCGACCTTATATGGAAGTATATGCAACCAAAATTTTAGAACTCGAAATTTACGCAAGGACATATTTCTTTAAAATAATGACAATTTAATTAAAAGAAAAATTATAATCATTGCTTCAAAAATGGTTTTTATTAAATTAAAGACACACATTTTGGAAATTTGCGGCCATCTGTTAAAGTCGTAGGCCTTTGAAGTAAGGAAAACTTTCCTGAAAGCAAAGAAAAACTTGTTTAATTTAAATAAATCGTCTTTAAATCAACTGATATATTGACTCTTTAGATTTAAGCTAAAAGCGCTTCAAATATGGGCTAAGACATACTTTAAAGATTTGCATCTTTGGTTTAAAGTTTTGTTTTGGAATTAAGAAAATTGTTTTTAATTTGAAGTATCCGTTATAATTTGGATTTTGAAACGGGAATTTTTTGTACATGAATACCTTTATTAATATATCGGAAAAAAACTTTCGATGAATGAGATCTACATCCTAAATTTAATTTTAAAAACTGTTTTTATTTTAAAGATGGCGCATCTTTGGCTCGGAATCAATACCAAAATCTTTGGGGGAAGATCAAAGTCTTTGGATCCATGTAAAATTTTTTTGAGTGTGCATAAAACAGATTTTAATTTAATTTAGAGGAAACCTTAAGTGTGCGTGTGTTTGTTGCTTTCGATATGTTTGTGCAACTTACCTTCTGGTCTCAGTCGTACTGGGGGCGAGGTCAACTTAAGTGCTGTTGTAGAAGGCGGAGTCTTGCGTCGACCACCAAACACATAGTCATATGAATCTTCACTCAAATTGGACACTAGGCATACAAAGAAATGTTGCAATGTCATTTTTTTTGTTTGGAATTCAACAAAATAATTAAAATGTTTATGCTGCACAATCACAAATAAACTAAATAAATATATTTTGTTATAAAAAAAAAATTGAAAAAAATCATAAAAAGTATGGATGATATATAAGAAATGCAAATGAAAATTTTCTATTACATTTAAAGTAAAGCGCGAAATGAATTTAAATACAATTAAATCAATGTCATAAATATACAGTTGTGGTCAAAATAATAGTAGTGCTTTTAATTTTTTTATATTTCTAATCACAATTCTCCGATCACTATTCAAACGAATCCCGAATCCATTTCTAGGGAATACAATAAAAGTTAAAAATGTTCCTTAAAGTAAAGAAGAAACACATTTTTGATTTAAAGAAATCGTCCTTAAATTAACTGAATATTGAATCTTTAGATTTAAGATAAAAACGCTTTAAATATAGGCTAAGACTTATTTTGAGGATTTAGCGTTTTTGCTTTAAAGTTTTTTTGTTTTTTTTTTGTTTTTTTTTTGAAATAAGAAAATATTTTTTACTTCGAAGTATTCGTCATACTTTGGATTTTTAAATTGGCATTTGTTTATACGTGAATAGCTTTATTAATATACCGGAAAAATAGAATGAAAATTCGATAAATGAGATCTGTAATCTAATTTTAACTTTATAGATCCTAGATTTAAAGTCAGATAGGACACAAAAAAAATTTCCGCGTCTTTGGCTCTGAATCAATACTAAACTCCTTAAATGAAGGTCAAAATCTTTGGATCCAAGTAAACTTTTTTTTGAGTGTATAAAATATGTGTCAAGAAAATAATAGAAACATTGTCTCAGGTCAAAAATTTTAAAATGCTCATTTTTGCCAATCAATGAATTCTCATACAATATACAGGAACAGGGTATTATATGGCTTTAAGGGCAAAATCACTAATAAGATACAAATTTTTTGTTCTAAAATTTCGTTTCGGAGGAAAGAATTATTATTGTTTTTTTTTTGCGCAGAGCAAAGCGTTGTACCGCTGCAAAATGGGAATGGGTAAAAACTGATTCCTCACGCAGAAAAAAAATTTCACCAAAATATTTCCAATTAAAATTTGAAAATATTCTATTAAAACATTAATTGATTCAACAAATTCTTCAATTAAAACAAACATCAATCACAACAAGTATATACGGCCGTTAGTTCGGCCAGGCCGAATGCGTAGAAACTTCTACGAATTGCGTAGAAATCCACCATGGATTGCGTAGAAACTTCTACGAAAGATTGCCATCCACAATCGAATTACTTGGGTTCCCAGCAAAAAGAAAGCGCAGACGCAGAAGCGATGAAGTAAACATGGGCTTGTCATAGGACGGAAGTTCTCCATTTCAACAGCTGTAGCACAGAATTTGCATCACTTCTTTAGGTGTGATCCGAATTCAATGTTTTGGATGTAAATTAAAAAATTCTGTGATATTTTGTCAAATAAATATGTTTTATAATTTTTTTTAATTTTTAATGGATTCTAACGCTTGTCGGAAACGTTTCAAAAATTCGCTATTTTTCTAGATTAGATTTTAAATTTTTTCGACAAAATTGGAATAATTTATACCATTTTATTAACATTTAACCTATTTGAAACAAAAAATTTTAAAATTACCCATTAAAAGTATGCAAAACCCAAGTTATAAAAAAAATTGAATTAAAAGAACTCGCTGGATAGTTAAAAAATGAACATCATTGGGAGTGCATCTTCTGGAAGTGCTTTTAAAGTTGTGCCTTTGGAAGAACTTCCAATTTTTTTTGCTGGGTTGTGGAAATACTCTCCGATGGCAAGGTATCATAAAACTACTTAACATCGTCTTCGGTTTATCTGAGGGCTATATATAACTATAGACCGATATGGACCTAATTAGGCATGGTTGTTAAATGCCATATACTAGCACAATGTACCAAATTTCAACTTAATCGGATGAATTTTGCTCCTCCAAGAGGCTCCAAAACCAAATCTGGGGATCGGTTTATATGGGGGCTATATATTATTATGAACCGATATGAACCAATTTTTGCATGGTTGTTAGAGACTATATACTAACACCACGTACCAAATTTTAACCGGATCGGATGAATTTTGCTCCTCCAAGAGGCTACAGAGTTCAAATCTGGTGATCGGTTTATATGGGGGCTATATATAATTATGAACCGATATGAACCAATTTTTGCATGGTTCTTAGGGACTATATACTAACACCACGTACCAAATTTCAACCGGATTGGATGAAATTTTCTTCTCTAAGAGGCTCCGCAAGCCAAAACTGGGTATAGTTTATATGGGGACTATATATAATTATGGACCGATGTGGACCAATTTTTGCATGGTTGTTAGAGACCATATACTAACACCATGTACCAAATTTTAGCCGGATCGGATGAAATTTGCTTCTCTTTGAGGCTCCGCAAGCCAAATCTGGGGATCGGTTTATATGGGGGCTATATATAATTATGGACCGATGTGGACCAATTTTTGCATGGGTATTAGAGACCATATACCAATATCATGTACCAAACTTCAACCGGATCGGATGAATTTTGCTCCTCCAAGAGGCTACAGAGTTCAAATATGGGGATCGGTTTATATGGGGGCTATATATAATTATAAAGCGATATGAACCAATTTTTGCATGGTTCTTAGAGACTAACATCAACCGGATTGGATGAAATTTTCTTCTCTAAGAGGCTGTGCAAGCTAAATCGGGGGTTAGTTTATATGGGTACTATATATAATTATGGACCGATGTGGTCCAATTTTTGCACGGTTGTTAAAGACCATATACTAACACCATGTACCAAATTTCAACCGGATCGGATGAAATGTGCTTCTCTTTGAGGCTCCGCCATATAAACCGATCTGGGGATCGGTTTATATGGGGGCTATATATAATTATGGACCGATGTGGACCAATTTTTGCATGGTTGTTAGAGACCATATACCAACACAATGTACCAAATTTCAGCCAGATCGGATGAAATATGCTTCTGTTAGAGGCTCCGCAAGCCAAATCTGGGGGTCCGTTTATATGGGGGCGATACGTAAAAGTGGACCGATATGGCCCATTTGCAATACCATCCGACCTACATCAATAACAACTACTAGTGCCAAGTTTCAAGTCTATAGCATGTTTCGTTCGGAAGTTAGCGTGATTTCAACAGACAGACGGACGGACGGACGGACATGCTTAGATCGACTCAGAATTTCACCACGACCCAGAATATATGGGGTCTTAGAGCAATATTTCGATGTGTTACAAACGGCATGACAAAGCTAAAATTTCGTATTAGGTAGACATCTCGAAGGCTTACGCCCATATTTTAAATTGTTTAATTTACTTAAAATTCCGGCGGTTGTTGTGGCAATGTCAAAATTAAAAATTTTCAAAATTTTGTTTGTTTTTAATCAAATACATTTATTTGCAAAATTATTATTTTTTTTTGTTATTTTTTAAGAATAAAACGGAGAAAAATGAATAACTGCCTACACTGTTTTTTGTTTTTGAAAAAATATAATTTTAAGTATACCCAGCAAAAAAATTTGGAAGGTCTTCCAAAGGCACAACTTTAAAAGCACTTCCAGGAGATGCACTCCCAATGATGTTCTTTATTTTAACTACCCAAGAAGTTCTTTTAATTCAATTTTTTATAACGTGGTTTTTTCATACTTTTAATGGATAGTTTTAACTTTTTTTGTTTCAAATAGGTTAAAAACAGAAGAGTTCACAAAATGTTACAAATCATTTAAATTTTGTCGACAAAAAGGCTAAATCCAATCTGAAAAAATGGTGAATTTTTGAAAATATTTGAGGTCAAACGTTTCCGACAAGCGTTACAATCCATTAAAAATTATAAAAAATTATAAAAATTATTTATTTGACAAAATATCACAGAATTCTTTAATTTACATCCAAAACATTGAATTCGGATCACACCTAAAGAAGTGATGCAAATTCAGTGCAACGGCTGTTGAAATGTAGGACTTCCATCCTCTGACAAGCCCATGTTAAATTCATCGCTTCTGCGTCAATTTTGCACCACTTCCGGATCCAAAAAGAACATTTTCATTACTTTTTTGGCGACGCTTTTTTTGCTGGGATAGATCATTAATGTGATAAATTAATCATCATATATCAAAATTTAGTATTTTTCAGGAACAGAAGAGGAAAATTGCACAGAAAAAATATCACCGAAATATTTCCAATTTAAAAGTTAATTGAATCTGTAAACTTTTTCAATTAAAAAATTAATTGATACTATTAATTTCTTAATCAAACTAGAAACATGAGGTCAAATGATTGAACATTTTTAATAAAACAATTAATTGATAAATTAACTTTTTAATCAAACTGGGAAGACTAAGTCAGTAAAACACAAGTATATACGGCCGTAAGTTCGGCTAGGCCGAATCTTATGTACCCTCCACCATGGATTGCGTAGAAACTTCTACGAAAGAATGTCAGCCACAATCGAATTACTTGGGTTGTGGTATCTTAAAACTTCTTTACATCGTTTTCTATATTGTGAGTTAGTCCATACGTGGTATATATTGGACAAAAAAGGTATGTATAGGTAAGTCTACAAATAATTACGAATCGATATGGACTTTTTGCACGATACGTAGAGAGCCAGAACTGAAATATGGGGGTCGCTTATATGTGGGCTATATACAATTATGAACTTGATATGGACCAATTTTTGTGTGATTGGGGATCGATTTATCTGAGGGCTATATATAACTATAGACCGATATTGACCTAGTTAGGCATGGTTGTTAACGGCCATATACTAGCACAATGTACCAAATTTCAACTGACTCGGATGAAATTTGCTCCTCCAAGAGGTTCCAAAACCAAATCTGGGGATCGGTTTATATGGGGGCTATGTATGATTATGGGCTGATATGGACCACTTTTGGTTGTTAAATATCATATAGTAAAACCACGTACCAAATTTAAATCAGATCGGATAAATTTTGCTTCTCCAAAAGGCACCGGAGGTCAAATCTGGGGATCGGTTTATATGGGGTTATATATATTTATGCACCAATGTGGACCAATTTTTGCATGGTCATTAGAGACCTAACACCTTGTATCAAATAGAGATACTAACACCTTGTATCAAATTTCAGCCCGATCGGATGAAATTTGCTTCTCTTAGAGACTCCGCGGTTTATATGGGGGCTATATATAATTATTGACCGATGTGGACCAATTTTTGCATCGTTGTTTGAGACCATGTACTAACACCATGTACCAAATTTCAGCCGGATCGGGTGAAATTTTCTTCTCTTAGAGGCTCCGCAACCCAAATCTGGGGATCGGTTTATATGGGCGCCATATATAATTATGGACCGATGTGGACCAATTTTTGCACGGTTGTTAGAGACTATATACCAATACCATGTACCAAATTTCAGCCGAATCGGATGCAATTTGCTCCTCTTTGAGGCTTCGCAAGCCAAATCTGGAGATCGGTTTATATGGGGTCTATATATAAATATGGACCGATGTGGACCAATTTTTGCATGGTTGTTAGAATCCATATACCAACATCATGTACCAAATTTCAGCCGGATCGGATGAAATTTACTTGTCTTTGAGGCTCCGCAAGCCAAATCTGGGGATCGGTTTATATGGGGGCTATATATAATTATGGACCGATGTGGACCATTTTTTGCATGGTTGTTAGAGACCATATACCAAATTTCAGCCGGATCGAATGAAATATGCTTCTGTTAGAGCCTCCACAAGCCAAATCTGAGGGTCCCTTTATATGGGGGCTATACGTAAAAGTGGACCGATATGGCCCATTTTCAATACCATCTGACCTACATCGATAGCAACTACTTGTGCCAAGTTTCAAGTCGATAGCTTGTTTCTTTCGGAAGTTAGCGTGATTTCAACAGACGGACGGACGGACATGCTTAGATCGACTCAGAATTTCACCACGACCCAGAATATACATACTTTATGGGGTCTTAGAGCAATATTTCGATGTGTTACAAACGGAATGACAAAGTTAATATACCCCCATCCTATGATGGAGGGTATAAAAATAATTGTATCAATTAATTTTGTGATTGAATTAGAAAAAAATTGTTTTTGTGTGTTATTCTCACATTTGACTGGTGCTCTATATGTGAAATGCAAATGTTTTATTCAAAGTAAATTAATTAAAAAGTTTTTCCTATTGTGGGACATTTTAAAATTTTATTTTTAAAATATAAAAAAAAATGTAATACACATAGATGAAACATTTCCCAAAATTTTCTATTTGGAATTGCAAAAACAACAAACTCGGGAATTTTACATTCATTTTTGGCATAATTTAATATACGGGTATATCCTTTTAATATATCGACAAAAGTTCAAAATCTCCAATTATCATTTTTTTTTGAAAGTTTGAAACTATTAATAGAAAAACTGAGATTTTCGGAGACTTTATTTATTTATTTACCAGATATATTTTATAAAATATAATTAAAAGGCACCGGTTCAAAGACTTTTTTACCATATGTTTATTCACTACTATAATTTTGACCACAGCTGTATATGTATATATCTATATGTAAAGGAAATAGACAAATAAGTGAACTTGGAAAACTGATCATTTGTTTATTTGAATATTTCAGGTTCATGTCCTTGGGATGCTTTACTGTGTTTAAGTAGATCGGTTTCATACTCACTCTATAGCGTATATTTATTTATAAAATATAATTGGTAATATTTGTTGATTTTGAATTAACACACAATTTTGTCATTGTTTTATTGTCAGTAGTTGTTTGTTTTTTTTTTTTTTTTAGTTGAATGAATAACATTCACAAGGTTTGTATATAAAAAATAAACAAAACAGAAGAAGAAAAGGAAGTAAATGTAGATTTGTTTATTAAAAACTTTGTAAGCATTTTTGGCATATAGAAATTGGAAAAGTTTTTGGTAAATAGTTTTCTTGTTTTTGTTTTACTGTGGAACATCAACATCAAAATTTAGAGAAAGAGAGAGAGAGAAAGGATAATGAATTACGTAGGAGCGCAGAAATGCAAAAATAGTAACGAAAACGAATTACATCTATGTGAATGCCTGGGTGATTATGCGGAAGGGATATTATAATTACTCTGTTTTTTTTTGGATGGTGTAAAATTATTAGCAAACTTTTTTTTCAAACAGATATAAAAGAAGCAGTTTAATTCCAAATCCAAATGCCATACAAAAACTTATTTCATATTTTATAGGGATTACTGGGGGAAATAACAAAAACATCAACATTTTGAATAAGATAATGTTTTGCCAAAGGATTCGTAAATATAGTGTGAAACAATTATCCCCATTAATTCTGTGGTTAGTTTTATTTTAGAGGTACAAATTTGCTTGGCTTTAACACTGAATTTACAGTTACAATTAAATTTTGTATGAAATGGCTTCAATCGCAGAAATGATAACATCAATCATTAATGCCAATTAATAAATTAATTCCACGAATTGATTCTTAGTTTATGCGATTGCTCATCTTTACTCCGCTGCTTGTAATAGAATTTTGACAAAAAATCTTCTATAGAAATAAAATGTTGACAAAATTTTCTATAGAAATAACATGTTGACAATAAAGAAATAACATTTTGACAAAATTTTCTATAGAAATAGAGTTTTGACAAAATTTTCTATAGAAATAGAATTTTGACAAAATTTTCTATAGAAATAAAATTTTGACAAAATTTTCTATAGAAATAAAATGTTGACAAAATTTTCTATAGAGATAAAATGTTGACAAAATTTTCTATAGAAATAAAATTTTGACAAAATTTTCTATAGAAATAAAATTTTGACAAAATTTTCTATAGAAATAAAATTTTGACAAAATTTTCTATAGCAAAAAAATTTTGACAAAATTTTCTATAGAAATAAAATTTTGACAAAATTTTCTATAGAAATGAAATTTTGACAAAATTTTCTATAGCAAAAAAATTTTGACAAAATTTTCTATAGAAATAAAATTTTGACAAAATTTTCTATAGAAATAAAATTTTGACAAAATTTTCTATAGAAATAAAATTTTGACAAAATTTTCTATAGAAATAAAATTTTGATAAAATTATATTTTAACAAAATAAAATTTTAACAAAATTTTCTATAGAAATAAAATGTTGACAAAATCTTCTATAGAAATAAAATTTTGACAAAATTTTCTAGAGAAATAAAATTTTGACAAAATTTTCTATAGAAATAAAATTTTGACAAAATTTTCTATAGAAATAAAATTTTGACAAAATTTTCTATAGAAATAAAATTTTGACAATATTTTCTACAGAAATAAAATTTTGACAAAATTTTCTATAGAAACAAAATTTTGAAAAATTTTAATAATAAAATTTTGACAAAATTTTCTATAGAAATAAAATTTTGACAAATTTTTCTATAGAAATAAAATTTTGACAAAATTACCTATAGAAATAAAATTTTAACAAAATTTTCTATAGAAAAAAATGTTGACAAAATCTTCTATAGAAATAAAATTTTGACAAAATTTTCTATGGAAATAACATGTTGCCAATATAGAAATAACATTTTGACAAAATTTTCTATAGAAATAGAGTTTTGGCAAAATTTTCTATAGAAATAGAATTTTGACAAAATTTTCTATAGAAATAGAATTTTGACAAAATTTTCTATAGAAATAAAATTTTGACAAAATTTTCTATAGAAATAAAATTTTGACAATATTTTCTACAGAAATAAAATTTTGACAAAATTTTCTATAGAAACAAAATTTTGAAAAATTTTAATAATAAAATTTTGACAAAATTTTCTATAGAAATAAAATTTTGACAAATTTTTCTATAGAAATAAAATTTTGACAAAATTACCTATAGAAATAAAATTTTAACAAAATTTTCTATAGAAAAAAATGTTGACAAAATCTTCTATAGAAATAAAATTTTGACAAAATTTTCTATAGAAATAACATGTTGACAATATAGAAATAACATTTTGACAAAATTTTCTATAGAAATAGAGTTTTGGCAAAATTTTCTATAGAAATAGAATTTTGACAAAATTTTCTATAGAAATAGAATTTTGACAAAATTTTCTATAGAAATAAAATTTTGACAAAATTTTCTATAGAAATAAAATTTTGACAAAATTTTCTATAGAAATAAAATTTTGACAATATATAATATTTTGACAAAATTTTCTACAGAAATAGAATTTTGACAAAATTTACTATACAAATAGAATTTAGATAAAGTCTTCTATAGAAATAAATAAATTTACTATACAAATAGAATTTAGACAAAGTCTTCTATAGAAATAAAATTTTGACAAAATTTTCTATAGAAATAAAATTTTGACAAAATTTGCTATAGCAATAAAATTTTGACAAAATTTTCTCTAGAAATAAAATTTTGACAAAATTTTCTATAGAAATAAAATTTTGACAAAATTTTCTACAGAAATAAAATTTTGACAAAATTTTCTATAGCAAAAAAATTTTGACAAAATTTTCTATAGAAATAAAATTTTGACAATATTTTCTACAGAAATAAAATTTTGACAAAATTTTCTATAGAAACAAAATTTTGACAAAATTTTCTATAGAAATAAAATTGTGACAAAATTTTTCTATAGAAATAAAATTTTGACAAAATTTTCTAAAGAAATAAAATTTGGACAACATTTTCTATAGAAATAAAATTGTGACAAAGTTTTCTATAGAAATAAAATTTTGACAAAATTTTCTATAAAAATAAAATTTTGACAAAATTTTCTATAGAAATAAAATTTTGACAAAATTTTCTATAGAAATAAAATTTTGACAAAATTTTCTATAGAAATAAAATTTTGACAAAATTTTCTATAGAAATAAAATGTTGACAAAATGTGTTTGCTGTCGCCCATATATCCTGTTTCATGATCGTTTGGCTTGTTGTTGAACATTGTTTTTGTTTTTGTTATCTTTAAATTTGAATATGAGGATAAGCTTTTGTGTTTTTCTATATTTGATAATTTTACATAAATACTTGCAAAATAAAGGAATAATTTGTGTATTAACACAATCACAAAGGAAACATAGAGAACAGAAGTTATTTAAATATCATACAATTATTTATCGTTCGTTCTATCCAATTAAACATTGAAGTTTGAGGGCTTTCTGCATTAAACTTTCAGGCTTTGTGAGAAAAAAAAATCAACGATGATGATGATGGTGATATTCAACATTTATAATTTAAAACGTGCTTTTTTTATTTTCCATTACACTGTTAATGAAATATGAATGATTTTCAATTCACTTTGTTTTTTTTTAATGTGACGGGAAGAAAAAATAGAGCTCTAATGGTTTTCCACAAAAATGCTATACAAAAAATAACTTCTTGATGAAGTGAGGAATATCCAGGAGGAAAAGGGGAGTGTGTGAGTCATTTTTATAAGATGTTGACCAAATTTGGTATACGTTGCTAAAATGTTTATTGTACGGTCTGTGCTAAATGTCAAGTAAATCGAAGTGAAAGTAAATGAAGTAAAATTGAACTACGTTGATCATATGTGGTTGGTCCATTTCCCGTAGGGTGAATATTTGGCAAAATATATATATGGGAACTATATCTAAATCTGAACCAAATTCGGCATGCAGAGTAAAATGTTAATTCTACTCCAAGTGCAAAATTTCACGCACATCATAGTAAATCTCTGGCTTCTGGGGCCATATAAGTGCTAAATCTGAACCGATTCCAACTAAATTCGGCAATCAAAGTAAATTTTAAGTCCATTGGACTAAAACAGCAACACTTCTATCACGAAAATGCGTTCACAGACAGACGGACGGGCGGACATGGCTAGATCGAATCAGGTGCCGGCCCTGAGCAATATTGCCAAAGACACCATATGTTCTTCTGGTTGTTGCAAATATATGCACTAACTGATAATAACCTGTTCCACACTGTGGCGCAGGGTATAATTAATTGAAACAATTAATTTTTGTTTCAATTAAAAAATCTATTGAACTATTTAAATTCTTAATTGAATAATTTTAATTGAATTATTCTGTGTACATCAAAGAAACTAATTTTCATAAGAGACTTCTTTTGGTGCAGCGAATCGCGGTTGCCACAGTTAGTAAAATTTGACCAAAAATGGTAGAATTCTTGATGTTTTGGTCGATTTAGCAAAATATCCCTCTCCAACTAAGAGGTACTTTATAAATAGAAATAAAATTTTTAAAATTTTTTCTATAGAAATAAGATTTTGAAAAAAAATCTATAGACATAAATTTTTGACAAAATTTTCTATGGAAATAAAATTTTGAAAAAATTTTCTATTGAAATATAATTTTAACACATTTTTATATAGAAATAAATTTTTATAAAATTTTCTACAGGAAATAAAATTTTGACACATTTTTCTATAGAAATAAAATGTTGGCAAAATTTTCTATAGAAATAAAATTTTGACAAAATTTTCTATGGAAATAAAATTTTGACAAAATTTTCTATGGTAATAAAATTTTGACAAACTTTTCTATAGAAATAAAGTTTTGACAAAATTTTCTATAGAAATAAAATTTGACAAATTTTCTTTGGAAATAAAATTTTTACAAAATGCACATAAAATTTGGACAAAATTTTTTATTGAAATAACATTTTGACAAAATTTTCTATGGAAATAAAATTTGGACAAAATTTTCTATAGAAAAAAATGTTGACATTTTCTATAAAAATAAAATTTTGACAAAATTTTCTATGGAAATAAATTTTGGACAAAATTTTCTATAGAAATAACATTTTGACAAAATTTTCTTTAAAAATACAATTTTGACAAAATTTTCTAGGTAGAAAATCGTCAATATTGTATATGTCTGTGAACAGTGAAGATTGGGAAAACCAATGCAAATATGAAATATTTTTGAAAATAATTAAGTAAAATTGAGAAATCTAATCAAAAAAAATATATTACATTTTCAAAAATTAGTTTTTGTGTTATGACTAAAACAAAGATTTAAAAAACAAAATTCTTTTTTATAGAAATAAAATTTTGACAAAATATTCTATATAAATAAAATGTTCGCCAAATTTTCTATAAAAATAAAATTTTGATAAAATTTTTATAGAAAACATTTTCTAAAGAAATAAAATGTTGATAAAATAACATTTTGACATTTTCTATAAAAATAAAATTTTGACAAAATTTTCCATCGAAATAAATTTTGGATAAAATTTTCTGTAGAAATAAAATTTTGACAAAATTTTCTTTAGTAATAAAATTTTGACAAAATTTTCTAGGTAGAAATCGTCAATATTGTATATGACTGTGAACAGTGAAGATTGGGAAAACCAATACGAATATGAAATGTTTGTAAAAAAAATTAAGTAAAATTGAGAAATCTAATCAAAAAATATATTGCATTTTCAAAAATTCTTTTTTACAGAAATAAAATTTTGACAAAATTTTCTATATAAATAAAATATTGGCCAAATTTTCTATAGAAATAAAATTTTGACAAAATTTTCTATGGAAATAAAATTTTGACAAAATTTTCTATAGAAATAAAGTTTTGACAAAATTTTCTATAGAAATAAAATTTTGCTATAGAAACAAAATTTTCTATAGAAATGGTTAGGTTAGGTTAGGTGGCAGCCCGATGTATCAGGCTCACTTAGACTATTCAGTCCATTGTGATACCACATTGGTGAACTTCTCTCTTATCACTGAGTGCTGTCCGATTCCATGTTAAGCTCTATGACAAGGGACCTCCTTTTTATAGCCGATTCCGAACGGCGTTCCACATTGCAGTTAAACCACTTAGAGAAGCTTTGAAAACCCCCAGAAATTTCACCAGCGGATAATCCACTGCTGAAAAACTTTTTGGTGTTCGGTCGAAGCAGGAATCGAACCCATGTCCTTGTGTATGCAAGGCGGGCATGCTAACCATTGCACCACGGTGGCTCCCGTCTATGGAAATAAAATTTGGTCAAAATTTTCTATAAAAATAGAACTTTGACAAATTTTCTTTGGAAATAAAATTTGTACAAAGTTTTCTATGGAAACAAAATTTGGACAAAATTTTCTATAGAAATAAAATTTTACATAATTTTCTAGGTAAAAAATCGTCAATATTGTATATGTCTGTGAACAGTGAAGATTGGGAAAACCAATACAAATATGAAATATTTTTGAAAATAATTAAGTAAAAATGAGAAATCTATTCAAAAACTGTATTGAATTTTCAAAAAATCGTTTTTGTATTATGACTAAAACAATGATTTAAAAAAACGAAATTCTACAACAGAATGTATCCTTTCATCAGTTTTTGTGAAGGGAACAAAAAAAGTAAACAGAATGCAAGCGACGTTCAACAACTATTTAACAAAAATATATTTGTAGTTTAACAGCAAAGAAAAAAATTAATAATAGGTACAACGTTTAGTAAATTGCATGCTTAAGCGAAAACTAAAAAAAATCTATATATTGCAAAAAGAACCATTCAAAAAGGCCTAAAGCTAGGGCAGGATAATAACGGAGAGATTAATTCACATAATATTGGCCCACCTGGAAATACCGTTAATGGTTGTAAGACTTGTGTTGAACGCAGTGGCGGTAGCAGCGGTGGCAATTGTCCAAAAGGATCTTGATCGTTCGATATGGAAGACGATGTTGGTGGTGAGATCATCGATATATCAATACTATGCGCCATTTCATTATTGCGGCCAGCTAAATTTTCAATTTGTTTTAGAACAAAATAATAAAAATAATTATAATAAAAAAAGGGGAGAAAGAGAGAATATTTTTACATAGATATTAAAATGTTCTCTTTGAAAATATTTGGTTTTTTATATGTTTTATATACATATATAGAAATTGTTTAAAATATACATATACACTGAAAAAAAAAAACAAATATTTACGTGATATTAAAGACGAAGCAACCTACATTTTAGGATGCGCAATTTACTTAATATTCAAGACAATTTTTTTTAATATAATGAAATTTTAATTAAAATAAAGTTTATAATCCTTGCTTCAAAAAATTTGTTTATTAAATTTAGCACACACATTATGGAAATTTGCGTCCCTCCGTTAAGTTCGTATGTCTTTGCACTGAGGCATATTTTCCTTAAAGTAAGGAAACACACTTTTGATTTACAGACATTGTTCTTATATTAACTGAAATACTAAACCTTCAGATTTAAGTTAAAAACGCTTCAAATAGAGGCTAAGATTTATTTTGAAGTTTTAGCATCTTTGGTTTAAAGTTTTTTTTTTTGGAATTGTTTTTAACTTTGAAGTATCCGTTCAAATTTAGATTTTTATACTCGCATTTATTTATACGTGAATAGCTTTATTAACATACCACAAAAAGACAACGAAAAACTCGATATATGAGATCGATATTATAATTTTAAATTTATTTATCCTAGCCAGATAGGTCGCTAAAAATGCCCTTATTTTAAAGAAGACGCATCTTTGGAATCAATGCAAAAATCCTTGATTGAAAGTCAAAATCTTTGGATCCAAGTAAAAAAGTGTAGAGACATTAAATAAACATTATTATCTTTATAATAATTGAAGGTAATCCTGCGAACAATACACCGAAAGAATTATCTTCGTTAATTTTACGAAGAATTACTCATTAACTATTCTTCGTGAATTCTTCATTACAACAACGAAATTTTCATGCGTTTTCGTAAATTTTACGAAGAATATTTTACGAATATACGAAACGTCTACGAAATATTCTATATTAATATTTCTTCGTAAAAATTTCGTACCTTTAACGTAAGCTGCATGCCCTAGAGGGAAGCCAAGGGGGAAAAATCGAGCACCATGGTGGTCTACGGAGTTAGGTAATATGAGGAAATCGTGCAGGAAGCTCTTTAACAAAGCAAAGTCCACCAGAGCTCCTGTGGATTGGGACGCTTACAAGAAGAATCTGAGAGGATACAAGCGAGAACTGAGAAAGGCTCAGCATAACTCTTGGAATGATTACTGCAGCATATATATATATATATATATATATATATATATATATATATATATATATATATATATATATATATATATATATATATATATATATATATATATATATATATATATATATATATATATATATATATATATATATATATATATATATATATATATATATATATATATATATATATATATATATATATATATATATATATATATATATATATATATATATATATATATATATATATATATATATATAAGAGAAGTGGTGAATTGGCTGAGAAGTAATGCTCCAAGCAATATTGGCATTAATATATACTCAGACAGTTAACCTGCAATAAAATCCTTGGACTCTGAGTTCCTCAACTCGAAAACGGCCATCGACTGCCGCAAATCTCTCAATGAGATGGCTAAGCAGCACAATATTCACCTAATATGGGTGCCTGGCCATAGGAACATATCGGGGAACTGCGAAGCGGATGAGTTAGCAAGGCTAGGGACTACCTTACATATTCCAGGGGAACTAGAATCTGTTGGTATGCCTCTGGCTACCTGCTCTTACTGCGTGAGAAGGCTGTCATGATGGCAAATGTTCGATGGGAGAATTGCAAGGGTTGTAACAACACCAAGCAAATATGGCCCCATTTAAACTTAAACCGCACACTAGATATGCTAGTGTTCTCGAGACGTCAGATATCACTCCTGATATCTGCTATAACGGGTCGCTGCCTGATAGGCGATTTTGCAAAAACTATTGGCACGAAGTATAATGACTATTGTATGAGCTGTCATGCTGCGGAGGAAAAAGAATCAATTAAACACCTCTTGTGTGAGTGTCCTGCATTTTGTGTAAGGCGTAAGTAAATTTTAGGGGCATATAGCTTCAGATTACTGGCGGACCTGGAAAACGTTAACTTAAGCAGTCTGCTAATGTTTTTGGAACAATCTGGTTGGTTCAACAGAAGAAATAATCGAGAAGGTTCAGCGGTTAAAACTAGAAGTGTCCATATGTAATAGGTACTTTCAAGGCCGAATTCAGGGGGGGGATGAGGGGGATCAAACCCCCCCCGAAATGAATGAATATTTTTATATAAATAAATAAATATATATATTTTTAGCTCGAAGATGTTGAAGAAAAGCTGGAGGTTTTATTTTGAAAAACGCTTACCTATAAAACTTGCACAAATCATAGAATACTAGTTGAAAAGCCCGTCAAACGACGGTCGAAAAAAACAAATTGGTTTTGTTCTCGCACCACAAATTTCATTTTTGGAAAATGTATTTCTGCTTTTTATACCCTGCGCCACACTGTGGAACAGGGTATTATAAGTTAGTGCATATGTTTGTAACACCAAGAAGGAGACGAGATCGACACATGGTGTTTTTGGCAATAATGCTCAGGGTGGGTCCCTGAGTCGATATAACCCTGTCCGTCTGTCCGTCCGTCCGTCTGTCTGTGAACACTTTTTTGTGATCAAAGTCTAGGTCGCAATTTAAGTCCAATCGCCTTCAAATTTGGCACATGTTCCTAATTTGGGTCAGAATAGAACCCTATTGATTTTGGAAGAAATCGGTTCAGATTTAGATATAGCTCCCATATATGAAATTTTGCACTAGGAGTACAATTAGTAGTATAGTCAAGTGTGCAAAATTTGATTGAAATCGGTTCAGATTTAGATATAGCTCCCATATATATCTTTCGCCCTATATGGACTAAAGCCAGAGTTTTGGCCCAATTTGGTTGAAATTTTGCACTAGGAGTACAATTAGTAGTGCAGTTAAGTGTGCAAAATTTGATTGAAATCGGTTCAGATTTAGATATAGCTCCCATATATATCTTTCGCCCGATATGGACTAATATGGTTCTAATAGCCAGAGTTTTGGCCCAATTTGGTTGAAATTTTGCACAGGGAGTAGATATAGCATTCTATTTATGCGTGCCAAATTTGATTGAAATCGGTTCATATTTATATATACCTCCCATATATATTTTTTTCTGATTTCGACAAAAATGGTCAAAATACCAACATTTTCCTTGTAAAATCGCCACTGCTTAGTCGAAAAGTTGTAAAAATGACTCTAACTTTCCTAAACTTCTAATACATATATATCGAGCGATAAATCATAAATAAACTTTTGCGAAGTTTCCTTAAAATTGCTTCTGATTTAAATGTTTCCCATATTTATACCCTTCACCACTACTGTGGTACAGGGTATAATAAGTTTGTGCATTTGTATGTAACGCCAAGAAATAATTGTCATAGACCCATCTTTTAGTATACCGATCGGCTTAGAATTAGATTCTGAGTCGATTTAGCGATGTCCGTCTGTCTGTCTGTCTGTCCGTCCGTCCGTCTGTCTGTATATGTAATTTTGTGCACAAAGTACAGGTCGCAGTTTATGTCCGATCGTCCTCAAATTTGACATAACGTCTTTCTTCGGGTAGAAGACAATCGCTATTGATTTTGGAAAAAAATCGGTTCAGATTTAGATGTAGCTGTCATATATAGTTATCACCGATTTGATCATTATTCACGTATTTATGAACCGACGTTCTTCATATTTTGTACATCTGAATGTTTTGTCAGTCCCGTAAAAACTGCCAAATATCAGCTAAATCGGTTGAGATTTATATATAGCTCCCATATATATCTTTCGTCCGATTTGGACTTATATGGCCCCAAAAGCGAGAGTTTTGCCCTGATTTGCTTCAAATTTTGCACAACGAGTACGTTTAATGGTATCGTTAATTGTGCCAAATTTAGTTGAAATCGGTTAAGATTTAGATATAGCTCCCCTATATATCTTTCGTCCGATTTGGACTTATATGGCCCCAAAAGCGAGAGTTTTGCCCTGATTTGCTTCAAATTTTGCACAACGAGTACGTTTAATGGTATCGTTAATTGTGCCAAATTTAGTTGAAATCGGTTAAGATTTAGATATAGCTCCCCTATATATCTTTCGACCGATTTTGACTTACATGGCTTCAAAAGCCAGAGTTTTGTCCTGATTTGCTTCAAATTTTGCACAACAAGTACGTTTAATAGTATCGTTAAGTGTGTTTAATTTGGTTAAAATCAGTTCCGATTTAGATATAGCTCCCATATATATCTTTCGTCCGATTTGGATTTATATGGCCTCAAAAGCCAGAGTTTTGCCCTGAGTTGCTTGAAATTTTGCACAAGGAGTACGTTTTATAGTATCGTTAATTGTGCAAAATTTAGTTGAAGTCGGTTCAGATTTAGATATAGCTCCCATATATATCATTCGCCCGATATGGCCTAATATGCCCACAGAGGCAAAAGTGCTACTCTGATTTACGTGAAATTTTGCAGAGGGAGTAGAATTGAACTTGAAACTTTGCACAGGCAGTAGAATGAAGGTTCTGCATATGCGTGTTTATTTTGGTTGAAATCGGTTCAGATTTTGATATAGCTCCCATATATATCTTTCGCCCGATTTTCCGTCATATGACCACAGAGGTCAAAGTTGTTATCCGATTTACGTGAATGCATGTGAAATTTGATTGCAATCGGTTCAGATTTCGATATAGATTCCATATATATGTTTTTCCTATTTTGGCAAAACTGGCCGAAATACCTTATCAAATCGCCACTGCTAAGTCGAAAACTTATCAAAATGACTCAAATTTTCCTACTACTCTATTACACATCTATCGACCGATAAATCATAAATACACTTTTGCGAAGTTGCCTCAAAATTGGTTCATATTTAAATGTTTCCTATATTTTTTTACTAACATTATGTTCCACCTCAGCGCATTAGCCGACTTAAATGTAAAATCTATAAGTATTGCAGAACTCTGTACAGATCTGCTCAGATATACAGAATATATGTGTATGGATTCATATAGCATCCAACACATTGGACAGATTTGATAAGGTATCGAAAATGTGGACTTACAAAGTGGTGAAGGGTATAATATAGTCGGTCCTGCCCGACTTTAGACTTTCCTTACTTGTTTTTTACTAACATTGTGTTCCACCCTAGTGCATTAGCCGACTTAAATTTTGAGTCTATAGATTTTGTAGAAGTCTATCAAATTCTGTCGAGTTACAATTAAATGTATGTATTTGGGACAAACCTTTATATATAGCCCCCAACACATTTGACGGATGTGATATGGTATCGAAAATTTAGATTTACAAAGTGGTGCAGGGTATAATATAGTCGGCCCCGCCCGACTTTAGACTTTCCTTACTTGTTATTTTTGTGAACATGACTCGCTTTGTTTGGCCATAGCAACAACAACGAAACAGCCAAACATACATGAAATGGCGCAATACCTGCGAAAAGAACCTGCCTAATTCAGCGATGGAAGCAATAAAGAGATATTTCCAAACGTGCATATTCTTTTAAAAATTTTGATCGCTTTGCCAGTTACTCAGGGATGGAAAATACAATTTTTAAGAAAGTACAAAATCTCAACAAAAATTTCACTGGAAGATTATTGTCAAACTTTCCAGGAAAAAAAATATCTATCTTTTAGACAAAAACTTTCCTTTTACATGACATTCGTTTTTCAAAGAATAACATTCAAACTATAAAATTCATTTCTTTCAAACTATAAAATTACTTCTAAACTGTAACGGTTAGCGTATAATTCAAATTCATGTTCATTCATATTCATAACAAAGTAATAAGTATAAATACATAGATTTATACAGATTGAATTTTAAAGAAAATAAAATTTTTACAAAATTTTCTATATAAATAAAATTTTGCAAAAAATTTCTATAGAAATAAAATTTTTCAAAAAAATTCTATAGAAAAAAAAAATTTGCAAAATTTTTTCTATAGAAATAAAATTTTGCAAAAATTTCCTATAGAAATAAAATTTTTACAAAATTTTCAATTGAAATAAAATTTTGACAATATTTTCTATAAAAATAAAATTTTGCAAAAATTCTCTATAGAAATAAAATTTTGACAACATATTCTACCGAAATAAAAAATCGAAAAAAAAATTCTTTTTTCGACTAAAACATTCTTGAAGTTCAATAAAATCCTGTTTTTGACTATGTCTTTTACAAAATCGAGATTTTCTTCCCACATGAACATGTCTGTTTTGCCATATTTGTAAAAGACTATTAGCAAATAAGGTTGATAAAGACTTTCTCAAAATATTAAAATATTTTGTCAAAGCTATTGTACCATAAATCTGATATCGACTCAAAAATGTCTACACAAAAGGTACTAAAACATTCGCGGGGGTACTACGGTACTGACCGGGGTGAAAAAGTTTTGAAAAAGTACTATAGTACTGCATTTTCCATCCCTGCAGTTACTAAAGGGTGATTCTTTTGAGGTTAGGATTTTCATGCATTAGTATTTGACAGATCACGTGGGATTTCAGACATGGTGTCAAAGAGAAAGATGCTCAGTATGCTTTGACATTTCATCATGAATAGACTTACTAACGAGCAACGCTTGCAAATCATTGAATTTTATTACCAAAATCAGTGTTCGGTTCGAAATGTGTTTCGCGCTTTACGTCCGATTTATGGTCTACATAATCGACCAAGTGAGCAAACAATTAATGCGATTGTGACCAAGTTTCGCACTCAGTTTACTTTATTGGACATTAAACCAACCACACGAATGCGTACAGTGCGTACAGAAGAGAATATTGCGTCTGTTTCTCAGAGTGTTGCTGAAGACCGTGAAATGTCGATGAATGAAATGTCGCAGCAATTGGGTTTGTGTTATTCGACCACATGGAAGATTTTACGCAAAGATCTTGGTGTAAAACCGTATAAAATACAGCTCGTGCAAGAACTGAAGCCGAACGATCTGCCACAACGTCGAATTTTCAGTGAATGGGCCCTAGAAAAGTTGGCAGAAAATCCGCTTTTTTATCGACAAATTTTGTTCAGCGATGAGGCTCATTTCTGGTTGAATGGCTACGTAAATAAGCAAAATTGCCGCATTTGGAGTGAAGAGCAACCAGAAGCCGTTCAAGAACTGCCCATGCATCCCGAAAAATGCACTGTTTGGTGTGGATTGTACGCTGGTGGAATAATTGGACCGTATTTTTTCAAAGATGCTGTTGGACGCAACGTTACGGTGAATGGCGATCGCTATCGTTCGATGCTAACAAACTTTTTGTTGCCAAAAATGGAAGAACTGAACTTGGTTGACATGTGGTTTCAACAAGATGGCGCTACATGCCACACAGCTCGCGATTCTATGGCCATTTTGAGGGAAAACTTCGGAGAACAATTCATCTCAAGAAATGGACCGGTAAGTTGGCCACCAAGATCATGCGATTTGACGCCTTTAGACTATTTTTTGTGGGGCTACGTCAAGTCTAAAGTCTACAGAAATAAGCCAGCAACTATTCCAGCTTTGGAAGACAACATTTCCGAAGAAATTCGGGCTATTCCGGCCGAAATGCTCGAAAAAGTTGCCCAAAATTGGACTTTCCGAATGGACCACCTAAGACGCAGCCGCGGTCAACATTTAAATGAAATTATCTTCAAAAAGTAAATGTCATGGACCAATCTAACGTTTCAAATAAAGAACCGATGAGATTTTGCAAATTTTATGCGTTTTTTTTAAAAAAAAAGTTATCAAGCTCTTAACAAATCACCCTTTACGTGCTCATCCGAACGTTCATTTTCAACAATGAAGAGATTAAAGACGTATCTTAGAAATTCGACTAGCGAGAGTAGACTCAAAGGATTGGCATTAATGTCTGTTCATCGCCGAATAAATGTGCCGACTGAAGAAGTCATTGATTTATTTGCTGCCCAACAAGCCCGTCGGCTCAATTTAATATTATAAAAATATTGTATACATACCTATGCATAAATAAAATTTTCTACACATGAGATTATATGAATATTTTTTTTTTTTAAGTTGAACCCCCCCCGAATTAAAATCCTGGCTACGGCCTTGGGTACTTTTAGTTAATGTGGTGAGCCTGAATCTTAATCGGGCTGCCACTTTAACCTAACTTAACGTAACTTTGTTTAAATTTTTACGAATTTATAAATATGTTACGAAACATTCTGTATTAAAATTTCTTCATAAAAAGTACGAAATTGTTTCATTAAAAGTACGTAACAATTTCATAAAAAGTATGAAAAATTTTCGAAACAATTTCATTAAAAAAATGGAAATTTTTCATAAAAAGTACGAAGTTGTTTCATACAAACTACGACAAATTTGGAAGAATTTTTCTTCGTAAAAAGAATGAAATATTTCGTACTTTTAATGAAAAGTTTCTTTGGTTATAAAACAATGACAAATTTCGTACTTTTAACGAAAATTTTCGTTGCTTTTACGAAGAAAATTCTTTCGGTATAAATACATAGACAGACGGACGGACAAGGGTTAGATCGACTCAGAAGGTGATTCTGTGTCGATCGGTATATATTTTATGGGGTCTAAAATCAATATATCTGGTAGGCACATTTTTTGGCAGATCAAAGTTTTTATATCTTGACCACTATTTGGTTTAGGGTATAAAACAAGCAACGGTGTTATTATACCCTGCTCCACACTGTGGAACAGGGTATTATAAGTTAGTGCATATGTTTGCAACACCCAGAAGCAGACGAGATAGACACATGGTGTCTTTGGCAAAAATGCTCAGGGTGGGCTCTTGAGTCGATATAGCGATGTCCGTCTGTCCGTGAACACATTTTTGTAATCAAAGTCTAGGTCGCAGTTTTAGTCCAATCGAATTCAAATTTGGCACAAGTATGTGTTTTGGCTCAGAATAGATCCCTATTGATTTTGAAAGAAATCGGTTCAGATTTAGATATAGCTGCCATATATATATTTCGCCCGATATGGACTTATATGGCCCCAGAAGCCAGAGTTTTAACCTAATGTGCTTAAAATTTTGCACAAGAAGAACAATTAGTACTGTAGTCAAGTGTGCCAAATTTTATTGAAATCGGTTCAGATTTAGATATAGCTCCCATATATATTTTTCGCCCGATATGGACTAATACGGTCCCAGAAGCCAGAGTTTTGGTTGAAATTTTGCACAGGGAGTAGAATTAGCATTGTAGCTATGCGTGCCAAATTTGGTTGAAATCGGTTCAGATTTAGATATAGCTCCCATATATAGCTTTCGGCCGATTTACACTCATTTGACCATAGAGACCAATTTTTTGCTCCGATTTAGTTGAAATTTTGCACAGGTAGTAAAATTAGCATTGTAGCTATGCCTGCCAAATTTGGGTGAAATCGGTTCAGATTTAGATATAGCTCCCATATATAGCTTTCGGCCGATTTACACTCATATGACCACAGAGGCCAATTTTTAACTCCGATTTAGCTGAAATTTTGCACAGGGAGTAGAATTAGCATTATTGCTATGCGTGTCAAATTTGGTTGAAATCGGTTCAGATTTAGATATAGCTTCCATATATATCTTTCGCCCGATTTACACTCATATGACCACAGAGGCCAATTTTTAACTCCGATTTAGTTGAAATTTTCGAAGTTTCCTTAAAATTGCTTCAGATTTAAACGTTTCCCATATTTTTTTACTAAAATTGTGTTCCACCCTAGTGCATTAGCCGACTTAAATTTTGAGTCTATAGATTTTGTAGAAGTCTATCAAATTCTGTTCAGATCGAGTGCTATTTAAATGTATGTATTTGGGACAAACCTTTATATATAGCCCCCAACATATTTGACGGATGTGATATGGTATCGAAAATTTAGATCTACAAAGTGGTGCAGGGTATAATATAGTCGGCCCCGCCCGACTTTAGACTTTCCTTACTTGTTTAAAATCAATGAATGAAATATCACGGTCCTTAACCTTTTAGGTTTAAAGTGATAATGACACACACACCCCCACATACCCCTAATGCCATGTAGAAGCATATACATTCACGCACACCCATGTTAAACTTCACAAGCTAAAAACAAAAAAAAACGGAAAGACACTGCATAAGCATTGAGTTTGACTTCCTAGGTTATGCGACATCCTATTCATCAACAGGCACACTAGAGTTCACAATGTTAAAAATTTGTTTGGTTACATTTCAATGTGTTGGGTTTGTGTGTGTGTGTGTTAAGTGTAAATATTAGCTTTTATCCTAGCTGTCTAACTTAAGGGGTTTTTGTCCTGGCTTGACTGCTCAACAAAGCTGCGAGAAGTATGGTACGTGTGCCTGCATAAATGAATGAATAATAAAAAATGTTGCTGATGAACTTATGGCAAGGACCCCATCCTGACTACAACGCCATCATCGTCATCATCTGTCTATACATCCAGGACATTGCAATTATTACGATGCTGAGCTCATGGTTGAGTCAACTAGGTAGGTATCTTGGCACATTGGCCTGGTTATCATTGTAGTGACATTGTTTGTATTCTCTCTCCATCTTTGGTGGTGTGTATGCGTTTGCGTTTTTTGCTGATGAGTGGAGTGAGTGTCCTTATGTTTGTTTTGCTAGTTTCCTTCCGCATTAGCTTTATGCTGTGATTTATTTTTTTTGTTTGTTGTATTTCATTGCAGATAGAATTTCTTGAGGGGCCTATGTTTTAATTGATTGAGGAAAATGTATGGCTATGGTATTTACAAATGCTATTTAATTACAGAGACCTATCTAGCAAAAAAATGGAAGTTGTTTCCAAAAACATCCCGGGATTCTTTATAAACTTCCGATGAAGTTCTTTTGACCCAGTTTTAGAAAATACAGTTTTAGCCATTTTAAGTGAAAAACTAAAATTTGGACAATTAAATGTCAGAGAAAACAATTATATACGGCCGTAAGTTCGGCCAGGCCGAATCTTATGTACCCTCCACCATGGATTGCGTAGAAACGACAGACAGTCATCCACAATCGAATTACTGGGGTTGTGGTAATACTTACCGATGGTAAGGTATCTTAAAACTTCTTAACATCGTCTTCTAAATTGTATGTTAGCCCATACGTGGTATATATTAGACAAAAAGGTATATATATGTAAGTCTACAAATAATTATGAATCGATATGGACTTTTGCACGGTACTTAGAGAGCCAGATTTGAAATAGGGGGTCGCTTAGATGGGGGCTACATGCAATTATGAGTTGATATGGACCAATTTTTGTGTGATTGGGGATCAATTTATCTGAAGGCTATATATAACTATAGACCGATATGGACCTAGTTAGGCATGGTTGTTAACGGCCATAACTAGCACAATGTACCAAATTTCAACTGACTCGGATGAAATTTGCTCCTCCAAAAGGCTCTGGACGTCAAATCTGGGGATCGGTTTATATGGGGGCTACATATAATTATGAACCGAATTTTGCTCTTCCAAGGGACTCCAGAGGTCAAATCTGGGGATCGATTTATATGGGGGCTATATATAATTGCGGACAGATTTCGACCAATTTGTGCATGGGTGTTTGAGGCCATTTATTAAAACCACGTAGAAAATTTCAACTGAATCAGATGAATTTTGCTCTTCCAATAGGCTCCAGAGGTCAAATCTGGGGATCGGTTTATATGGAGGCTACATATAATTATGGACCGATATGGACCAATTCCTGTATGGTTGTGAGAAACCATATACTAACACCACGTACCAAATATCAGCCGGATCCGATGAAATTTGCTTCTCTTAGAGGCTCCGCCAGCCAAATCTGGGTATCGGTTTATATGGGGGCTATATATAATTAAGGACCGATATGGACCAATTTTTGCATAGTTGTTAGAGACGATATACCAACTCCATGTACCAAATTTCAGCCGGATCCGATGAAATTTGCTTCTGGCTCCGCCAGCCAAATCTGGGTATCGGTTTATATGGGGGCTATATATAATTATGGAACGATATGGAGCAATTTTGGCATAGTTGTTAGAAACCATATACTTACACCACGTACCAAATTTCAACCGAATCGGATGAATTTGCTTCTCTTAGTAGCTCCGCAAGCCAAATCGGGGGATCGGTTTATATGGGGTCTATATGTTATATAATTATAGGCCGATATGGACCAATTTTTGCATGGTTGTTAGAGACCATATACTCACACTATGTAACAAATTTCAGCCAGATGAGATGAAATATGCTTCTTTTAGAGGCTCCGCAAGCCAAATCTGGGCGTCCGTTTATATGGGGGCTATACATAAAAGTGGGCCATCCATTTTCAATACCATCCGACCTACATCAAGTTTCCAGTCGATAACTTTATGTGGTCTTAGAGCAATGTGTTACAAACGGAATGACAAAGTTAATATACCCCCATCCTATGGTGGAGGGTATAAAAACATAGAAAATCAATAGAGTGTAAAAAAGCACTTGACGTTAACTATTCCTTCAAACGTACTCCGTGTTTAAAGCTTCAAGTAAATCAATATGAAACTCTGGCTTCTGAAGTCATATAAGCGCGTGTCGGGCGAAAGATGTACACTGATGATCAAAACCGAACATTTTTACTAATAGTGGCATAACTTATCCTTTATTTGCCACACTTAGCTGAACTTATCTGCGATTAAAATTCGATATGTCACCAACGCAATGTTGTAAGCAGAAAATATATATTTAAGCAGACACTTCTAGTTTTAACCGCTGAACCTTCTCGATTATTTGCTTCTGTTAAACCAACCAGATTGTTACAAGAACATTAGCAGACTGCTTAAGTTAACGTTTTCCAGGTCCGACAGTAATCTAAAGCTATATGCCCCTAAAATTCCCGTACGCCTAACACAAAATGCAGGACACTCACACAAGAGGTGTTTAATTGATTCCTCTTCCTCCGCATCATGACAGCTCATACAATAGTCATTATACTTCGCGCCAATAGTTTTTGCAAAAGCGTCTATCAGGCAGCGACCCGTTATAGCAGACGTCAGGAGTGATATCTGACGTCTCGAGAACACTAGCATATCTAGTATGTGGTTTAAGTTTAAATGGGGCCATTTTTGCTTGGTGTCGTTACAACCCTTGCAATTCTCCCATCGAACATTTGCCCTCATAACAGCGTTCTCACGCAGTATGAGCTTGCAGGTAGCCAGGTGCATACCAACAGATCCTATTACCCCTGTAATATGTAACATAAGGTAGTCCCTAGCCTTGCTAACTCATCCGCTTCGCAGTTCCCCAATATGTTCCTATGGCCAGGCACCCATATTAGGTGAATATTGTGCTGCTCAGCCATCTCATTGAGAGATTTGCGGCAGTCGATGGCCGTTTTCGAGTTGAGGAACACAGAGTCCAAGGATTTTATTGCAGGTTGACTGTCTGAATATATATTAATGCCAATATTTGTTGGAACATTACTTCTCAGCCAATTCGCCACCTCACTTATTGCTAATATTTCAGCCTGAAAAACACTACAGTGATTAGGTAATCTTTTCGCTATTCGAAGTTCCAGGTCTATAGAATATACTTGGAAACCCACTTGTCCCATCCAATTTGGAGCCATCAGTGTAGAAATCTATAAATCGTTTATTCCCCGGGGCCTGTGGGCACCACGCCTCACTGTTGGGAATTAGACTTTCTAACTTTTTGCCGAAAAGTGGTTTCGCCAGAGTGTAATCCACTACGTTAGGCACATCTGGCATTATTTTGAGAACCGAACTGTGACCGTAACTTTTTTCCGACCACAGCGATAGCTCGCGCAACCGCACAGCCGTTGTTGCAGCTGACTGTTTGGCCAAAATGTCTAAAGGCAATAGATGCAGCATGAACTTTATCTAAACCTGTCGGTTGCTGAAGTGCCGTCCACCAGACTACAATGCCATATAGCATTATAGGTCTAACTACTGCCGTGTATAGCCAATGCACAATTTTTGGTTTTAGTCCCCACTTTTTCCCTATTGCCTTTTTGCACGAGTATAAAGCTACCGTTGCTTTCCTCGCCCTTTCTTCAATATTAAGCCTGAAGTTCAGATTCCTGTCCAGAATAACGCCAAGGTATTTTGCACACTCACTAAAGGGAATTTCAATACCCCCTAAGGAAATGGGCCTAACCGTGGGAGTTTTGCGATCCCTGCGGTACATGACTAGTTCTGTCTTTGCTGGATTAACCCCAAGACCATTCTCTTTCGCCCATTTCTCAGTCATCCGGAGGGCTCTTTGTATAACATCTCTGATTGTGGATGGGAATTTTCCCCTGACTGCTAGGGCCACATCGTCTGCGTATGCCACCACTTTTATCCTTTCTTTTTCTAGGGAAACCAGAAGGTTGTTTATAGCAACATTCCAAAGAAGAGGTGATAGAAGGCCATAAAAGTGCAAATCGGACGAAAGATATATATGGGAGCTATATCTAAATCTGAACCGATTTGGCTGATATTCAGCATATTTTACGAGAGCCTCAAAATATTTGGCTGTGCGAAATTTTAAGAAAATACGTTGATAAATACGTCAATTATGACCACATCGGTTATAAATATATATGGCAGCTATATCTAAATCTGAATCGATTTTTTTTTGCAAATTCAATAGCGATTGTCTTCGGGCCAAAGCAAAACTCTGTGACAAATTTGAGGACGATCGGACTTAAACTGTGAACTGGACTTTGCACACAATATTACAGATAGACAGACGGACAGACAGACGGACATCGCTAAATCGACTCAGAATTTAATTCTAAGACGATCGGTATACTAAACGATGGGTCTCAGACTTTTCCTTCTTGTCGTTACATACACCCTCAAAAAATCGCTTCTGTAACATATACCCCAAACACATTTTGCTACAAGCATATATAAAGGGTGATTCTTTTGAGGTTAGGATTTTCATGCATTAGTATTTGACAGATCACGTGGGATTTCAGACATGGTGTCAAAGAGAAAGATGCTCAGTATGCTTTGACATTTCATCATGAATAGACTTACTAACGAGCAACGCTTGCAAATCATTGAATTTTATTACCAAAATCAGTGGCAGAAAATCCGCTTTTTTATCGACAAATTTTGTTCAGCGATGAGGCTCATTTCTGGTTGAATGGCTACGTAAATAAGCAAAATTGCCGCATTTGGAGTGAAGAGCAACCAGAAGCCGTTCAAGAACTGCCCATGCATCCCGAAAAATGCACTGTTTGGTGTGGTTTGTACGCTGGTGGAATCATTGGACCGTATTTTTTCAAAGATGCTGTTGGACGCAACGTTACGGTGAATGGCGATCGCTATCGTTCGATGCTAACAAACTTTTTGTTGCCAAAAATGGAAGAACTGAACTTGGTTGACATGTGGTTTCAACAAGATGGAGCTACATGCCACACAGCTCGCGATTCTATGGCCATTTTGAGGGAAAACTTCGGAGAACAATTCATCTCAAGAAATGGACCGGTAAGTTGGCCACCAAGATCATGCGATTTGACGCCTTTAGACTATTTTTTGTGGGGCTACGTCAAGTCTAAAGTCTACAGAAATAAGCCAGCAACTATTCCAGCTTTGGAAGACAACATTTCCGAAGAAATTCGGGCTATTCCGGCCGAAATGCTCGAAAAAGTTGCCCAAAATTGGACTTTCCGAATGGACCACCTAAGACGCAGCCGCGGTCAACATTTAAATGAAATTATCTTCAAAAAGTAAATGTCATGGACCAATCTAACGTTTCAAATAAAGAACCGATGAGATTTTGCAAATTTTATGCGTTTTTTTTTTAAAAAAAAGTTATCAAGCTCTTAACAAATCACCCTTTATTTTCAGGATTGGTCCACACAAAATATTGTTTGTATTGTTCAAACATATTATGTGTCACCTTAGGGCATACACTGGTAGTAAAAAATTTTAATGAAATTTTCTTTTTGTGGATATATTTTTAAGGCACCAATTGGTTACTTCCATTATTTTACTTGCAGCATACACTCTAGGTCTCTCTCTCTTTCTAAACACATATATGTTTATAGGCTATTTCCAAATTAATATATGTTTGCATCTAAGCATATTATATTTTCAAACATTTTATGTCACAAACATAATATGTTCTAACACATTAACATATATGTCCCAAATATGTTATGCTAGTTTATGAACATTATATGCTTGCACTTAAAAATGTTGTGTTAAAATATTTTAGTTCCAAACATATAATTTTTACACCCAAACATATGAAAAACAGTATTTTTCGTCCGTGTACAAATACATAAACTTATTATACCCTGTACCACAGTAGTGGTGAAGGGTATAAATATTGGAAATATTTACATTGCATAAAATCTGAATTTATGATCGGGCGAAAGCTATATATGGGAGCTATATCTAAATCTGAACCGATTTCAACCAAATTGGGTTTGTATATTAATAATGTTAATTCTACTCCATGTGCAAAATTTCACGTAATTCGGAACAAAACATTGGCCTCTGGGGCCATAGGAGTGTAAATCGGGCGAAAGCTATATATAGCTATATGAGAGCTATATTTGAATCTGAACCAATTTGACCGATATTTTGCAAAATTCACGAGGCTCACAAAACATTCGATTATATGAAATTGAACGAAGATCGGTGGATAAATACGTCATTTATGACCAGATCGGTTATAAATACATGTGGCAACTATATCTAAATCTGAACCGATTTTTACCAAAATCATTGGGGTTCGTCTTTGAGTCTAAAAAAGATCGTATGCCAAATTTGACGACGATCGGACTTAAACTGCGAGCTGGACTTTGCACACAAAAATACATCAACAGACAAATAGACAGACGGACAGACAGACAGACGGATATCGCTAAATCGACTCAGAATTTAATTCTAGGTCGATCGGTATACTAAAAAAATAAAAATAAAAAATAAAAGGGTCTAGGTTAAAGTGGCAGCCCGATTTAGTTTCAGGCTCACTTAGACTATTCAGTCCATTGTGATAAAGGGTCTATGACTAACTACTTCTTCTGGGCGTTACATACACACAAATATTTTTTTTTCTGATTCAATCACGAAATTATTTGATCCAATTAATTTTTTAATTGAAATGTCTTTAATCACAGAAATGATAGTATCAATTAAAAAATTAATTGATACTATTAATTTTTGTGATTGATTTTTGTTTCAATAAAAAAAAATTTGTTGATTCAATTAAATTTTTAATTGAATATTCTTTCAAACTCAATTAAAATTTTAATTGGAAAATTTTTCGTGAATTTTTTTTCTGTGTACGAATGCACAAACTTATTATACCCTGTACCACAGTAGTGATGAAGGGTATAAAAATTAAAATTACCCATTAAAAATATAAAAAAATTGATTTAAAAGAATTTCTGGCGTAGTTAAAATGATGAACATCTTTGGGAGGGCATGTTTGGAAGTGCTTAAAAGTCATTCCTTTAGAAGAAATGCCTAAATTTTTTCCTGGTTAGTTAAGGGAGCCACCGTGGTGCAATGGTTAGCATGCCCGCCTTGCGTACACACGGTCGTGGGTTCGATTCCTGCTACGACCGAACACCAAAAAGTTTTTCAGCGGTGGATTATCCCACCTCAGTGATGCTGGTGACATTTCTGAGGGTTTCAAAGCTTCTCTAAGTGGTTTCACTGCAATGTGGAACGCCGTTCGGACTCGGCTATAAAAAGGAGAACCCTTGTCATTGAGCTTAACATGGAATCGGGCAGCACTCATTGATAAGAGAGAAGTTCACCAATGTGGTATCACAATGGACTGAATAGTCTAAGTGAGCCTGATACATCGGGCTGCCACATAACCTAACCTAACCTAAATGATTCGACCTGGACATGCTTTTTTTCATTGAATGTAGAACTAAAATCAAATGAAATGTGATATTTTTATTCGATTTACTTGAACGCTTAGATAGAAATTTAACAATGTACAATATTGGTTAAATTTTTTCACAAACTTTTCCATGATGTTTGTCAATTTTCATAGAGAATAAATAACATTTTCTGCATATATGCCTCATTATTATGCACTATGAAGAGAGTGAACATCTGTTTACAAAGAAAACAATTAAAATTGAAACGGCCGAGAAAACTTGTAAACAAAACTTTATTTCATGTGGTCCATATGCAAATCGTTCCCAAGACATCTGCACGAACACGACCTATTGGAATGTATGTTGTAGACCAAGGATGAGATGATGGGTGGGTTTCAAAAGAAAGAAATCTGAAATTGAATTTCCTTGAAGTTAACATTTCTTTTGTAACAGAACATTGAAAAATTTGCTTTTTTTATTCCTAAGCCTAAATTATGTTTAAATGTTCATTTTAGTTGTAGTAGTAATTACTCAGTGGGTGTTGGTTGCTATTCCAAGGATAAAAATCACAAGAAAATTTTCAAGCATCAAATGCAGCTTTATGTCATGGTTTTCTTCATGGCAGTTCATGTAAACAACCAAAGACACCCACATGAATGCAACCATGTGGAAATGTCTCCAGAGGAACAACAAAAGGTACAAACTCGAAAACTAGGGGCCCTACTGAGGGATTTTATTTTATACATGAAAACGGTAATTCGAAATGTTTTCAAAACATGGACAAAAATTTGAGAAAATCGGGCGATACATATATATGGGAGCTATATCTAAATCTGAACCGATTTCGATGAAATTGTCCACACTTAAAGGGTGCTAAATAAGATTACTTTGTGCCAAATTTGACGACGATCGGTTAGTAAAAAAGTACAACGATTGATTAGTCGAAATCGGGCGATACATAACAGGTTGGCTGATAAGTCACCTGTCTGTTTTTATACCCACCACCATAGAATGGTGACGGGGGTATAATAAGTTTGTCATTCCGTTTGTAACACATCGAAATATCGATTTCCGACTATATAAAGTATATATATATTCTTGATCAGGGAGACATTCTAAGACGATATAACGATGTCCGTCTTTCCGTCTGTCTGTCTGTTTGTCTGTCGTAATCACGCTACAGTCTTCAATAATGAAGCAATCGTGCTGAAATTTTGCACAAACTCGTCTTTTGTCTGCAGGCAGGTCAAGTTCGAAGATGGGCTATATCGGTCCAGGTTTTGATATAATCCTCTTATAAACCGACCTCCCGATTTGGGGTCTTGGGCTTATAGAAATCGTAGTTTTTATCCAATTTTCCTGAAATTGGAAATCTAGAGGTATTGTAGGACCACAAATACGTGTGCCAAAAATTGTGAGTATCGATCCATATTTTGGTATAGCCCCCATATAGACCGATCTCCCGATTTTACTTCTTGGGCTTATAGAAATCGTAGCTTTTATCCAATTTGCCTGAAATTTGAAATCTAGAGGTATTGTAAGACCATAAAGAGGTGTGCCAAAAATTGTGAGTATCGGTCAATATTTTGGTATAGCCCCCATATAGACCGATCTCCCGATTTTACTTCTTGGGTTTATAGAAACCGCAGTTTTTATCCAATTTATCTGAATTTGGAAATCAAAAGGTACTTTAGACCCGTAAAGAGGTGTGCCAAAAATGGTGAGCATCGGTCCATGTTTTGGTATGGTGCCCATATAAACCGACCTCCCGATTTGGGGTCTTGGGCTTATAGAAACCGTAGTTTTTATCCAATTTGCCTGAAATTGGAAATCTAGAAGTATTTTAGGACCATAAATAGGTGTGCCGAAAATGATGAGTATCGGTCCATATTTTGGTATAGCCCCCATATAGACCGATTTCCCGATTTTACTTCTTGGGCTTCTAGAATCCAAAGTTTTTATCCATTTTGCCTGAAATTGGAAATCTAGAGGTATTTTCGGGCCATAAAGAGGTGTGCCGAAAACGGTGAGTATCGGTCCATATTTTAGTATAGCCCCCATAAGAACGATTTCCAGATTTAACTCCTTGGGTTTCTAGAAACCGTAGTTTTTATCTGATTTGCCTGAAATTCTAAATATTCTGGTATTTGGGGCTCAGAAAAACGTGTATCGGATTAAGTTTTTATCGGTCCATTTGGTAATGCCTCCATAAAGACCGACTTCACTTCTTGAGGGTGTAGAAGGCCAACTGATCATGAAAATTGCTTGAAACTCAATGTAAAATTTCCAAATTTTACTTCCCGGGTGAAAATCTACAGATTTAAGATTTCAAATCAAGACGTTATTTTATAATTTGCTTGCACACTTACAAGAGTTAATTCCTCTAAAACTCAAACAAAAATTGTTCTTATAAATCCAGAACCTGATATAGTCCTCATAGGTGAAATCTTTAAATTTATCTTCCGGAAGTGTCCTCAAGCCCTCCTGAAATTTCAAAGGAAACCCTAATATTTGGTTCATGGTGGTGGGTATTTAAGATTCGGCCCGGCCGAACTTACTGCTGTATATACTTGTTACTATTTTTTTGGGGACGCTTTTTTTTACTGCGATAATTAAAAGTAGCCAAATCGGGAGAACGTATCTATGGGAGCTATATCTGAATCTTAACCAATTTGAACCAAATTTGGCACACATTGCCAATATATTAATTATACCCTTAGTGCAAAATTTCAAGTAAATCGGAATGAAACTTTAGCCTCCGGTGGGTGTATGAAACTAAATAGGGCGCAAAATACATATGTGAGCTATATCTAAATTTGAACGGATTTCAACCATATTTAGCATACTTGACGATACAATTAGTTGTACTCTTTGTGCAAAATTTGGGGCCATATAAGTGGATATCGGGCGAAATATATAATGAATCCTATATTAAAATTTGAACCGATTTGGACTAAATTTGCCCGTATAGCTTGAATATTAATTCTGCTAACTCTGCAAAATTTCACATAACTACACGCAAAGAAAAAAAAAACGTTTGGCAAACGTGTACCGAAAACGTTTTTCTTTTGTTAGAGTTTTTTGAATTGCTTCGAAAAGTATACACTTTTATCACCAAAAAAAAATTCGTTTGTTACAAAATTGTTATTTTTTTATAAAAAAATGTATTTTTGAACCAACAACACAGTCCATTTCGTTTATATCAAACACTGTTCTTTTCTGACTTTAGGTCTTTAATAAGACACATTTTACAGTTCATAGTAAAAATTTAATATAGTAGAATGTAATGTTGAACATTTTTTTGGAATCTTCCGACCATATTTGGAATATATGTAAAAAAAAACTTTGGTCGATGCAGGGTTCGAACCCACGACCCTTGGCATGCAAGTCGGACGTAGCAACCACTTCTCCACGGTGCCCAACTAAATGTATTTTTCTGTTAAATAAACTTTGTTTAATCGGCTCGTGGGCGCCGCAAGCTATGCTACATAAATATAACTTATATGGGTAATTGTCTATTGATGACAATAACGGCTACATAGCTCGGTGGATAGTGTGTTGGCTTACAAATTGCATGGTCCGCGGTTCGATTCTCCGTCCAGGCGAAAGGTAAAAAATTTAAAAAACTTATAAAATCGTATAATTTCTTCTACATTGTTGGTATTACAGGAAAAGGTGTTAAAAACTAAAAAACCTCGTGGATGTGAGAAGGATGTGAGGGCAAATGCAATTAGCAAGAAAACAATGTTTTTTTTTGAGTTTGTCTTTACGAAATTGTTTTTACATCCTGGAAAAGAATAAACGTTTATCACAAAAAGTATATACTTTTCTTCCAAATACACTTTCAACGAAAAGCAAATGAGAAACGAACTTTGTTTGTCTAAAATTTCGTTTGGGAGGAAAGAATTATTTTTTTGCGTGTAGAAGAAGTGTGCACGTGACAAGAAATTGTCGTGACTTACGCGTGAGTCCTTAGTCACGCTGACGACAACGGCGTGAGTGTGCGTGAGCGTGATTAACCAACCAAATGTCGTGCGTGAGCGTGAGTCATGAGAATAATACCTTTGTGAGTGTGCGTGAGTAACGAATTTCGGAAAAACACGCTCACGAAAATAATTCCGCTTACGAACATAAAATGCTTACGAGTTGAATTTATTTATAATTTTAGTGACCACCTAGGATGGTAAGAGTTTTATAACGCACTCGATTTTAACTAGACTCATGTTTTCAGTCAGGTTCCATAGGTAAATCACTAATAAAATTATTCGTGAATCACGACATTAAAACGATTTTCGTGCGTGAGTACAAATTTTCTTTTCGTGAGCGTGCATGAGTCCTATCAAAAAATATCGTGCGTGAATGAGATTTCTCTTTCGTGAGTGTGCGTGAGCAAAATATTACTCACGTGCACACCTCTAGTAAATAGAAGTAAAACTTCGGCCTCTGTGGTCATAAGACTATAAATCGGGCGAAAGATATAACTAAATCTGAACCGATTTCAACCAAATTTCGCACACCTAACATCACTATTAAATGTGATATTTGTGGAAAATTTGAAACAAATCAATATGAAACCATGGCCTCGGGGGCATACAAGTGCACATCGGGTGAAAGATACATACGGGAGCTATATTTAGCTCTGAACCGATTTAGATCAAATTTTGCAAGTTTTACGGGACTCATAAAATATTCAGATGTAGGAAATTTGAAGAAGAATGGTTCATAAATACGTCAGTTATGATAAAATCCCTGATAATAATATAAGTCGGCTATATTTAAATATGAACCGAGCTTTTCAATAGGGATCGTCTTTGAGCAAAAACTGCGAGCTGTAACATACTTTGCACACAAGAACACATGAACAGACAGACGGACAGACATCGCTAGATCGACTCAGAATTTAATTCTAAGACGATCGGTATACAAAAAGATGAATCTTAGACTGTTCCTTCTTGTAATTACATTGCGTCTTAAATAGATCCTTAGTGAATTTCCCCGTTTTTTGGGTTCGCTATCAATACCAAAGCCAGACAGTGCTTTGTTAAAGAAACTGTCCAGTGATGGTAAGTCCGTAGTCCCAAGTAACATATATGGTATTGCTACTGCAATAAACAACAAATCTATTCGATAAATTGAAAACTCACGGGAACCGGGCAAGCTTTCTTTTTCAATGAACGATTTTCAGTGTAATTATTAATGTAACTTGTTTAATATTTTCAAATTTGTTTTACTCCAATAAGCATAGTACATAATAAAATATTTTTTTTGTCAAACATTTTCTTAGCTTCCGTTTCATATTGTGTTTCAGCACTAAAAAGATTCACATTGGTAGCGCAGAACGGCAATGGAAGTAGCAATTCACCTTGATTGGTGTACCTTGTACATTGCCAATATAGAATATTTTTTCAACTAAACTTTGGATATACTATGTTATGTACATTCACCTGGAGCCTGTTTACCCATGACAAATTCAAGTCAACCAGACGAGTTGGAAATATATTTCCCATTGCC
This sequence comes from Haematobia irritans, assembly GCF_050003625.1. Classification (NCBI taxonomy): domain Eukaryota; kingdom Metazoa; phylum Arthropoda; class Insecta; order Diptera; family Muscidae; genus Haematobia; species Haematobia irritans. The sequence goes on along the minus strand of NC_134400.1, from coordinate 105,272,385 downwards.
AAGTATAAGATTTCAAGTTGAAGGTTTGTCTCTATACCACCGGATGGTGGCCAAAATAGAAATCTTTGCTTACTGATGATGATGTCTGGTATTTGATAAATATTTACAAATCCGGATAAATAGATTAGATCGAATACAACTCAAACGAAGGCAGAATTTGCCTTGAAGGAACATACAAAAATATACAAACACTTTAACATTTTGAAACGGAAACGGAAGTGGAAAAATGGTTCTACTTACTTTTATGTTACAGCAACCGGCCATATCGTTATAAAATTCGTATAGAAAAAATAATTGAAGACTTCCCCACAGGTTTTCTTGTCTTTGTGATATGAAAGTTCAAGTCCAACCACACTTTAAGTGGCTATCAATTTTGAATGCTCCAATTTGTATATATATATTTACTGGAAAAAAGAGAGAAAAATTAACGATTAAATAAAACTTAAGACGCATGTAGCTTAGCTTCCGGTAACACAAAATATTTTTTATACCCTCCACCATAGGATGGGGGTATATTAATTTTGTCATTCCGTTTGTAACACATCGAAATATTGCTCTAAGACCCCATAAAATATATATATATTCTGGGTCGTGGTGAAATTCTGAGTCGATCTGAGCATGTCCGTCCGTCCGTCCGTCTGTTGAAATCACGCTAACTTCCGAACGAAACAAGCTATCGACTTGAAACTTGGCACAAGTAGTTGTTATTGATGTAGGTCGGATGGTATTGCAAATGGGCCATATCGGTCCACTTTTACATATAGCCCCCATATAAACGGACCCCCAAATTTGGCTTGCGATTGTCCTAAGAGAAGCAAATTTCATCCGATCCGGCTGAAATTTGGTACATGGTGTTAGTATATGGTCTCTAACAACCATGCAAAAATTGGTCTATATCGGTCCACTTTTACGTATAGCCCCCATATAAACGGACCCCCAAATTTGGCTTGCGATCGCTCTAAGAGAAGCAAATTTCATCCGATCCGGCTGAAATTTGGTAAATGGTGTTAGTATATGGTCTCTAACAACCATGCAAAAATTGGTCCACATCGGTACATAATTATATATAGCCCCCATATAAACCGATCCTCCGATTTGGCTTGCGGAGCCTCTAAGAGAAGCAAATTTCATCCGAGAGAGAAGCAAATTTCATCCGATCCGGCTGAAATTTGGTACATGGTATTGGTATATGTTCTCTAATTACCATGCAAAAATTGGTCCACATCGGTGCATAATTATATATAGCCCCCATATAAACAGATCCCCCGATTTGGCTTGCGGGAGCCTCTAAGAAACGAAAATTTTATTCGATCCGGCTGAAATTTGGTACATGGTGTTGGTATATGTTCTTTAATGACCATGCATAAATTGGTCCATATCGGCCCATAATTATATATATTTCTATTGAAAATTTTGTAAAAATTTTATTTCTATAAAAAATTTTGTCAAAATTTTATTTCTATAGAAAATTTTGTCAAAATTTTATTCCTATAGAAAACTTTTTCCAAAATTTTTATTTCTATAGAAAAAGTTTTTCCAAATTTTACTTCTATAGAAAATGTTGTCAAAATTTTATTTTGTCAACATTTTATTTCTATAGAAACTTTAAACTTAATTATGTACGTATTTAATCGGCCTTTTTTAGTTTAATATATACTACGTATGGACTACCTTGTAATTTAGAAGACGGTGGTTAAGTTTTAAGATACCTTGCCGTCGGCAAGTGTTACCGCAACCCAAGTTATTCGATTGTGGATGACAGTTTTCAGTGGAAGTTTCTACGCAATCCATGGTGGAGGGTACATAAGCTTCGGCCTGGCCGAACTTATGGCCGTATATACATGTTTTCATCTACATTTGATGAGAGGTGACACCTCTTTATGGTCCTAGAATACCTCTAGATTTTCAATTTCAGGCAAATTGGTTAAAAACTACGGATTCTAGAAGCCCAAGAATTAAAATCGGGAGATCGGTCTATATATAGGGACTATATCAAAATATGGTCCGATAATCACCATTTTCTGCACACCTTTTTATGGTCCTATAACGCCTCTAGGTTTGCAATTTCAGGCAAATTGGTTAAAAACTACGGATTCTAGCAGCCCAAGAATTAAAATCGGGAGATCGGTCTATATAAGGGCAATATCAAAATATGGTGCGAGAATCACCATTTTCTGCACACATTTTTATGGTCCTAGAATACCTCTAGATTTTCAATTTCAGGCAAATTGGATAAAAACTACAGATTCAAGAAGCCCAAGAAATAAAATCGGGAGATCGGTCTATATGGGGCCTATAGCAAAATATGGACCGATACTTCACATTTTCGGCACACCTCTTTATGGTCCTACAATACCTCTAGATTTCCAATTTCAGGCAAATTGGATAAAAACTACGGATTCTAGAAGCCCAAGACCCCAAATAGGGCGATCGGGCCAAGGCCGTAGCCAGGATTTTAATTCGGGGGGGTTCAACTTAAAAAAAAAATATTCATATAATCTCATGTGTAGAAAATTTTATTTATGCATAGGTATGTATACAATATTTTTATAATATTAAATTGAACCGACGGGCTTTTTGGGCAGCAAATAAATCAATGACTTCTTCAGTCGGCACATTTATTCGGCGATGAACCGTCATTAATGCCAATCCTTTGAGTCTACTCTCGCTAGTCGAATTTCTAAGATACGTCTTTAATCTCTTCCATGGCTGAATAAGGAGGTTGAATCACGATAACAAAAACAACAAATTTCAATATGTTGTTTACAATTTTAAGAAGTCAAAATCAGCTGATAAAAGAATCGTATGGCATTGGTAAAAGTGGCAATTATTTATTCTTTCAATTGTCCTGAAAAAATAATTCAAATCCAGAGAAAAATAAAGGTTCAAATTTAATTGCGTCACCTATGAGTTATTGTGAAGTGGATAATTCATCCGAGGAACGCCGATATGAGACCAAAGTTAATAATGGAAGTCAGTCAAATGGATATTCGCCATCTATTAACAAAAACAGTTTATGATGCAGTTTAAAAACTGATGTGCGTGGTATTTTGGGTCTGGAATATGTTATCAAGATACTCAAGTCATCTTTGAACAATTCTCCAGCTATTAATGCGCGAGTTTGTTTGAGATGCATTTGCTATGCAGTGTCATTTGGAGAGCTGCAATCACCATAAACATATGATTTTGACATCTTAAAATTTGGTCGAAATAAAAAAATTGTAATCATATGGGCCCATGATTTAACCTTCTTGTTCAGCCATGAATCTCTTCATTGTTGAAAATGAACGTTCGGATGAGCACGTAGTAACTGCAGGGATGGAAAATGCAGTACTATAGTACTTTTTTCAAAAGTTTTTCACCCCGGTTAGTAACGTAGTACCCCCGCGAATGATTTAGTACCTTTTGTGTAGACATTTTTGAGTCGATATCAGATTTATGGTACAATAGCTTTGACAAAATATTTTAATATTTTGAGAAAGTCTTTATCAACCTTATTTGCTAATAGTCTTTTACAAATATGGCAAAACAGACATGTTCATGTGGGAAGAAAATCTCGATTTTGTAAAAGACATAGTCAAAAACAGGATTTTATTGAACTTCAAGAATGTTTTAGTCGAAAAAAGAATGCGATTCTATATTATCGATTTTTTATTTCGGTAGAAAATGTTGTCAACATTTTATTTCTATATAGAATTTTTGCAAAATTTTATTTTTATAGAAAATGTTGTCAAAATTTTATTTCAATTGAAAATTTTGTAAAAATTTTATTTCTATAGGAAATTTTTGCAAAATTTTATTTCTATAGAAAAAATTTTGCAAAATTTTTTTTCTATAGAATTTTTTTGCAAAATTATTTCGGCATAAGCCGGCTATCATACAAAACCTTTTTTCGGAGGGTTCAAGTGTGGTTCATTGTTGGGTTTAATGAACTGCCTGAATTTATTCTGATAATTGGTTGATAGTTTTGCTGCAAATAGAGGATGCTGATAAGGAATGTGGTAATTCCGAAACCATCCAACCATCTTGCAGTCTATAGGTCTTTGCCCAAATAAATTTGACAAACATTCTTTTCCTCTGTTGGTTAAACTACACTTGTAGTTTAGTCAATGTATGCTTTTAAGCTGCAACAAAAAAAAAAAACAATGCTTAAAGATCAAAACCAACAATGACAAAACAAAACGAATGGAAAATTTTATTTCTATAGAAAATTTTTGCAAAATTTTATTTATATAGAAAATTTTGTCAAAATTTTATTTTCTTTAAAATTCAGTCTCTTGACAATAATATTCAAGTGAAATTTTTGTTGAAATTTAGTAACAAGTACCTTTCCGATCAAAAAATACCTTTTTTGTACTTTCTTAAAAATTGTATTTTCCATTCCTGAGTAACTGGCAAAGTGACCAACATTTTTAAAATATGCACGTTTGGAAATATCTCTTTATTGCTTCCATCGCTAAATTAGGCAGGTTCTTTTCGCAGGTTTTGCTCCATTTCATTTGCACACGTGTGTTTGGCTGTTTCGTTGTTGTTCTATGGCCAAACAAAGCGAGTCATGTTCACAAAAAGAACAACAAATACACATAAAAAGCAGAAATACATTTTCCAAAAATGAAATTTGTGGTGCGAGAACACAAACAATCTGTTTTTTTCGACCGTCGTTTGACGGGCTTTTCAACTAGTATTCTATTCTATGATTTGTGCAAGTTTTATAGGTAAGAGTTTTTCAAAATAAAACCTCCAGCTTTTCTTCAACATCTTCGATACGATTTTTCTATGTAGCTAAAAATATATATTTATTTATATAAAAATATTCATTCATTTCGGGGGGGGGGTGTTTGATCCCCCTCATCCCCCCCCTGAATACGGCCTTGGATCGGGCGGTTTATATGGAAGCTATATCAGAATATGGACCGTCATAGTCCATCTTCGAACTTTGCCTGCGTGCAGAGAAAAGGCGATTCTGTACATGATAGCTCTATTATTGAAGACTGTAGCGTGATTACAACAGACAGACGGCCAGACGGACATGCTTATATAGTCTTACAATTTCTCCCTCATCAAGAATATATATACTTTGTATAGTCGGAAATCGGTATTTCGATGTGTTACAAACGGAATGACAAACTTATACCCCCTTCACCATTCTATGGTGGTGGGTATAAAAATAAAAGACTATCGCCCTAGAACGTGTAAAACTCCCAAATAATGCTACGTTTTGTTCTGAAATTCGCTGAAGTTCGCTAACGTGAACATTTTCGCTAACGTGAAATCTCTTGGTTTTAATTAGTTCACGTTACAGCGAGTGCACTGTATATAGGTCGTACAGTGAATATTTAACAAGTTACGACAACAACTCCGCTTGTTATATCCTCCACCATAGCAATATGGGAGAAATCAGTACAAAAAGTACTTCCCACCAAGTTAGTTTCACAAAATAGTGAAATTCTGGATCGTAGAGAACATCTGAATGGACCTAGCGATGTCCGTTCGTCTGTTGAAATCACGCTATCTTCCGAATGAAATAAGCTATCAACTTTAAACTTGGCATAAGTAGCAAATGAGCCATGTCGGCCCACTTTTACATATAGCCTCCATAGAAACCGACCCCACATTTGGCTCACAGAGCCTCTTAGAGAAGCAAATTTCATCCGATCCGGTGGAAATTTGATACGTGGTGTTATTATATGGTCTCTAACAACTATGCAGAAATTGGTCCATATATATATATGGACCTATAGGTCCAAAATTATATATAGCCCCCGGATAAACCGATTCCCAGATTTTACTTCTTGAGCTTCCTAGAGGAGAAAATTTCATCCGATCAGGTTGAAATTTGGAACCATGTGTTAGTATATGACCTTACAACCCTGCCAAAATTGGTTCATATCGACTCATAAGTATTTATAGTCCCCATATAAAAAAAAAAATTTTTTTGACATCCGAAGCAAATTTCATCCGACTCAGTTGAAATTGTGTACGTTGTGTAGGTAGTATATGGTAATTGGTCCGTATCAATCTATAATTATATAGCCCGGAGATAAACCGGTCCCCAGATTTTACTTCTTGAGCGTCCTAGACAAGGAAATTTAATCTGATGCTGCTAAGATTTAGTACTAGTCACGCAAAGATTGGTCCATATTGGTTCCTAATTATATAGAGCCCCCAAATAAACTGACTTCCATATTTCACTTTTGACTGTCTAATTACCGCGCAAAAATTGGTTCATTTCCGTTGAACATTATTTATAGACTACCGTATATAAACCAATCACGAACTAAAGAAGTTTATGTAGGTATTTATTCTGACTTTTTTGTCTAATACCACCCATATGGACTAACGTGCAATTTCGAAGACGATGTAAAGAAGTTTTAAGATACCTTGCCATCGACAAGTGTTACCCCAACCCAAGTAGTTCGATTGCGGATTACAGCCTTTAATAGATCTATGATGGAGGGTACATAAGATTCGGCTTGGCCGAACTTACGGCCGTATGTACTTGTTTTAATTAACTTTTCTTTTTTTCTAAAATGTAGGTAACACAAATTTTCATATTAGATGAATATTGTTTTCAGTGTATAAATCGCTAATTAAATCATGGCTTAGTCGAATTTTTGCATGAAAAATATCGAAATCCATTAACCTAAAAATAATCGCAAAATCAATGGACCGATATGAACCTATTTTTGCTTGGTCGTTGAAGGACATATACTATGTTAACATTGAATACCAAATCTCAACCGGGTACGGATGAAATTTACACTTCCAAAAGGTTCCGGAAGTCAAATCTGTGGGTCGGTTTATATAGAGGCTATAGTGGTCCGATATGGCCCAATTGCCATACCATCTGAGCTACATCAATAACAGCTTTCAAGTCGATAGATTGCACGCAGAGAAGGAATATGATCACCTCAACCATGTTTCGAGAGCAAAATGTTATTTTTGGACGGTGACTATGGAACATTTTTGTCGCAAAAATGTTGTTTTCTCGGCAAACATATACATGATTGTCGAAGTCAGACATATGCTTTATGAGAAAATAACATGGTTGCCGCAAACATGTTACATGTTCTCCGTCCAAAAATAACATTTTGCTCTCGAAACATGGTTGAGGTGATCATATTCCTTCTCTGGGTGTGGTTTGTTCGTAAGTTAGCGTGATTTCAACAGACGGACGGACCACGCTAGATCGAATCTGAATTTTCCCACGACCCAGAATACATATCCATTATGGGATCTGAGACCAATATTGCGATATGCTACAAACGGAATGATAAAGTTGGTATATCCCCGTCGTATGGTGAAGGCTATAAAAATATAGTGTCATTGATTTTTTGGCTACACTTTTTTGCTGGGTTATTAAAAACAGACAAAGCAAAAGGGATATGGGAAAAATATGAAACTTAAAATGATAATGCCTCCAATGAGAATGACTTTAGAGGCTTGATTTAGGGGTATTACTTACCACTTGCACTTTTCTCTTTTTGGTGGCCTTAGGCTGCAGGAATTAAATAGAAGTTAAATCTTTTTGACCACATTGACTGGGGTCATTCCCCTATTGTTGTTGATATTGCTGTAGTTAAAGGCAGTAAATTGATAAAAACATTTTGTGGTTAATGTTGTTGCAGTTGCTGTGGTAAATATGATGTCCTCTCCCCTTTTTTTGCGAAGCGATTAAATCAGAAAAACTCAGAAGAGAAGTCCGAGCGGAGGAAATTTAAAATCTCCTCTGCTAGAAAATACACATTTTGCCGTAAGTCTCAGACAAACAATGAGCTAAAATGTCTTAACGTAGCCAACCCAAACTGATGCAACTCTGAAAGAAAGGAGGGGTGAAAACAAAATAATAAATAATAAATCGTATCATATATAAAATTTTAAATTAAATTCATACTTCAATTATTGCAATAAAACTCTCATTTATTTTAGCTGCAATGAATCCATAGCAAAATAGTAAACTGACTTGTTTTGAAAAAGTCGAAAAATCAAAATGTACAAAAAACAAGTATATACGGCCGTAAGTTCGGCCAGGCCGAATCTTATGTACCCTCCACCATGGAATCTTCTACTTAAAACGGTCATCCACAATTAAATTACTTGGGTTGCGCCCGAGGGCAAGGCATCTTAAAACTTCTTAACATCATCTTCTAAATTGTAAGTTAGTCCATGCGGGATATATAGTAGACAAAAGAAAGGTCGACTACAAGCGTATATATTCAGTTCTTGACCGGTATATATAGGGAAGAAATAATTACGAATCGATATGAAATTTTGTGCGGTAATAGAGCCAGAATTGAAATATGGGGGTCGCTTTATATGGGGGCTATGTACAATTATGAACACGAGTCTACCAAATGGCAGATGTTTTACTGTTTGGTAGATTGGTAGAATTCTTGATGTTTTCGACGATCTTGCAAAATGTTCCTCTCCAACTATGAAATGCTTCATAAATTTTCTATAGAAATAACACATTGACAAAATTTTCCATACACGCAAAAAAATAATTCTTTCCTCCCAAACGAAATTTTAGACAATGTTCGTTTCTCATTTGGTTTTCGCTGTAAGGAAGAAGAAAAGTATATACATTTTGTGATAAACGTTTATTCTTTTCCAGGATGTAAAAACAATTTCATAAAGACTAACTCAAAAAAAAAACAAGTATATACGGCCGTAAGTTCGGCCAGGCCGAAGCTTATGTACCCTCCATCATGGATTGCGTAGAAACTTTTTCTAAACACTGCCATCCACAATCGAATTACTTAAGTTGCGGTAACGCTTGCCGATGGCAAGGTATCTTAAAACCTCCTAACACCATCTTCTAAATTGTATGTAAGTCCATACGTGGTATATATTAAATCAAAAAAGATCGATCCAATACGTATATAATTCAGTTTGACAAAGTAGACATAAAATTTTGACAAAATTTTCTACAGAAATAAAATTTTAACAAAATTTTCTATAGAAATAAAAATTTTGACAAAATTTTCTATAGAAAGAAAATTTTGATAAAAATTTCTACAGAAATAAAATTTTAACAAAATTTTCTATAGAAATAGACTTTTGACAAAATATTCTATAGAAATAAAATCTTGGTAGATTATTTTTGGCTCGAGTGGCAACCATGATTATGAACCGAATAAAATTTGAACAAAATTTTCTATAGAAATAAAATTTTGACAATGATGAAAATTTTATTGTGAACCGAATAAAATTTTAACAAAATTTTCTCTAGAAATAAAATTTTGACAAAATTTTCTAAAGAAATAAAATTTTGACAAAATTTTCTATATAAATAAAATTTTGGTAGATTAATTTTGGCTCTAGTGGCAACCATGGTTATGAACCGATATGGACCAATTTTTGAGTGATTGGACCAATTGTTGTATGGTTGTTAGCGACCATATACTAACACCACGTTCCTAATTTGAACCGGATCGGATGAATTTTGCTCCTCCAAGAGCTCCGGAGGTCAAATCTGGAGAACGTTTTATATGGGGACTATATATAATTATGGACCGATATGGACCAATTCTGGCACGGTTGTTAAAGATCATATACTAACACCATGTTCAAAATTACAACCGGATTGGATGAAATTTGCTTCTCTTGGAGACTTCGCAAGCCAAATCTGGGGATCGGCTTATATGGGGGCTATATATAATTATGAACCGATGTGGACCAATTTTGGCATGGTTATTAGAGACCATATAACAATACCAAGTACCAAATTTCAGGCGGATCGGATGCAATTTGCTTCTCTTTGGGGCTTCGCAAGCCAAATCTGGAGATCGGTTTATATGGGTCCATATATAATTATGGACCGATGTGGACCAATTTTTGCATGGTTATTAGAGACCATATACCAACATCATGTACCAAATTTCAGCCGGATCGGATGAAATTTGCTTCTCTTTGAGGCTCCGCAAGCCAAATCTGGGGATCGGTTTATATGGGGGCTTTATATAATTATGGACCGATGTACACCAATTTTTGCATGATTTTTAGAGACCATCTACCAACACCATGTACCAAATTTCAGCCGGATCGGATGAAATATGCTTCTCTTAGAGGCTCCACAAGCCTAATCTGGGGATCGGTTTATATGGGGGCTATATATAATTATGGACCGATGTGGACCAATTTTTGCACGATTGTTAGAGAATATCTACCAACACCAAGTACCAAATTTCAGCCGGATCGGATGAAATATGCTTCTCTTAGAGGCTCCACATGCCAAATCTGGGGATCGGTTTATATGGGGGCTATATATAATTATGGACCGATAGATTAGAGACCATCTACCAACACCATGTACCAAATTTCAGCCGGATCGGATGAAATATGCTTCTCTTAGAGGCTCCACAAGCCAAATCTGGGGATCGGTTTATATGGGGGCTATACGTAAAAGTGGACCGATATGGCCCATTTTCAATACCATCCGACCTACATCGATAACAACCACTTGTGCCAAGTTTCAAGTCGATAGCTTGTTTCGTTCGGAAGTTAGCGTGATTTCAACAGACGGACGGACGGACGGACGGACGGACGGACATGCTTAGATCGACTCAGAATTTCACCACGACCCAGAATATATATACTTTATGGGGTCTTAGAGCAATATTTCGATGTGTTACAAACGGAATGACAAAGTTAATATACCCCCATCCTATGATGGAGGGTATAAAAAAAAAAACAAGTAAGTAAAGTATAAAGTCGGGCGGGGCAGACTATATTATACCCTTCACCCCTATGTAGACCAAAATTTGTGTTACCATCTAAACTACTTCACATTTGCTGGAAGCTATATAAAGGAGACAATTTTTTTACTTCTACAAAATCTCTAGAATTAAAATTTAAATCGGCTTACGCTATCAAGTTAATTGGAGGAAGCTTCCATTGAAAATGGGTCTAAAATGTGTAACAGTCTATCATATTTCCCCAACTCTGGTGTACGTATATATGGGAGCTATATATAATCTGAACCGATTTTGACTAAATTTGACATGTATAGTTAGAATAATAATTCTGCTATATATGCGAAATTTCACGTAAATGGGAGTATAACTTTGGACCCCCTGGTCGCCAAAGTTGTACTCCGGGCGAAAGATATATATGTGAGTTATATCTAAATCTGAACCGATTTTAAAATTTGACACACTTAACGATACTATTAAATGTACCCCTTGTGCAAAATTTGAAGCAAATCACGGCAAAACTCTGGCTTTTGTGGCCATATAAGTTCAAATCGGACGAAAGATATATATGGGAGCTATATCTAAATTTGAACCGATTTCAATCAAATTTACCAAGCATTGGTAGAATGTCAATTCTACCCTCTGTGCAAAATTTCACGAAGATTGGTAGTAAACTTTGGCCTCTGTGGTCATATGAGTCTAAATCGGACGAAAGATATATATGTGGGAGCTAAAGGGTGATTTGTTAAGAGCTTGATAACTTTTTTTTAAAAAAAAACGCATAAAATTTGCAAAATCTCATCGGTTCTTTATTTGAAACGTTAGATTGGTCCATGACATTTACTTTTTGAAGATAATTTAATTTAAATGTTGACCGCGGCTGCGTCTTAGGTGGTCCATTCGGAAAGTCCAATTTTGGGCAACTTTTTCGAGCATTTCGGCCGGAATAGCCCGAATTTCTTCGGAAATGTTGTCTTCCAAAGCTGGAATAGTTGCTGGCTTATTTCTGTAGACTTTAGACTTGACGTAGCCCCACAAAAAATAGTCTAAAGGCGTCAAATCGCATGATCTTGGTGGCCAACTTACCGGTCCATTTCTTGAGATGAATTGTTCTCCGAAGTTTTCCCTCAAAATGGCCATAGAATCGCGAGCTGTGTGGCATGTAGCGCCATCTTGTTGAAACCACATGTCAACCAAGTTCAGTTCTTCCATTTTTGGCAACAAAAAGTTTGTTAGCATCGAACGATAGCGATCGCCATTCACCGTAACGTTGCGTCCAACAGCATCTTTGAAAAAATACGGTCCAATGATTCCACCAGCGTACAAACCACACCAAACAGTGCATTTTTCGGGATGCATGGGCAGTTCTTGAACGGCTTCTGGTTGCTCTTCACTCCAAATGCGGCAATTTTGCTTATTTACGTAGCCATTCAACCAGAAATGAGCCTCATCGCTTAACAAAATTTGTCGATAAAAAAGCGGATTTTCTGCCAACTTTTCTAGGGCCCATTCACTGAAAATCCGACGTTGTGGCTCGTTAGTAAGTCTATTCATGATGAAATGTCAAAGCATACTGAGCATCTTTCTCTTTGACACCATGTCTGAAATCCCACGTGATCTGTCAAATACTAATGCATGAAAATCCTAACCTCAAAAGAATCACCCTTTATATCTAAATCTGAACCGATTTGGCTGATATTTTGTAGGATTTTCGAGATTCATAAAATATTTGGATGTACGGTATTTCAAGAAAAACGGTTGATAAACACGCTAACTATGACCAAATCGAGGATAAATATATATGGCAGCTATATCTAAATCTGAACCGATTTTTTCCAAAACCAATAGCGATTGTCTCTGTCCCAAGAAACGGCCCTATGCCAAATTTGAGGACGATCGGACTTAAATTGCGAGCTGTACTTTGTGCACAAAATTACATATAAAGACAGACGGACGGACATCGCTCAATCGACTCAGAATTTAATTCTAAGCCGATCGGTATACTAAAAGATGGGTCTATGACCACTATTTCTTGGCGTTACATACAAATGCACAAACTTATTATACCCTGTACCACAGTAGTGGTGAAGGGTATAAAAACACATTGTTTTCGCTAATTGCATTTTCCCTCACATCATTCTCACATCCACGAGGTTTTTTAGTTCTTAACACCTTTTCCTGTAATACCAACAATGTAGAAGAAATTATACGATTTTATAAATTTTTAATTTTTTTTTACCTTTCGCCTGGACGGAGAATCGAACCGCGGACCATGCACTTTGTAAGCCAACACACTAACCACTGAGCTATGTACCTGTTATGGTCATCAATAGATAAATATCCATATAAGTTATATTTATATAGCATAGCTTGCGGCGCCCACGAACCGAATAAACAAAGTTTATTTAACAGAAACAAACATATTTAGTTTGGCACCGTGGAGCAGTGGTTGCTACGTCCGACTGGCATGCCAAGGGTCGTGGGTTCGATCCCTGCTTCGTACATATATTTTTACATATATTTCAGATATGTTCGGAAGATTCCGAAAAAATGTTCAACATTACATTGTACTATATTAAATTTTGAACTGTAAAATGTGTCTTATTAAAGACCTAAAGTCAGAAAAGAACAGTGTTTGATATAAACGAAATGGGCTGTGTTGTTGTTTCAAAAATAACTTCCAATTTTTTGATACCATTTTGGTAGTACTCCTTCGGTTTTGCCTCAAAATAGGCATCAGTTTCGGCGATCACCTCTTCATTGCAGCCAATTTTTTTTCCCTGCGAGCATCCTTTTGAGGTCTGAGAACAAGGAAAAGTCGCTGGGGGCCAGATCTGGAGAATACGGTGGGTGGGGAAACAATTCGAAGCCCAATTCATGATTTTTTGGCATCGTTCTCAATGACTTGTGGCACGGTGCGTTGTCTTGGTGGAACAACACTTTTTTCTTTTTCATATGGGGCCGTTTTGCCGCGATTTCGACCTTCAAACGCTCTAATAACACCATAACGCGTCACTGTTGATAGTTTTTCCCTTCTCAAGATAATCGATAAAAATTATTCCATGCGCATCCCAAAAAACAGAGGCCATTACTTTGCCAGCGGACTTTTGAGTCTTTCCACGCTTCGGAGACGGTTCACGGGACGCTGTCCACTCAGCCGACTGTCGATTAGAATCAGCAGTGTAGTGATGGAGCCATGTTTCATCCATTGTCACATATCGACGGAAAAACTCGGGTGTATTACGAGTTAACAGCTGCAAACACCGCTCAGAATCATCAACACGTTGTTGTTTTTGGTCAAATGTGAGCTCGCGCGGCACAGAGCTTCCGCATATCCAAATATTGATGAATGATATGACCAACACGTTCCTTTGATATCTTTAAGGCCTCTGCTATCTCGATCAACTTCATTTTACGGTCATTCAAAATCATTTTGTGGATTTTTTTGATGTTTTCGTCGGTAACCACCTCTTTCGGGGGTCCACTGCGTTCACCGTCCTCCGTGCTCATTTCACCACGCTTGAATTTTGCAACCAATCAATTATTGTTGATTTCCCTGGGGCAGAGTCCGGAAACTCATTATCAAGCCAAGTTTTTGCTTCCACCGTATTTTTTCCCTTCAGAAAACAGTATTTTATCAAAACACGAAATTCCTTTTTTCCCCATTTTTTTCACAATAACAAAAGTTGATTCACAAAAGACGCTCTATCTCACAAACTAATTGACTTACAGACGTCAAATTTTGACACGAATCATTTGAAGGTTGGTACTATATAAAAATAATATGCATTTAATACTAGCGACGCCATCTATGTGTCAGACCGGGGACTTATCAGCCAACCTGTTAGTTTTTACTTAAAGTCGAGCCTGGATTTGAAAACTGAAGTGTTCGTATTGCGTTTTCTGGCTTTTTTTGTAACAGACCACCACTTAGATTTGAATCTCAGTCAAATTGAAAACTATTCATGCAGATATATTCTGCTGGTACAAATCTACTAAGCAAAGCTAGAGGGCACCAATACAATGAACTATCAAGGAAGAGAGAGAGAGGGATAGAGTAGGAAAGAGGGCAAATGCAATTTACAAATTCGAAGCAAAATGAATAAATCATAGCATGAGAAGTTATGGGGAGGTTAGTCAGTAATGAAAAAAAGAAAGATAAAATCCATGTCACCCTGGGGCCTTTTGTAGGATACAAACATGGATATTTTAGGAGATTTGGCCAACTACAGGCAAAGAAAAAATATCGCTTGAAAAGTGATATAGCTACCGATGTTCGTTTGTTCCGTGTTTATACCCTCCACCATAGGATGGGGGTATATTAACTTTGTCATTCCGTTTGTAACACATCGAAATATTGCTCTAAGACCCCATAAAGTATATATATTCTGGGTCGTGGTGAAATTCTGAGGCGATCTAAGCATGTCCGTCCGTCCGTCTGTCCGTCTGTCCGGCTGTCCGTCCGTCTGTGGAAATCACGCTAACTTCCGAACGAAACTAGCTATCGACTTGAAACTTGGAACAAGTAGTTGTTATTGATGTAGGTCGGATGGTATTGAAAATGGGCCATATCGGCCCACGTTTACGTATAGCCCCCATATAAACCGATCCCCAAATTTGGCTTGCGGAGCCTTCCGGAGCAGCAAAATTCATCCGATCCGGTTGAAATTTTGTACGTGGTCTAAGTATACGGTCTCTAACAACCATGCACAAATTGGTCCATATCGGTCCATAATTATATATAGCCCCCATATAAACCGATCCCCAGATTTGACCTCCGGAGCCTCTTGGAGGAGCAAACTTCATCCTACCCGATTGAAATTTGGTACGTGGTGTTAGTATATGGTCATTAACAACCATGCAAAAACTGGTCCATATCGGTCCATAATTATATATAGCTCCCATATAAACCGATCCCCAGATTTGACCTCCGGAGCCTCTTGGAGGGGCAAAATCCATCCGATCCGTTTGAAATTGGGTACCTGATGTTAGTATACGGTCTCTAATAAGCATGCAAAAATTGGTCCATATCGGTCCATAATTATAAATAGCTCCCATATAAACCGATCCCCAGATTTGAACTCTGGAGCCTCTTGGATGAGCAAAATTCATCCGATCCAATTGAAATTTAGTACGTGGTGTTAGTATATGGTCTCTAACAACCATGCAAAAATTGGTCCATATCGGTCCATAATTATATATAGCTCCCATATAAACCGATCCCCAGATTTGACCTCCGGAGCCTCTTGGAGGTGCAAAAGTCATCCGATGCGGTTGAAATTTGGTACATTTCGTTAGTATATGGCCTCTAACAGCCATGTAAAAATTGTCAAATTTTATTACTATAGAAAGTTTTGTCAAAATTTCATTTCTATAGAAAGTTTTGTAAAAAGTTTATTTCTATAGAAATGTTTGTCAACATTTTATTTCCCCAGATTTGACCTCCGGAGCCTCTTGGAGGAGCAAAAGTCATCCGATGCGGTTGAAATTTGGTACATTTCGTTAGTATATGGCCTCTAACAGCCATGTAAAAATTGTCAAATTTTATTACTATAGAAAGTTTTGTCAAAATTTCATTTCTATAGAAAGTTTTGTAAAAAGTTTATTTCTATAGAAATGTTCGTCAACATTTTATTTCCATAGAAAATTTTGTCAAAATTTTATTTCTATAGAAAATTTTGTAAAAAATTTATTTCTGTAGAAAATTTTGTCAACATTTTATTTCTATAGACAATTTTGTCAACATTTTATTTCTATAGAACATTTTGTCAACATTTTATTTCTATAGAAAATTTTGTCAACATTTTATTTCTATAGAAAATTTTGTCAAAATTTTATTGCTATAGAAAATTTTGTCAACATTTTACTTCCATAGAAAATTTTGTCAACATTTTATTTCTATAGAAAATTTTGTCAAGTTTTTATTTCTATAGAAAATTTTGTCAAAATTTTATTTCTATAGAAAATTTTGTCAAACTGAATTATATACGTATTTAATATTTAATAACAAAAACAACAGATTTGGGATTTTATTTCATTTTCTTGGGGCTTTGTTTAATTTTTTGCAGCATTTATTTCATTTTACCTAAATTTGCAATTGACAGAAAAATACAATATTTTTACTGTTTGAAATGCTTAACAACCTATCTACTGATGGTTCACAATTGTATAGCGATACTGCAAAGCTGTACACATTTGCGTATCGCCTCCTTGAGAATATTATCTAGCGATACTCTTATATTATATACGAGTATTTTGGAATGACGTTTCAATTTTGTAGTTGCAAGGAAAAAAGCGCGCGATTTTTTTTTGCAACTACCAAATTGCACACATTTTCATATCTTCTCCATTTGGGTATTATCGATAGTTTCGTATCGTCGCGTATTGTAATAAAATCGGAGACGATACGAAACTATCGATAATACCCCAAAGGAGAATATACGAAACTCTGTGTAATTTGGTAGTTGCAAGAAAAAATCGCGCGATTTTTTTCTTGCACTTCTCCTTTGGGGTATTATCGATAGTATTTAGTTATATATTTTCGAATGATGTTTTCTCTATGAGAATCGATAACATTCCAACCGAGACGAAAGGGTGTGTGCTTTTTTTTAATTATATCCCAGCAAAAAAAATTGGAAGTTGTTCCACAAACATTACTTCTAAACTGCATCCTGGAATCCCCCATCAAGATTTTTCCACTTCCGATGCTGTCTTCTTGGGCTAGTCTACAAATGTTTCTTTTAAAGCGCATTCCGGGATTTTCGATCGATTTTTTTCACTTCCGATCCAATCGTTTTGGACATGTCTTAGAAAGTACGGCATTAGGCCGTTTTAAGTGAAAAAAAGTTTTGGAAAATTAAATTTCGCAAAAAAAAAGAATAGAAAATTAATAAAACAGCAAAAAAATAATAAAACAAGTAACATATATACGGCCGTAAGTTCGGCCAGGCCGAAGTTTATGTACCCTCCACCATGGATTGAGTAGAAACTTCTTCTAAACACTGCCATCCACAATCGAATTACTTGAGTTGCGGTAACGCTTGCCGATGGCATGGTATCTTAAAACCTCCTAACACCGTCTTCTAAATTGTAAGTAAGTCCATATATTAAATCAAAAAAGATCGATTAAATACGTCTATAATTCAGTTTGACAAAATTTTCTAAAGAAATAAAATTTTAACAAAATTTTCTATAGAAATAAAATTTCGACAAAATTTTCTAAAGAAATAAAATTTTAACAAAATTTTCTATAGAAATGAAATTTTAACAAAATTATCTATAAAAATAAAATTTTAACAAAATTGCCTATAAAAATAAAATTTTAACAAAATTTTATATAGAAATAAAATTTTGACAAAATTTTCTATAGAAATAAAATTTAGGTAGATTATTTTCGGCTCGAGTGACAACCATGATTATGAACCGATGTGGACCAATTTTGGTATGGTTGTTAGCGGCCATTACTAACACCACGTTCCAAATTTGAACGGGGTCGAATGAATTTTGCTCCTCCAAGAGGCTCCGGAGGTCAAATCTGGAGAACGGTTTATATAAGGGCTATATATAATTATGGACCGATATGGACCAATTCTGGCACGGTTGTTAGAGACCATATACTAACACCATGTTCCAAATTTCAACGGGATCGGATTAAATTTGCTTCTCTTAGAGGCTCCGCAAGCCAAATCTGGGGATCGGTTTAAATGGGGGCTATATATAATTGTGAACCGATGTGGACCAATTTTTGCATGGATGTTAGAAATCATATACTAACACCATGTTCCACATTTGAACCGGATCTGATGAATGAGAGTACCTCGATGTAGAGTACCTCGAAAAATGCAAACAAAGAATAGATTACTCAGGTTGTTTAAAGTACAATGAGCTACCACAATGTATAAAGTCGATCTGTACTATTTCAAGATTCAAGAAGGCATGTAAAGAGTTTCTAAGTAACAAGCTATAAAAAGAATTATTAGATTAATATAAAATTAATTATATAACACAAAAATTATATTCACTTTGTAAATAGTTTACAGTAAGAAATATTATTTGTTGTCAAATGCCTCTACAATGCCCTTATGTCGCTGAGGCCCAAATATGAATGAAGATTAATTTAAGTAAATAAAGTATAAATTAAAATAAAAAAAAATTGGCTCCACAAAGAGGCTCCGGAGGTCACACCTGGAGAACGGTTTATATGGGGGCTATATATAAATATGGACCGATATGGACCAATTTTAGCATGGTGTGTAGAGACCGTTTACCAAAACTATGTACCAAATTTCAGCCAGATCGGATGAAATTTGCTTCTCTTTGAGGCTCCGCAAGCCAAATCTGGGGATCCGTTTATATGGGGGCTATATATAATTATAGACCGATGTGGAACAATTTTTGCATGGTTGTTAGAGACCATATACCAACACCATGTACCAAATTTCATCCGGATCGGATGGAATATGCTTCTGTTAGAGGCTCCGCAACTCAAATATGAGGGTCCGTTTATATAGGGGCTATACGTAAAAGTGGACCGATATGGCCCATTTGCAATACCATCCGACCTACATTAATAACAACTACTTGTGCCAAGTTTCAAGTCGATAGCTTGTTTCGTTCGGAAGTTAGCGTGATTTCAACAGACGGACGGACTGACGGACGGACATGCTCAGATCGACTCAGAATTTCACCACGACCCCGAATATATATACTTTATGGGGTCTTAGATCAATATTTCGATGTGTTACAAACGGAATGACAAAGTTATTATACCCCCCATCCTATGGTGGAGGGTATAAAAAGTTAAAATTACCCATTAAAAGTATGAAAAACCAAGTTATAAAAAATTGAATTAAAAGAACTTCCTGGGTGCTTTTTGAGTTGTGGCTTTGGAAGAACTTCCAAATTTGTTTGCTGGGTTCCGGATCACAAATTGGGGATCCAAACTACTGTTTAGGAAGCTCTGTTTTTGCTGGGATATTTTGGAATGACGTTTTATAAATGATAATATTATTTTTAAAATATTTGGTTGTAAATTCATATAAAATTGGGGCTTAGTTTCATATTTGAATTAGGGCTTTATTTCATTATGAAAAAACGACCCATTTTTTGTGGCATTCTTCCAAAACATCCTTTTGAAATTTTTCGAAAATTTTAGCTATCAATATATGCAAAAATACATTATATCGTTTCCAAAAATTGTATTTGATACATCGTTTGTAAGACAAAGACCGACTAAAGGGCATGTTTCGTTTAAATAAAGTTTCTTTACATCGGATTTTGGGCGCCCAAAACTATGCTATGATGAATGTAACTGTTTGACTGTATGTGTTGCTTGTGCGTTGATGGCTATAGGGATGACTGTTGACGACAACAACATCTACGTAGGCCAGTGAATAGTGCGTTGGCTTCCGCGGTTCAATTCTCCGTCCGGCAAAAGGTTAAATTTAAAAAAAGTTATAAAATCGTATAATTTTTTCTACGTTGCTTGTATTACAGAAAAAAGAGTAAGAACTAAATAAACTTCCAAAGAGAAAATAAAATATTTTGAGTCTTTATGAAATTGATTTCACAGCCTGTAAAAGAACCAACGTTTTTCACAAAAACCTACAGTTTGAGAAGAACGAATTATTTTTTTTTTTGTGTATGTTTAAGGACCGAAACGAACATATATTTGTGCTATTGGAATTTGAATTGAAAAAATGTAACTTTTATTGATATTCCCCATTCACGAAAAAAGTTCTCAATTTGGGGATATCCCCAATAGAGGAAACACTGCTGGTAAGAATAAAGAGTTAAACATGACTCTCTGAATGTCTCTTTTATCTAAGCCAGTCAATGTGAATATGACAATAGATAATACTGTTGTGTTAGCTATTGCCTATGGCCTTAGGCCTTCACTAAGGCCTTAAGGTAGAACAAAAGTACTTTGAATTTACACGATTGGAGAAAATCGTACAAACCACAAGAACTTAATCGAACATTCACGCGGCCATACCAACTCGCACAAAGGACGTAAAACGAACGGAAATAGCATCTAAATCAAAGACAATGAAATGTTTCCACTAAACTTGAGATGAACAAAAACCCGATGTTCCCAATGAGAGCACAAGCACTTGTAAAATGTCATTGCAAACAGGTAACTTTGGTTTTTGTTATTCTTCTCTTTTTTTTTTTTTTGATAGGTGGGAGGAAGCAGAGTTTCATTGAATGATATTAAGATAGCACGATGATGATGATGGTTGTGGTGGTTAGAGGCTAACTGGCCTGGTCATTTGAATAAAGGTGGCAAATGAGCAATTCAACCATGGTGAAGTAAATGAAATGGCACGACAGGATCGGAATTGAAAATTGAATATGGAAATGGATGAAACACTGGTAATCACAAAGCGTCCATTGTTAGAGGAATTTGACATCAAAACGTCAAAGGCTTCGTTGCTGTGTAATCCAGTGATGGAGAGAGAGAGAGAGAAAAATAGACATGTGTATTTGTGTGCGATTCAATATGCTAGCTCTCTTTTGTGGGCATTTTCTAAAGCAATAACGTTTCAATTTTTATTTAGTTCGGCTCAAGGCAAAAAAAATACAATTTTTATTTTATACGCATTCTGTTTGTAACACATCGAAATATAGGCCAATCTCCCGATTTTACTTCTTGGGAGTCTAGAAACTGTATTTTCCACCCAATTTGCCTGAAATTGAAAATATATAGAGATATTTTAGGACAACAAATAGGTGTGCCGAAAATGGTGTCTATCGGTCCATGTTTTGGTATAACCCCCATATAGACCGATTTCCCGATTTTACTTCTTGGGCTTCTAGAAACCGTATTTTTAATCCGATTTGCCTGCAATTTGAAATCTAAAGGTATTTTAGAACCACAAAAAGGTCTTGGGCTTCTAGAAACCGTATTTTTAATCCGATTTGCCTGCAATTTGAAATCTAAAGGTATTTTAGAACCACAAAAAGGTTAGCCGAAAATAGGATCTATCTATCGATCCATGTTTTGATATAGCCCCCACATAGACCGATCTCCCGATTTTACTTCTTGGGCTTCTAGAAACCATAGTTTTTATCCAATTTGCCTGAAATTTAAAATGTTGAGGTTTTTTAGGGCCATAAATAGGTGTTCCGAATACATTGTGTATCGGTAAAGATTTTGATATATCCCCCTTATAAACCCGTCCTCCGATTTGGGGTCTAGATTCTCTTTTCAGAACCACAACTAGGTGTGCTGAATTTGGTGTGTATCGATGCATGTTTTCATTCCTCATTTCTACATGTCGTCATATTATATTTAGTACAAACCACTTACTCTTCTGTAGTACAAATCCTTTAAAATCATTTATTACATTTTATTTTTATCATTTTATAAAATTTTACCATTTGTCCGGACGGAGAATCGAACCGCGTTCCATCAGTTTTCTAACTATCCACTGGGTGTTCAATTTTCAGAGCGTAGTTGTTATCAGATTTGCTTGAAATGTTAACGGATATAGTTTTTATCGGTCCATTTGGTAAGGCCTCCCTATGGAACGATGTCATTTCAGTTTCATTGCATGAAACTGAAAGCAAAATTTCCAGATTTTATTTTGCTAATCATTTGAATAATGAGAGTAAAAATCTAAGGATTTGGATTTCGAATCAAGGCGTTAGTTCGTCATTTTCTTGCACACCTACACGACATGTTTGTGATTCCTCTAAAACTCAAACAAAAATGGTTGTTATAAATTTCAGTCTTTCTTATAATTCATTCTCTCGTCTGGTGGAGTGTTGATAATTTGCAGCATTTCAAGAGTAAATCTGCGTCTGTTGTTTTCGTGGTCTAGAAGTTCTACGTCCAGTCAGCGCACAATGCGCCGCAAGCGCTGTTTTCTGCTCCATGGGTTTGTCAGTGGCTTTAATACACTGAAAAAACAGTGAACTCACCAGGAAGAAAAATTATGGTTAATTTCAGAAAATGTTAATTATTTCCAGAAAATTTTAAGTAAACAGTATTACAAACGATGGCATCACGTCGAAATTACAAAAATAAGTAAATATTTTTCGAAAAATTCAAGAAAATTTATTAGACATTATAAATTGTTTTCACTTGTTAAAGAAAATTTTATTGTTTGAGAGAAAAAATTGGAGTTCAAAATTGCAAGAATGTGCCATACAAAGTTCCACGAACTAAAATAAAGTTAAATTGGCTTTAGTTGAAATAAAGGGGTCATTTTTTTTTTTGAGTGTATCCGACAATGACAAAACTGAAAACCAGTTTTGTCATTGTCTGTTGACATAAATTGGATTTGTCACCTTTACATTTAATCTTATATCGTAATTATACCCTTCACCACTACTGTGGTACAGGGTATAATAAGTTTGTGCATTTGTATGTAACGCCAAGAAGTAATCATAGACCAACCTTTTAGTATACGGATCGGCTTAGAATTAAATTCTGAGTCGATTTAGCGATGTCCGTCTGTCTGTCTGTCTGTTGGTGTATGTGTGCAAAGTACAGCTCGCAGTTTTAGTCCGATTGTCCTAAAATTTGGTATAGGGTCCTGTTTCGGCTCAAAGACGATCCCTATTGATTTTGGAAAAAATCGGTTCAGATTTAGATATAGCTGCCATATATATTTTTCACCGATCTGGTCATAATTGGCGTGTATATCAACCGATCTTCCTCAAATTCCGTACATCCGAATATTTTATGATTCTCGAAAAACTTGCAAAATATCAGCCAAATCGGTTCAGATTTAGATATAGCTCCCATATATAGCTTTCGCCCGATTTACACTCATTTGCCCACAGAGGCCAATTTTTTGCTCCGCTTTAGTTGAAATTTTGCATAGGGAGTAGAATTAGCATTGTAGCTATGCCTGCCAAATTTGGTTGACATCGAATCAGATTTAGATATAGGTCCCATATATATGTTTTTCTGATTTCGACAAAAATGGTCAAAATACCAACATTTTCCTTGTTAAATCGCCACTGCTTAGTCGAAAAGTTGTAAAAATTACTCTAATTTTCCTAAACTTCTAATGCATATATATCAAGCGATAAATCATAAATAAACTTTTGCGAAGTTTCCTTAAAATTGCTTCAGATTTATATGTTTCCCATATTTTTTTACTAAAATTGTGTTCCACCCTAATGCATTAGCCAACTTAAATTTTGAGTCTATACATTTTGTAAAAGTCTATCAAATTCTGTCCAAATCGAGTGATATTTAAATGTATGTATTTGGGACAAACCTTTATATAAATATAGCACCCAACGCATTTGACGGATGTGATATGGTATCGAAACTTTAGATCTACAAAGTGGTGCAGGGTATAATATAGTCGGCCCCGCCCGACTTTAGACTTTCATTACTTGTTTTTATATTTTAGTTTTGCTAAATAGTCCATTTACTGTTTTCGTTGTTTTAAACGCGAGCTGATATTTCATATTATCGTATAAATTAAATTTTAAGTTCTTTTTCGGTATTTCTAATTTGGTCAAAAGTTTTTTCTATAGAAAATAGACTAAATCCTAATTTTGTCAAAATTTTATTTCTATAGAAAATTTTGTTAAAATGTTATTTCTATAGATAATTTTGTGAAAATGTTAGTTCTATAGAAAATTTTGTCAAAATTTTATTTCTATAGAAAATTTTGTCAAAAATTTATTTCTATAGAAATTTTGATCAAAATTTTATATCTATGGAAAATTTTGTCAAAATTTTATTTCTATAGAAAATTTTGTCAAAATTTGAAATTGAAAATTTTCAAAATTTTATTTCTATAGAAAATTTGATCAAAATTTTATTTCTATAGAAAATGTGATCAACATTTGAATTCTATAGAAAATTTGGCCAAAATTTAAATTGTATTGAAAATTTGATCAACGTTAGAATTCTATAGAAAGTTTGGGCAAAATTTGAATTCTATAGAAAATTTTGTTAAAATTTTATTTCTATAGAAAATTTTGTTAAAATTTTATTTCTATAGAGAATTTTATCAAAATTTTATTTCTATAACAAATTTTGTCAAAATTATATTTCTACAGAAATTCTTGTCAAAATTTAATTTCTATAGAAAATTTGATCAAAATTTTATATCTATAGAAAATTTGATCAAAATTTTATATCTATAGAAAATTTGATCAAAATTTTAATTCTATCGAAAATTTGGTCAAATTTTTTTCTTTTTTTCTTTTTCTTTTTATTTTAATAAATGTCATGTATTAAAAATAAAAAATTTAATAATAATTATTTTATTTGAATTCTATGGAAATTTTGTCAAAATTTTATTTTTATAGAAAATTTTGTCAAAATTTTATTTCTATAGAAAATTTTGTCAAAATTTTATTTCTATAGAAAATTTTGTCAAAATTTTATTTCTATAGAAAATTTTGTCAAAATTACATTTTAATAGAAAATTTTGTCAAAATTACATTTCTATAGAAAATTTTGTCAAAAATTTATTTCTATAGAAATTTTGATCAAAATTTTATATCGTAGAAAATTTTGTCAAAATTTGATTTCAATAGAAAATTTTCAAAATTTTATTTCTATAGAAAACAAGTAAGTAAAGTCTAAAGTCGGGCGGGGTCGACTATATTATACCCTTCACCATTATGTAGACCAAAATTTGTGTTACCATCTCAACACCTTCAAATTTGTTGGGAGTTATTATCAAAGTTTATATTTGTGTAAAATGTGGGTAGCATATTAAATGTATTCTCTGTGGAAACTATCGATCCAATGGGAGGAAACTCGCATTAAAAATGGGTCTAAAATATGAAACATTCAATCATATTTCCCCTACTCTGGCGTACATACATATGGGAGCTATATCTAAATATGAACCGATTTTGACCAAATTTGACATGCATAGTTAGAATAATAATACTGCTATCTCACCAAAAAACGTAAATGGGAGAATAATTTTTACCTCCGTGGTCATATGGGTGTAAATGGGGCGAAAGATATATATGGGGGCTATATCAAAATCTGAACCGATTTCAACCAAATTTGACACGATACTATTAAACGTACTCCCTACTCAAAGCAAAACTCTGGCTTTTTTGACCATATAAGTGAAAATCAGATAAAACAAGTATATACGGCCGTAAGTTCGGCCAGGCCGAAGCTTATGTACCCTCCATCATGGATTGCGTAGAAACTTCTTCTAAACACTGCCATCCAGAATCGAATTACTTAAGTTGCGGTAACGCTTGCCGATGGCAAGGTATCTTAAAACCTCCTAACACCATCTTCTAAATTGTATGTAAGTCCATACGTGGTATATATTAAATCAAAAAAGATCGATCCAATACGTATATAATTTAGTTTGACAAAGTAGACATAAAATTTTGACAAAATTTTCTACAGTAATAAAATTTTAACAAAATTTTCTATAGAAATAAAATTTTCACAAAATTTTCTATAGAAATAAAAATTTTGACAAAATTTTCTATAGAAAGAAAATTTTGACAAAAATTTCTACAGAAATAAAATTTTAACAAAATTTTCTATAGAAATAAACTTTTGACAAAATTTTCTATAGAAATAAAATCTTGGTAGATTATTTTTGGCTCGAGTGGAAACCATGATTATGAACCGAATAAAATTTGAACAAAATTTTCTATAGAAATAAAATTTTGACAAAATTTTCTATAGAAATAAAATTTTGACAATGATAAAATTTTATTATGAACCGAACAAAATTTTAACAAAATTTTCTCTAGAAATAAAATTTTGACAAAATTTTCTATAGAAATAAAATTTTGGTAGATTATTTTTGGCTCTAGTGGCAACCATGATTATGAACCGATATGGACCAATTTTTGTGTGATTGGACCAATTTTGGTATGGTTGTTAGCGACCATATACTAACACCACGTTCCTAATTTGAACCGGATCGGATGAATTTTGCTCCTCCAAGAGGCTCCGGAGGTCAAATCTGGAGAACGTTTTCTATAGGGGCTATATATAATTATGGACCGATATGGACCAATTCTGCCACGGTTGTTAAAGATCATATACTAACACCATGTTCCAAATTACAACCGGATTAGATGAAATTTGCTTCTCTTGGAGACTTCGCAACCCAAATCTGGGGATCGGTTTATATGGGCGCTATATATAATTATGGACCGATGTGGACCAATTTTTGCACGGTTGTTAGAGACCATATACCAATACCATGTACCAAATTTCAGCCGGATCGGATGCAATTTGCTTCTCTTTGAGGCTTCGCAAGCCAAATCTGGAGATCGGTTTATATGGGGTCTATATATAATTATGGACCGATGTGGACCAATTTTTGCATGGTTGTTAGAGACCATATACCAACATCATGTACCAAATTTCAGCCGGATCGGATGAAATTTGCTTCTCTTTGAGGCTCCGCAAGCCAAATCTGGGGATCGGTTTATATGGGGGCTATATATAATTATGAACCGATGTAGACCAATTTTTGCATGATTGTTTAAGACCATGTACCAACATCATGTACCAAATTTCAGCCGGATCAGATGAAATATGCTTCTCTTAGAGGCTCCACAAGCCAAATCTGGGGATCGGTTTATAAGGGGGCTATATATAATTAGGGACCGATATGGACCAATTTTTGCATGGTTGTTAGAGACCATATACCAACATCATGTACCAAATTTCAGCCGGATCGGATGAAATTTTCTTCTCTTTGAGACTCGGCAAGCCAAAGCTGGGGATCGGTTTATATGGGGGCTATATATAATTATGGACCGACGTGAACCAATTTTTGCACGGTTATTAGAGACTATATACCAACACTATGTACCAAATTTCAGCCGGATCGGATGAAATTTGCTTTTCTTTTAGGCTCCGCAAGCCAAATCTGGGGATCGGTTTATATGGGGGCTATATATAATTATGGACCGATGTGGACCAATTTTTGCATGATTGTCAGAGACCATATACCAACACCATATACCAAATTTCAGCCGGATCGGATGAAAGATGCTTCTGTTAGAGGCTCCACAAGCCAAATCTGAGGGTCCCTTTATATGGGGGCTATACGTAAAAGTGGACCGATATGGCCTATTTTCAATACCATCCGACCTACATCGATAACAACTACTTGTGCCAAGTTTCAAGTCGATAGCTTGTTTCGTTCGGCAGTTAGCGTGATTGGAACAGACGGACGGATGGACGGACGGACGGACATGCTTAGATCGACTCAGAATTTCACCACGACCCAGAATATTTATACTCTATGGGGTCTTAGAGCAGTGTTACAAACGGAATGACAAAGTTAATATACCCCCATCCTATGATGGAGGGTATAAAAATATATATGGGAGCTATATCTAAATGTGAACCGATTTAAACTAAACTTAGCACAATTAACAATACTATTAAACGTACTCCTTGTGCAAAATTTGAAGCAAATCAGGGCAAAACTCTAGCTTTTGAGGCCATATAAGTTCAAATCGGATGAAAGATATATATGGGAGCTATATCTAAATCTGAACCGATTTGGCTGATATTTTGCATATCTTACGAAAGCCCCAAAATATTTGGCTTTCCGAAATTTTGAGAAAATACGTTGATAATCGGTGATAAATATATATGGCAGCTATATCTAAATCTGAACCGATTTTTTTCAAAATCAAGAGCGGTTGCCGTTGAGCCAATATAAAACTCTGTGCCAAATTTCAGGACGATCGGACTTAAACTGCGAGCTGTACTTTGCACACAAAATTACATATACAGACAGACAGACGGACATCGCTAAATCGACTCAGAATTTAATTCTAAGCCGATCGGTATACTAAACGATGGGTCTCAGACTTTTCCTTCTTGGCGTTACATACAAATGAAAAAACTTATTATACCCTGTACCACAGTAGTGGTGAAGGGTATAAACATTTGATCAAATTTTATTTCAATAGAAAATTTTCAAAATTGTATTTCTATAGAAAATTTGATCAAACTTTTATTTCTATAGAAAATTTGATCAAAATTTGAATTCTATAGAAAATTTGGTCAACATTTTGTTTCTTTTATTATTTCAATTTCAATTCAATTTTAAGTTACATTAATTTATAAATGTCATGTATGTGTATAAGTAAATATAATAATAATTATATTAAAAATTATAATAATAATTATATTATTTGAATTCTATAGAAAATTTTGTCAAAATTTTATTTCTATCGAAAATTCTGTCAAAATTTTATTTCTATCGAAAATTTTGTCAAAATTTTATTTCTATCGAAAATTCTGTCAAAATTTTATTTCTATCGAAAATTTTGTCAAAATTTTATTTCTATCGAAAATTTTGTCAAAATTTTATTTCTATCGAAAATTTTGTCAAAATTTTATTTCTAACGAAAATTTTGTCAAAATTTTATTTCTATAGAAAATTTTGTCAAAATTTTATTTCTATCGAAAATTTTGTCAACAATTTATTTCTATAGAAAAATTTTTAATGGGGAATATTTTGAGAAGCGATTTGCGGTGGCTATTTTTGTTCTCTTATCCCGAAATATTTAAGCCAACTCTGGTCAATTCAAAAGTTATTTTCTTCTGTCTTTAGGTACATAGAGGTAGAAACTGTAAAAGTAAAGCAAAAGGAAGATTAAGGAACTTGATCACAACAAAACTCAATTGATCAAGTTGCTTAATCTTCTTTGTCCATAAGGCTCAAATAATAATTAATTAAAAATGCATCATTTTATTTGTAATTAATTACATCCATGCATTTGGCCATTAATCGCTTATCTCGATAACAGGCTAACGTGAAAAGTTATGAACAAATTTTAATGGTTTATAAGTTTTTTTTTGTTATTTTATCAAAACCAAAAACAAGCAAAAAAACACTAAAATATTATCCATCTGAAGAATTAATGCGAAATCAATACAATTTAAATTTCTTCAAAATTAGTTCATTTTAACTTCAACATGGGTTTACTCTGTTTGGGGTGTAGGTTTAATTCGGCTGTGAAAATGCTAATGCCTACAACAACTCTGAAAAAGCACATAGCTACGCGGGATATGCATGAAAAAAATATTGCCTTTCAATCCTTGAACATAAAGATACTTTGGAAAACCAATAGACTAAAATCCTAGTCAATGACAAATACCCCAAAAAACAAAAATAATTCAATATTACTGACCAAGAGTAATGTAACTAAGCTGCATCATATAGCCCTTGGTTACCAACATTGGTAGGCAATATGCAAAGAATGGCCGTAATTAAGTCAATCCGTATGTAGTCAAAGTTGCTTAGGGGATTTCTCTTCCATCTGATGATTCGGTTTGGTTTACTGGAAAAGCTTTTGATCATGTTTGGAGTCCAAAATCAATGCAATCTCCTCTAGGGGGCATCTGTTTTCCGTTATACGAAATGTACACACATGGAACATAATCTTTGGGATTTTCGAATGTAATCGTGTTTATTAAGCTTTAGAAAGAGGATGCATACATCAGATTGAAACTAACCGAAGCCAAAAAACCACATATTGATTGTATCACCTTAACCCCTTTCGTTAGGGATGAATAGGGCGTAGATTTGAGGATGTTAAACCAACACACTATCAGATAGGTGATGCCATCAAAAGATTTCACCAATGAAACTCTGTATGTGGATGATGATTTAAGTGAATAAAGTGAACACAATTTTAATATTGGTAATAACCCGAACCTTGGAAAGAGCTGAAACATGTATTAATAATTAAGAGAAATTGAAACACACTAGCTCCCACCCATGGCAGGTAAATTCCTAGAAAGATGCACAAAAACATAAACTAGATGGATGTATAGAGAAAAAGGATCAATCAGCGCTTACCTCTGCGGGGAATTCACTGATGAATTTATAAGGAAATGTCCCACCTCAATGCGCTTCTCCTTTGCATGAAATTCAGCGCTTTCAGAAGCAGTACATTTACATGAGGATATCATTACAACTTTAGTGCGCTCAAGAATGCAGATACTTTCGAATATTGGAACCATTATAGATAGCGGTACTGCCTTTGAAAATCATGAAATGAACACACATTCGTAACAGTCTTCCTTTTTATACCCTGCACCATAGGATGGGGGGTATATTAACTTTGACATTCCGTTTGTAACACATCGAAATATTGCTCTAAGACCCCATAAAGTATATATATATTCTGGGTCGTGGTGAAATTCTGAATCGATCTGAGCATGTCCGTCCGTCCGTCTGTTGAAATCACGCTAACTTCCGAACGATACAAGCTATCGACTTGAAACTTGGCACAAGTAGTTGTTATTGATGTAGGTCGGATGGTATTGCAAATGGGCCATATCGGTCCACTTTTACGTATAGTCCCCAAATTTGGCTTGCAGAGCCTATAAGAGAAGCATATTTCATCCGATCGGTCTAAAATTTGGTACATGGTGTTAGTATATGGTATCTAACACTCGTGTAAAAATTGGTCTATATCGGTCAATAATTATATAGCCCCCATATAAACCGATCCCCCGATTTGGCTTGTTGAGCCTCAAAGAGAGGCAAATTTCATCCGATCCGGCTGAAATTTGGCACATGGTGTTGGTATATGGTCCTTAAAAACCATGCAAAAATTGGTCCATATCGGTCCATAATTATATATAGCCCCCATATAAACCGATCCCCAGATTTGGTTTGCGGATCCTCTAAGAGAAGCAAATTTCATCCGCTCCGGCTGAAATTTGGTACATGGTAGTAGTATATAATCTCTAAGAACCATTCAAAAATTGGTCCATATCAGTCCATAATTATATATAGCCCCTATATAAACCGATCCCCAGATTTGAACTCCGGAGCAACTTGGACGAGCAAAATTCATCCGATCCGGTTAAAATTTGCAACGTGGTGTTAATATATGGCCGCTAATAACCATGCCAAAATTGGTCCATATCGGTCTATAGTTATATATAGCCGATCCCCAATCACATAAAAATTGGTCCGTATCGGTTCATAATCATGCTTGCCACTCGAGCAAAATAATCTAGCAAAATTTTATTTCTATAGAAAATTTTGTCAAAATTTTATTTCTATAGAAAATTTTGTCGAAATTTTATTCCTATAGAAAATTTTGTCAAATTTTATTTCTGTAGAAAATGTTGTCAAAATTTTAATTCTATAGAGAATGTTGTCAAAATTTTCTATCTTTTGAAAATTTTGTAAAAATTTTATTGCTATAGAAAATTTTGTCAAAATGTTATTTCAATAGAAAATTTTGTTAAAATCGTATTTCTATAGAACATTTTGTTCAAATTTTACTTCTATAGAAAATGTTGTCAAACTTAATTATATACGTATTTAATCGGCCATTTTAAGTTTAATATATACCACGTATGGACTACGTGGTATATATTACGGTATTAGGAAGTTTTAAGATACCTTGTTATCGGCAAAAGTTACCGCAACCCAAGTAATTCGATTGTGGATGACAGTCTTCAGTAGAAGTTTCTACGCAATCCATGGTGGAGGGTACATAAGCTTCGGCGTGGCCGAACTTACGGCCGTATATACTTGTTTTGTTTTGTTTTTGGGTACTAGATGATGAATGGCTTCGGTTTGGTGCGTGAACAAAGCGTTTCGTCAATGTTACTCTTTCATAAGTTGCCAAAAATTAAAATTTTTGTTGATGTCGATTGGATGTCATACAAAATTCATAAGTAATTGAAACTAAAGAATGTTGGTTGGCATTTTACACCTTTTGTCAGCACATGTTTCATGAAGTATTCAGCACTAAAAAACAGACCCTTAAATTTTCTGGCATTTTAAATTGGTCGGGGATTTATTGACGTCACAATGAGAACTGATTGCATAGTAAAGTGTGTGAATAAAATTGGAACACGCAGGAGGTCATCATGTCATACCATTCATAAATAAAAAACAAAAATGAAAAAAAACAAATATTAGAGTTTACTAAAGGTCACAGTTATGTAAAACTAGAACGACCCTAAGTTTCACCGGGTTTGAATCATCAAACACTGTTACAAAAAATATTTTCAAGGTTAGTTTAGTGGCAGTAGTGCTAAGTTTCGGAAGTGAAAACTTGTGGTTTTTATTGATTTTGATTGAGATTCGAAATAGGAAGCCACCATGGAGCATGGTAGATAGCATGGCCGCCTTGCATACAATCCCAGTCTCGAGCAAGCACCGAAAAGTTTTTCAGCGGTGGATTAGCACCTAGATTACCGCCGAACTCAGCTATGAAAAGCTTGCTTTTTGTCATTGAGCTAAGCCAAAATCGGGCAGCACTCATTCAGAAGAGAGAAATTCATCACAATAATAGGCTGCCACCAAACCTAACCTAATCGATCCCCCAGGTTTGACTTCCGGATTCTCAAATTTTATCTAACTTCTTGGGAATTTGGCATTTGATATCCATATGTGTAAAAAATTGTCCACATCTGTTCATAATTAGATCCTATCAGTTCTTTTTAAGCACATCCCGGGATCCCAAATTATTTGTTTTTATACCCTCCACCATTGGTATATTAACTTTGTCATTCCGTTTGTAGCACATTGCTCTAAGACCCCATAAAGTATATATATTCTTAGTCGATTTAAGCATGTCCGTCTGTCCGACTGTTGAAATCACGCTAACTTCCGAACGAAGCAAACTATCGATTTGAATCTTGGTATTGATGTAGGTCGGATGGTATTGCAAATGGGCCATATCGGTTCACTTTTACGTATAGCCCCCATATAACATATATTTACAAACATTTTATGGTCCAAACATAATATGTTCTAACATATTTACATATATGTCCCAAACATGTTATAATAGCTTATGAACATTATATGCTTGCACTATTGTGTTAAAAAATTTGAGTTCCAGACATATAATTTTTACACCCAAACTTATGAAAAACAGTCTTTTTCGTCCGTGTATGTGGTTTAGGGTATAAAAAAAAAAACCGGAATATAATTTAGTCCAATTTTCGCACGTGGTAGTTCATTCTTCCCATAAAGCATTTCACTTTTTATCTGTGTACTGTCATTGTTATACCCACCACCATAAAATGGTGACGGGGCTATAATAAGTTTGTCATTCCGTTTGTAACACATTGAAATATCGATTTCCGACTATATAAAGTAAATATATTCTTGATCAGGGAAAAATTCTAAGACGATATAAGCATGTCCGTCTGTCCGTCTGTCTGTCTGTCTGTTGTAATCACGCTACAGCCTTCAATAATGGCGCTATCGTCCCGAAATTTGGCACAGATTCGTTTTTTGTTTGCAGGCAGTTCGAAGATGGACTATATCGGTCCAAGTTTTGATATAGTCCCCATATAAACCGACCTCCCGATTTGGGGTCTTGGGCTTATAAAAACCGTAGTTTTTATCAGATTTGCCTGAAATTAGAAATCTAGAGGTATTTTGGGACCGCAAAGAGGTGTGTCGAAAGTGGTCCGTATCGGTCCATGTTTTAGTATAGCCGCCATATAGACCGATCTCCCGATTTTGCTTCTTAGGCGTCTAGAAACAGTATTTTCTATCCGATTTGTCTGAAATTGAAAATCTAGAGGTATTTTAGGACCGTAAGGAGGTGTGTCGAAAATCGTTATTATCGGTCCATGTTTTGATATAGCCCCCATATAGACCGATCTCCCGATTTTGTTTCTTGGGCGTCTAGAAACTATATTTACCATCCGATTTGCCTGAAATTGGAAATCTATAGGTATTGTGGGACTATAAAGAGGTGTGTCGAAAATGGTCCATATCGGTCGATGTTTTGGTATAGCCCCCATATAGACCGATCTCCCGATTTTGCTTCTTACGCGTCTAGAAACAATATTTTCTATCCGATTTGTATGAAATTGAAAATCTATAGGTATTTTGGAACCATAAAGAGGTGTGTCGACAATGGTCCGCATCGGTCCATGTTTTGATATAGCCCCCATATAAACCAACCTCCCGAATTGGAGTCTTGGGCCTATAAAAACCGTAGTTTTTATCCAATTTGCCTGAGATTGGAAATATAGAGGTATTTGAGGACCATAAAAAGGTGTGCCGAAAATGGTGCTCTTCGGTCCATGTTTTGATATAGACCCCATAGAGACTGATTTCCCGATTTTGCTTCTTGGGCTTCTAGAAACTATATTTTCTATCCGATTTTCCTGAAATTGAAAATCTAGAGTTCTTTTGGGACCATAAAAAGGTGTGCCGAAAATGGTGCCAATCGGTCCATGTTTTGATATAGACCCCATATAGATCGATCTCCCATTTTGCTTCTTGGGCTTCTAGAAACTATATTTACCATCCGCTTTGCCTGAAATTCTTGAGCTACAATAAACTGTATTTATTACATGATTTGCCTGAAATTCGAAATCTAGAGGTATTTTTAGACCACAAATAAGAGTGCCGAAATTGAGGTATATCGGTCCATTTTTTGGTATAACCCGCATAGGTCCATGTTTTGATATAGCCCCCATATAAACCAACCTCCCGAATTGGAGTCTTGGGCCTATAAAAACCGTAGTTTTTATCCAATTTGCCTGAGATTGGAAATATAGAGGTATTTGAGGACCTTAAAAAGGTGTTCCGTAAATGGTGCTCATCGGTCCATGTTTTGGTATAGCCCCCATATAGACCGATATCCCGATTTTGCTTTTAGGGCTTCTAGAAACTATATTTACCATCCGATTTGCCTGAAATTGGAAATCTAGAGGTTTTTGAGGACCATAAAAAGGTGTGCCGAAAATGGTGCTCTTCGGTCCATGTTTTGATATAGACCCCATAGAGACTGATTTCCCGATTTTGTTACTTGGGCTTCTAGAAACTATATTTTCTATCCGATTTTACTGAAATTGAAAGTCTAGAGTTCTTTTGGGACCATAAAAAGGTGTGCCGAAAATGGTGCCAATCGGTCCATTTTTTGATATAGCCCCCATATAGACCGATCTCCCATTTTGCTTCTTGGGCTTCTAGAAACTACATTTACCATCCGCTTTGCCTGAAATTCTTGAGCTACAATAAACTGTATTTATTACATGATTTGCCTGAAATTCGAAATCTACACCCATAGAAAAAATCATGAACGGCGTGGTCATTTTGAAACGATCCGTTCATGAAAGTGAATCAACACACATGTGTTGTCAAACTGAGAACAGATGGGGACAATCTGACAACGTAAAAATGACACCATAAGTTTTCAAAACAACAACCAGCGTTCATGATCTGAAAACGTAATTGTTACGAATTTATAAACAAAATTAAAAAAAGATTTCCCCTACCGTGACTCGAACCTGTGTTGCCTGCACGATACACGTTAACAGTCGCCTTAGCACATTGCACCAACGGCGGAGTTGACATAACAACGTCTAACGATTATTTTAAGACATTTAATGACCAAAGAAAAACGAATGCCGTTCATGAAATCGTGAACGCCCGTGGACGAAATCGTGAACATTCCGTTTTCATTTTTTGTGAACGTTTCCGTTTCATTTTGACAACGTCCGTTCACGATTGTGAAACGCAATTTTTTCTATTAGTGTAGAGGTATTTTTAGACCACAAATAAGAGTGCCGAAATTGAGGTATATCGGTCCATTTTTTGGTATAACCCCCATATAGACAGATCTCTCGATTTTTACTTCTATATTTTTTGGCCGATTTGTTTGAAATTGAAAATCTGGAGGTATTTTAAGATCACAAATATGTGAGTAGCAAATGGTGCCTATCGGTCCATGTTTTGGTATAGCCCCCATATACACCGATCTCCCGGTGTTTTTATTTCTTGGGCTTCTAGAATCCGTAGTTTTTATCCGATTTGCTGGAAATTATTAATCTGTAATAAAATTTTAGACAAACGAATTTTCTTTTTCTTATAAAGTGTTTTCGTTTATTCAACGATTGTCTCTAAAATGTGTGTCAAAAGAAAACTTTGCTTGTCTAAAATTACGTTCCTCAAAAAAGAAAACACTTCTTTCAGGGTATATCAGGAGCACTGATCATGAAAATTGCTTCAAACTGAAAGTAAAAGTTCCAGATTTTACTCATCGTATTTAAATAAATGCGGAAAAATCTACAGATTTAAGATTTTAAATCAAGGCGTAATTTCAACATATACACGATATGTTTATATTTTCTCTAAAACTCAAACAAAATTGGTTCTCATAAATCCAGAATCTTATCTGGTCTTCATAGGTAGAATCTTTAAAGTTTGTTTTCGGGAGCTGGCTCGTTTGGGAGAAGATTTGTCATCAAACCCCCTACAATTCTATATATTATCAAGTAACCCACTACGACGAAGAGTTTTCATAGTAAACTATTATACTTGATTCATGGTGGTGGGTATTTAAAATTCGGCCCGGCCGAATTTACTGCTGTGTATACTTGTTCTTTACTATGTTTATAACGAATATCACGTTCACGTTTCCTTTGTGATATCGATCATTTGTTGAACACGTATTCGATAATCGAAGCGTTTAATCTAATCTTGAAGTGCCACTGAATGAATTCGTCATTTTAATAAATATTAAGTGTAGAATCTTTTGACCTAGCTATGGGCGAAAGAATTAAAAATAATTTTACATACTTGAAATATATTCATTCAATCGCAGATATGGCAGTTTTGATTAAATCAACAAAAATATATTTGGTTGATACACAGAAAAAAATATGTTGTAAATTTAATGAATACTTTAATTTCCGACTCGTTAAAAAAAACTACTGTAATATTGTAAATTTTTCGTAACACACCCTCAAAATAAAAAAAGGTATGTTGCCATTCCCAAAACAAGCTTCAAACAGGTACATTTTGGGGTATTGCCTAAACATTTATATTTTTGGTTTCTTCTAATATATAATATGTTTGAAAGCATATTGCTCTTTACAATATAATATGCTTGAGTAGTCCAAGTTTCAAACATTTTTATTTTTCATCCAAATTCAAGACTTTTCTTCCAAAAACTACATGTTTGTCCATAATAATAAAATGTATTTTCGCTCAAGCATAATATTTTTACGTAATAGCTTATAAATTCTTAAGGATAAAAAATTTTGTTTCCATTTGATTTTTGAGTTTGAGCTCAAAAATAATTGTTTTCAGCTATGTGTACCAAAAGGTAAGAGACAGGTATTATAAACTATGAACTTCATTTTTTAAACAAACATTCACTTCTAGATTTTGTACGTAATGTCTAGCTCTTAACTTCACAGACGAAGTTAATAATAAAAGTAGGGGAATAATGGATATAACAGAGTACTATCTTCGAGATGAAAAATAACATGAAATTTAAAATGAGCTACTAACGTAAACCCCAAATGACTACATTTATTGTAAAATACAGGCGTACCACCTATCTTAAAGATTAACAAAAAACTGATTGAATTAAGTTTCTTAACATCCCAGCAAAAGAAAATTGGAAGTTGTTCCACAAACATTTCTTTTAAAGCGCATCCCGGAATCCCCCATAATTTTTTTTCCACATCCGATGCAGTCTTTTTGGACAAGTCCAGAAAAATTTCTTTTAAAGTGCATCCCCGAAATCCCCTATCGATTTTTTCCACTTCCGATGCAGTCCTTTTGGACAAGTCTTAGAAAGTACGTAATTAGGCCCTTTCAAGTGATAATTAAATTAAATTTCGCGAAAAAGAATAGAAAATTAATAAAAAAGTATAAAGTAATAAAACAAAGCAGTAAGTTCGGTCGGGCCGAATCTCATATACCCACCACCATGAATCAAATATAATAATTTACTTTGAAAACACTTCGTCGTATCGGGTTTCTTCATAATATATAGAATTTTAGAAGGTTTGATGACAAATTTTCTCCCAAGCAAATCAGTTCAACTAGATTCTACCTACACTGAAAAAACAGTGAACCCACCAGGAAGAAAAATTTCGGTTAATTTTAGAAAATTTTGAATATTTTGAGAAAATTTTAACTAAACAATATAACAAACGCTGGCATCATGCCGATGTCATAAAAATAAGTAAATATTTTTCGACAAATTCAAGAAAATTTATTAGACATAATTAGGTTTTTTCACTTGTTAAAGAAAATTTTGTAGTTTGAAGGAAAAAATTGGAGTTCAAAATTGCAGGAATGTCTTTAGTGACATACAAAGTTCATGATGAACGCATTTGTAGTAAAATTTACAAATTTAAAGAAATATTGAACTATTTTGTGGAAGACACGAATTTAGTTAATCTTTATCCTTCATTTGTGTATATTTTTTTCCTCGGTTTTAGTTAATTTAACTAACGTTCACAAAAAATTATTAGAGTAGAGGAAACTTTCACCAAACATCATAATTCCATGAACTAAACGAAAGTTAAATTGGCTTTAGTGAAATAGAGAGTTCACTTTTTTGTTTGAGTATATGAAGACTAGATCAGATTCTGGATTTATGAGAACCAATTTTATTTGAGTTTTAGAGAAATCATAAACATATCGTGTATATGATGAAATAACGCCTTGATTCGACATCTTAAATCTGTAGATTTTTTTCGCCATCATTTAAATGAATACGATGAGTAAAATCTGAAGATTTTACTTTCAGTTTCAAGCAATTGTCATGATCATTGTCTAAAATTTCATTCCGTAGGAAAATATTTTTTCTTTGGGTGTACCCTCAAGAAGAGAAATCGGTCTATATCGATGCCTTACCAAACGGACCGGTAAATGCGATACAGAGTTTTGAGGGTCTAAAATTCCAGTAAATTTACATTTTTGTTCAAATCGGATAAAAACTACGGTTTCTAGTAGCCCAAGGAGTTAAATCTGCAAATCGGTCTATGTGGAGGCTATACTAAAACATGGGTCGACACACACCATATTCAGCTGACCTATTTGTGGTCAACCGGATTCCAGAAGTCTTCGAAATAAATTCGGGAGTTAGGTCTATATGGGGGCTATACCAAAACATGGACCAATACTAACCACCTCTTAATGTTCCTCAAATACCTCTAGAATTCCACTTACAGACTTGGGTGAAAACTACGAATTCTTGAAGCCCAAGAAGTAAAATCGGGAGATGAGTCTATATAGGGGCTATACCAAAACATGGACCGTTACGGACCATTTTCGACACACCTCTCTATGGTCCTAAAATACCTCTAGATTTCTAATTTCCGGCAAATTGGATAAAAATTACGGATTCAAGAAGCCCCAGAAATAAAGTCGGGAGATTGGTCTATATGGGGTCTATACCAAAACATGGACCGATAAGCACCATTTGCGACACACATATTTGTGATCAATTTCAAGCACATCGGCTAGAAAATATAGTTTCTAGACGCCCAAGAAGTAAAATCGGAAGATCGGTCTATATGGGGGTTATACCAAAAAATGGACCGATACACCTCAATTTCGGTACACCTATTTGTGGTTCCAAGTTTGCACTACTTCCGGATAACAAATTGGGGATCCAAACTACTTTTTTGGAAGCTCTTTTTTTGCTGGGATGAGGTAGGTTAAAAATATTCGATAATATGTTTAATTTTTACTAAAAACATAAAATGCGTTTTTTAAATGCCGTCAAATATGTTGTTTCGCAGTAAATATTAATTCTTATTATGTTAATATATCAAAAAAAAAAAAAAATGATCGCAAGAAGTGGCATATTTTTCATAAATACAATTCTACAATTAATCACATAGCGTTATGAAATGATTTTTTTACTCTTTCTAATATTAATTTATCTCCATTTAGTTGAAAATCTTCGAAATTTAATATTCGGAAGATTAACCTTGATTATCTACTTCAGAATATTTTGCAAGCATACTTTTAGGCGGTAAAAGTTTACACTGATAATATTTTGGTAATTGTTCTCAAATATAATATTGGACTCGCAAACTCAATTATTTGTTAAGAATACAAATATAACTGTAATTGTAACGCTATAAATTAATGTAATTAAAAAATGGCACAGTTTGACAAAAAGTAGCGTAAAATAGTAAAAAGTATCACTTTTAGTGGCACAAAAAAAGATGGCACAAAAGTAAAAAAAAATGGCAAATTTGCCACTAAAGTGGCAAAACAGTAACACTGGTTTTAGCTCTCTCACGCTAAGAGAAGCTCTGTTTGTTTGTGGATATATATATATATATATATATATATATATATATATATATATATATATATATATATATATATATATATATATATATATATATGTATATATATATATATATATATATATATATATATGTATATATATATATATATATATATATATATATATATATATATATATATATATATATATATATATATATATATATATATATATATATATATATATATATATATATATATATATATATATATATATTGATGTAGGTCGGATGGTATTGCCAATGGGCCATATCGGTCCACTTTTACGTATAGCCCCCATATAAGCGGACACCCAATTTTGGCTTGCGAGGCCTCTAAGAGAAGCAAATTTCACCCGATCCTGTTGAAATTTGGTACATGGTATTAGTATATGGTCTCTAACAATCATACAAAAGTTGGTCCACATCGGTCCATAATTATATATTGCCCCCATATAAACCGATCCCCCGATTTGGCTTGCGAGGTCTCTAAGAGAACCTGAAATTTGGTACATGGTGTTTGTATATGGTCTCTAACAACCATGCAAAAATTGGTCCACATAATTATATATAGCCCCCATATAAACCGATCACCAGATTTGACCTCCGGAGCCTCTTGGTTAGTACGTGGTTAGTATATGATATTTAACAACCATGCCAAAAGTGGTCCATATCAGTCCATAATCATATATAGCCCCCATATAAACCGATCCCGTGATTTGGTTTTGGAGCCTCTTGGAGGAGCAAATTTCATCCGAGTCAGTTGAAATTTGGTACATTGTGCTAGTATATGGCCGTTAACAACCATGCCTAACTAGGTCCATATCGGTCTATAGTTATTTATAGCCGTCAGATAAATCGATCCCCAATCACACAAAAATTGGTCCATATCAATAATTGTATATAGCCCCCATATAAGCGACCCCCATATTTCAATTCTGGCTCCCTACGTACCGTGCAAAGTCCATATCGATTCGTAATTATTTGTAGACTTACCTACACATACTTTTTTTCTAATGTATACCACGTATGGACTAACACACAATTTAGAAACGATTTAAGATACCACAACCCAAGTAATTCGATTGTGGATGACAGTCTTTCGTAGAAGTTTCTACGCAATCCATGGTGGAGGGTACATAAGATTCGGCCTGGCCGAACTTACGGCCGTTTATACTTGTTTTTTTTTTTTCATTTTTTTTTTTTTAATTTATGAATAAATTCATATTCTATTAATTTCTGTGTGTATTTTATATTTACTGATTATTGTTGGAAGGTTTGGTTACCTTAAAGTGGCAGCCCGATTTGTTTCAGGCTAATTTATTTTATGTTGGAAATTCCTAACTAAGATGTAAAGGGAAAAAATTTAAATTTCCAATAATTGTGAATTGTATTCGTGATGATATATCCAATTGGAAATCTTTTTTAATTTGAAAACTACTTACTCATGATTTAAATATTTAAGATTTTTTTGTTGCAATCGATCAACTTACCTAAAAGTAGAAAAACAAAACAAAAGTGTTACAAAGTAATTTGGAAAAAACCAGTATGGATTATAAAAAAACAACCTTCCATGGAAGGTTCTATGCATCAATTACAATATCAATTTTTGTGGTCAATGTATTATATTTTTTTGTAAAATGTGTAATGCCAAAAAGGTAACAAGATTGATTCAGTATTTAACTATGTTCGTCCAACCGTTTGTTCATGTCTTCTGGTGAATGTAGTATTTATGGTTAGATTCCAATGAAGGCTAATGAAGTTATTTTCATCTGAATTTAGTTTCCATACACAGAGTTCAAATTGAAAGCTTTTAATAGGGGAAATTATTGACAAATCGATTCAGTTTTAGTTAAAGCCGAAATTTTACAATGGTGCTTAAATATAACACTACGACTAGTCCATTTTGTGAAGACGACCTAGTAGTTTTTTTTTACATAATAATACTACTAAGCACACTCAGAAAACAGTGCCCCTTCTTTAAGTTAAAATGAACTCATTGTGAAGAAAGTTGAACTTCGTATAGCGCCAAAGACATTTTTATTTGTTTGAACGATGTAATTTTCGTAGAAATTAGGTAGAATGTATTCCATATATTAGTTAACATTTTCCTACATTTATGTACCACTATACTACAGAATGAAAACAAGTTTATACGGCCGTAAGTTCGTCCAGGCCGAATCTTATGTACCCTCCACCATGGATTGCGTAGAAACTTCTACGAAATACTGTCATCCACAATCGAATTATTGGGGTTGTGGTAATACTTACCGATGGTAAGGTATCTTAAAACTTCTTAACATCGTCTTCTAAATTGTAAGTTAGTCCATACGTGGTATAATTAGAAAAAAGGTACATATAGGTAAGTCTACAAATAATTACGAATCGATATGGGCTTTTGCACGGTACTTAGAGAGCCAGCATTGACCCACATGGTCGCTTATATGGGGGCTATATACAATTATGAACTTGATATGGACCAATTTATGTGACATTGGGGATCGATTTATCTGAGGGCTATATATAACTATAGACCGATATGAATCTAGTTAGGCATATATTAACCCAATGTACCAAATTTCAACCGAATCGGATGAATTTTGCTCTTCCACGAGGCTCCGGATGTCAAATCTGGGGATCGGTTTATATGGGGGCTATATATAATTATAGATCAATATGGACCAATTTATGCATAGTTGTTAGAACCATATACTTACACCACGTACCAAATTTCAAGATGGATCGGATGAAATTTGCTTCTCTTAGAGGCTCCGCAAGCCAAATTTGGGGGTCTGTTTATATGGGGGTTATACGTAAAAGTGGTCCGATATGGTCCACTACCATTCCATCCGACCTACAACATCAATAACAGCTACTTGTGCCAAGTTTCAAGTCGATAGCTTGTTTCGTTCGGAAGTTAGCGTGATTTCAACAGACGGACGGACGGACGGACATGCTTAGATCGACTCAGAATTTCACCACGACCCAGAATATATATACTTTATGGGGTCTTAGAGCAATATTTCGATGTGTTACAAACGGAATGACAAAGTTAATATACCCCCATCCTATGGTGAAGGGTATAAAAATTAACTGAATTGAATTCATACGAGTATATGGATGGAGTGACTTTATTGAACTTTTTTCATTTTACATACACGCAAAAAATAATTCTTTCCTCCCAAACGAAATTTTAGACAAACAAAGTCCGTTTCTCATTTGCTTTTCGCTGTAAGGAAGTGTATTTGGAAGAAAAGTATATACTTTTTGTGATAAACGTTTATTCTTTTCCTGGATGTAAAAACAATTTCATAAAGACAAACTCAAAAAAAAAACATTGTTTTCTTGCTAATTGCATTTTCCCTCACATCTTTCTCACATCCACGTGGTTTTTTAGTTCTTAACACCTTTTCCTGTAATGCCAACAATGTAGATGAAATTATACGATTTTATAAATTTTTAAAATTTTTTTACCTTTCGCCTGGACGGAGAATCGAACCGCGGACCATGCACTTTGTAAGCCAACACACTAACCACTGAGCTATGTACCTGTTATGGTCATCAATAGATAAATATCCATATAAGTTATATTTATATTTAGCATAGCTTGCGGCGCCCACGAACCGAATAAACAAAGTTTATTTAACAGAAACAAACATTTAGTTTGGCACCGTGGAGCAGTGGTTACTACGTCCGACTTGCATGCCAAGGATCGTGGGTTCGATCCCTGCTTCGACCAAAGTTTTCTTTTTGTTTATTTTTTTTTGTTTTACATATATTCCAGATATGTTCGGAAAATTCCGAAAAAATGTTCAACATTACATTGTAGTATATTAAATTTTGAACTGTAAAATCTGTCTTATTAAAGACCTAAAGTTAGAAATGAACAGTGTTTGATATAAACGAAATGGACTGTGTTGTTGTTTCAA
This sequence comes from Haematobia irritans, assembly GCF_050003625.1. Lineage (NCBI taxonomy): Eukaryota > Metazoa > Arthropoda > Insecta > Diptera > Muscidae > Haematobia > Haematobia irritans. The sequence continues at coordinate 105,227,737 of NC_134400.1, read as the reverse complement.
AAATAACTTTTTTTATTGAAAAAATAAAAATTTTGTAAGAAACGAATTTTTTTTGGTGATAAAAGTTTAAAATTTTCGAAGCAATTTAAAAAATCTCTAACAAAAGAAAAACGTTTTCAGTACACGTTTTCCAAACGTTTTTTTTCTTTGCGTGTATTTGTGGTAAACTTTTTACTTCAAAATTAGAACTGCATACCTTCCACAAAAAAGACATGTTTTATTTATATATTAAATATATTTATTAAGAATCTACAGCATCGAAATATTAGCTTATATTTCCAATTTCCATGTAATCTTATCAACTGTAAAACGTAATGTTTTTATTCTTCTTGTACCTTTCACTTTTAATAAGTTGCTGCCTAACGATTTTGTCCTCCTTTTATAATTTCAATACCTATAAATAGAACAAATCATAAACCAATTTTTTCACTAAATGTTATATTCCCATATACAAATATTTAAATATGAAGCGATTTGGACATTTTTTTAACTTTTACAAAATCTGTAGACTCAAAACCTAAGTTGGTTAATGACCGGGGCGGGACCGGGACCACAATGTTAATACAAAAATTCTGGAAATATTTAAATTGTATAAAATTTCTCAAGTCTGAATTTATGATTTATCGTTTGATAGTAAAATTTTAATTGAACTCTCAGTGCAAAACTTCAAAATTTTCGAAGTGAATCTTTGGCCTCCGTGGTCACGTGAATCTAAATTGGGCGGAAGATATATATGGGAGTTATATCTTAATCTGAACCGATTTCAACCAAATTTTGCATACCTAGAACGAATGTGCAAAAGTTCAAGTAAATAGGAGTGAAATTTTGACCTCTGGGGCCATATAAGTGCGTATCGGACGAAACATATATATGGCAGCTATATCTAAATCTGAATCGCTTTTAACCAAATTTGGCACGCATAGCTACAATGCTCATTCTACTCCCTGTGCAAAATTTCAACTAAATCGGAGCAAAAAATTAGCCTCTGTGGTCATATGAGTGTAAATCGGGCGAAAGCTATATATGGGAGCTATATCTAAATCTGAATCGATTTGGCTGATATTTTGTAAGTTTTGCGAGACTCATAAAATATTCGGATGTGCGGAATTTAAAAAAAAAACATCGGTTGATAAACACGCCAATTATGATCAGATCGGGGATAAATATATATATATATATATATATATATATATATATATATATATATATATATATATATATATATATATATATATATATATATATATATATATATATATATATATATATTTATATATATATATATATATATATATATATATATATATATATATATATATATATATATATATATATATATATATATATATATATATATATATATATATATATATATATATATATATATATATATCCCTTTCCGACCTATAGCCGATCCACGTGATAGATTTTCCTAAATTTTTGAATTCTGTTATTTATGTGCACATAGAACATTTTAAATTAATAAGTTTGTTCAGTTTGATCCTGTATCCTGTTTTTTCAGGATACGCACAATTTTTGCCGTCCGGTAAATTCCGGTAAAAGTCCGGACGTAAAAATATCAAAAAACACAAAATAATCACGAAGTTACTGTTTGCATACAATATTTAATATGTTTTCTTATTGAAAACACTTGTTTGATGGAATATTCCACAACTTAAATAATTTTAATTTATTTGCAAACTTACACCTACCACTAATTTTTACAAATGCGCAAAGTACACTGCTGAAACTACAAAATTAATATAAAAAACAAATATTTATAACGGTTCTTCACATTCTTAGACAAAGAGAGAGCATACACAATTATTTTTTTGCCGCTCTTATCGCAGTACGTCATATATTAAAGAAATTATGAAGACTTAAACTTACCCGCACAATTGTGCGTACACGGTCGGAAAGGTATATATATATATATATATATATATATATATATATATATATATATATATATATATATATATATATATATATATATATATATATATATATATATATATATATATATATATATATATATATATATATATATATATATATATATATATATATATATATATATATATATATATATATATATATATACATATATATATATATATATATATATATATATATATATATATATATATATATATATATATATATATATATATATATATATATATATATATATATATATATATATATATATATATATATATATATATATATATATATATACACATATATATATATATGTATATATATATATATATATATATATATAGCAGCTATATCTAAATCTGAACCGTTTTTTTTTTCCAAAATCAATAGCGATTGTCTTTGAGTCAATGTAAAACGCTGTGCTAAATTTGGACTTAAACTGCGAGCTGTACTTTGCACACAAAATTACATATACAGACAGACGGACATCGCTAAATCGACTCAGAATTTAATTCTAAGACGATCGGTGTACTAAACGATGGGTCTCAGACTTTTCCTTCTTGGCGTTACATACAAATGCACAAACTTATTATACCCTGTACCACAGTAGTGGTGAAGGGTAAACAAATTACAAACTGTATGGACCTAGCGCCGTCAATGCAACATTTGGTATGACGCAAGCCAATGTCCCATCTTCTAAAGTGTATTGTCTTTGCCTATAAGTACCACGCCTGCGACAAACATCAGGACCTCTTGAATATTTATCAAAAATTTAAACATTATCTGTATCCAATTAAAAATGAAAGAAACTCTATATTTACAAACAAATATCTATATATGCAATTTGTGTGCCATAGAAGAGTCCACCTACAGTAAATGATCGAAAAATGTCGTAGAGATAACCTCTCTACCATCCTTTTTTATTTTGGGTCCCACGGGACCTCATAACGCTGGTATCGCTTCCGGTTCACACATACAGAAGGGTTAAGAAAAATTACAAAAATTCTCGAAAACCTGATATATTGTAAAAAATATTGCTTTATGTGTACATTTTGTGGAAGATAACAAATATTGGCCATTGAGTCCACAATGCATGAAAATGAAAAAAAAAATATGAAATGGCAACAGTTCCAAAAATGAAATATTTACTTTTGTTAATAGTGCCAGAGCTAGGGTTAAAGTGTTTACATTCTTCTGTGCACAGAGATGCCAGCTTTTTATTACAATATATATTTTACAGCTTAGCCACCCACCCCATATGCTATAGGTGGGGTATAATGTATTAACCCTGGACAGTCATCCTTATTTTTTATACACTAACGTCATCCTTCGTCATTTTGACTACGGCTTATTTCAAGATGCTATAATTTGCACTGTGAGCAAAAATGTGAACCAAAATTGAATTTATTTTCTTATTCATTTTGTTTTTAATTAGTATACAACAAAAATTCATAAAATATTTGTATTTGTATAACTTAAATTTCTCATTTCCCAATCGACTAAAATGCATTTTAGATCGAAATTACGCGTTGCCATTTTGACGAAGGATGACTGTCCAGGGTTAAAGCACATTTTGTCACGGTATAAATTCCCACAAAAACTATGCCATACATTGCCAATGTTATGTTTCAATAAACAATAGAAATTTCAATTGCATAAACTTACCCAACAGGTAATGAGTGTCTGTCTGTATTCCATTCGGGAGATGAGTGAGTTTTGTGTCGGCTTTAATATGGGTCAATCAAACTGTGATTTAAAATTCAGTGAATGGAATTCAATGAAACGCAATATAAATAACAGCGGCAACAACAACATGCACCAACGGCCATGTAAATTTTATGAATAGCAACAACAATAGCAACAATTAACCGTGAGTTGTCAGAACACAACAAACAAGCGAATAGAGCCCATGCAAGAGAGTAAACAGGTATACCATAATTGCTATGCCGATAGATCAAACACTATAATTTACGGCTATTATTAAAAATTTCATTATTACCATAAATTTATATTGAAAATTAAAAAAAAAACACTTTCTGGAAAAAACCCGCACGCAATTCCGGCAATTAATCAACATATACAGCAAACAATGGTTTGTTATACTTTTTTTTGTGACACTTTAGACAATTCCAGATTAAGAGAGGGAGAGAGATAGGTTATTAAAGAAACCAATCTTTAACATTTCTTAATTCTCATTAGGTCGATTCGGTATTCTCAAACGAATATCAGTAACATTTATATATGCAACATAAATTCTTTGTTGTTTATTGTTTTTTTTTTTTTTACCAATAAACAAATATTCGTTTAATTATTTGGTGCGATTAGCTCTACATATCTCTTTTGAACGATTACACGACTTCACATCCGCGACATATGAAACGAATACAACACTCGCTTTTAATGCTTGTGCTACACTAACCCATCAAAATATTGCCGGGCCAATCTGCTGTTGCTTGATGGCAAAGAGAAAAGTTTTGTGACCGTGGCGGCGCAGCTTTGGCTATCGCAATTCATTCAAACGTGTGGAGATGACAAGCGAAACCTGTTGCATTGAGCGGCGATAAAACCAATAATGATATGACTGCGACGTCATTGTAGAAACGTCAATGGCCACATACACACATACAATGGGAACAACCTGCAGCTCCGATTTAAGGGTTGCCATTGTTTAAATCAAATTAAATTAACCGATCTACTTGAAAATTCACGGTATAGGTGAGTACTATGTTCGGTTTTCGAGTTGAAAATCACTTTATTTTCGCGATTACTTTTCCGGAAACAATTAAAATTATAAATGAAAACAAACATGTTCCCATAGTGTCTTGCCGAAATTTAGAGGAACAAGAAACTGCGCATCAATTGAGTTAATTTATCTGCTTTATATTGTGTTTTAATAAAGTAACCGCGATGTAAATAAAACAAGTATATACGGCCGTAAGTTCGGCCAGGCCGAATCTTATGTACCCTCCACCATGGATTGCGTAGAAACTTATATGAAAGACTAACATCCACAATCGAATTACTTGGGTTGTGGTATCTTAAAACTTCTTAACATCGTGTTCTAAATTGTGTGTTAGTCCATACGTGGTATATATTAGACAAACAAGTTATGTATAGTTAAGTCTACAAATAATTGGGAATCGATATGGACTTTTTGCACGGTACGTAGGGGGGGGCTATATAAAATTATATATATGGGGGCTATATACAATTATGAACTTGATATGGACCAATTTTTGTGTGATTGGGGATCGATTTATCTGAGGGCCATATATAACTATAGACCGATATGAACCTAGTTAGGCATGGTTGTTAACGACAATATACTAGCACAATGTACCAAATTTCAACTCACTCGGATGAAATTTGCTCCTCCAAGAGGCTCCAAAACCAAATCTCGGGATCGGTTTATATGAGGCTATGTATGATTATGGACTGATATGGACCACTTTTGGCATGGTTGTTAAATATCATATACTTCCACCACGTACCAAATTTCAAGCAGATCGGATGAATTTTGCTTCTCCAAAAGGCACCGGAGGTCAAATCTGGGGATCGGTTTATATGGGAGCTATATATAAGTATGGACTGATAGGAACCAATTCCTGCATGGTTGTTGGATACCATATACTAACATCACGTACCAAATTTCAACCGAATGGGAAGAATTTTGCTCTTCCAAGGGGCTCTGGAGGTCAAATCTGGGGATCGGTTTATATGAGGCCTATATATAATTATGGACCGATATCGACCAATTTTTTCATGGGAGTTTGAGGCTATATATTAACACCACGTACCAAATTTCAACTGAATCAGATGAATTTTGGTCTTCCAAGAGGCTCCGGCTCAAATCTGGTGATCGTTTTATATGGGGGCTATATATAATTATGGACCGATGTGGACCAATTTTTGCATGGTTGTTAGAGACCATATACTAACACCATGTACAAAATTTCAGCCGGATTGGATGAAATTTGCTTCTCTTAGCCGCCTCGCAATCCAAATCGGGGGATCGTTTTATATGGGAGCTATATATAATTATGGACCGATGTGGACCAATTTTTGCATGGTTCTTAGAGACCATATACTAACACCATGTACAAAATTTCAGCCGGATTGGATGAAATTTGCTTCTCTTAGAGGCCTCGTAAGCCCCCCGATTTGGCTCGGTTTATATGGGGGCTATATATAATTATGGACCGATGTGGACCAATTTTTGCATGGTTGTTAGAGACTATATGCTAACACCATGTACCAAATTTCAGCCGAATCGGATGAAATTTACTTCTCTTAGAGGCCTCGCAAGCCAAATTTGGGGGTCCGTTTATGGGGGCTATACCGATATGGTCCATTTGCAATACCATCCGACCTACATCAATAACAACTGCTTGTGCCAAGTTTCAAGTCAATAGCTTGTTTCGTTCGGAAGTTAGCGTGATTTCAACAGACGGACGGAAGGACGGACGGACATGCTGAGATCGACTCAGAATTTCACTACGACCCAGAATATATATATATATATATATATATATATATATATATATATATATATATATATATACTTTATGGGGTCTTAGAGCAATATTTCGATGTGTTACAAACGGAATGACAAAGTTAATATACCCCCATCCTATGGTGGAGGGTATAAAAAAGTTTTATATTTTGCCAAATAAATATTTTCTTGTTTTTTCATTTCTTATGATTTTTAATGAATTCTAACGCTTGTCTGAAACGTTTGACCTCAAAAATTCGCAGTTTTTCTAATTTTTTTTCGACAAAATTTAAATAAATTGTACCATTTTATTATACCCACCACCATAGAATGGTGACGGGGGTATAAAAGTTTGTCATTCCGTTGGTAACACATCGAAATATCGATTTCCGACTATATAAGGTATATATATTCTTGATCAGGGAGAAATTCTAAGACGATATAACGATGTCCGTATGTCCGTCTGTCTGTCTATTGTAATCACGCTACAGTCTTCAATAATGAAGCAATCGTGCTGAAATTTTGCACAAACTCGTCTTTTGTCTGCAGGCAGGTCAAGTTCGAAGATGGGCTATATCGGTCCAGGTTTTGATATAGCCCCCATATAAACCGACCTCCCGATTTGGGGTCTTGGGCTTATAGAAATCGTGGTTTTTATCCAATTTGCCTGAAATTTGAAATCTAGAGATATTTTATGACCATAAAGAGGTGTGCCAAAAATGGTGAGTATCGGTCAATGTTTTGGTATAGCCCCCCATATAGACCGATCTGCCGATTTTACTTCTTGGGCTTATAGAAACCGCAGTTTTTATTCAATTTACCTGAAATTGGAAATCTAGAGGTATTGTAGGACCACAAATACGTGTGCCAAAAATTGTGAGTATCGGTCCATATTTTGGTATAGCCCCATATAGACCGATCTCCCGATTTTACTTCTTGGGCTTATAGAAACCGCAGTTTTTATTCAATTTACCCGAAATTGGAAATCTAGAGGTATTGTAGGACCACAAATACGTGTGCCAAAAATTGTGAGTATCGGTCCATGTTTTGGTATGGTCCCCATATAAAACGACCTCCCGATTTGGGGTCTTGAACTTATAGAAACCGTAGTTTTTATCCAATTTGTCTGAAATTGTAAATCTAGAGGTATTTTATGACCATAAAGAGGTGTGCCGAAAATGGTGAGTATCGGTCCATATTTTGGAATAGCCCCCATATGTACCGATTTCCCCATTTTACTTCTTGGGCTTCTAGAATCCGAAGTTTTGATCCTAATTGCCTGAAATTGGAAATCTAGAGGTATTGTAGGACCACAAATACGTGTGCCAAAAATTGTGAGTATCGGTCCATGTTTTGGTATGGTCCCCACATAAAACGACCTCCCGATTTGGGGTCTTGGACTTATAGAAACCGTAGTTTTTATCCAATTTGTCTGAAATTGGAAATCTAGAGATATTTTAGGACCATAAAGAGGTGTGCCGAAAATGGTGAGTATCGGTCCATATTTTGGTATAGCCCCCATATAGACCGATATCCTGATTTTATTTCTTGGCCTTATAGAAACCGTAGTTTTTATCCAATTTGCCTGAAACTGGAAATCTACAGGTATTTTCGGGCCATAAAGAGGTGTGCCGAAAATGGTGAGTATCGGTCCATATTTTGGTATAGCCCTCATATAGACCGATTTCCCGATGTTACTTCTTGGCCTTCTAGAATCCGAAGTTTTGATCCTATTTGCCTGAAATTGGAAATCTAGAGGTATTTTCGTGTCCATAATTTAGTATATCCCCCATAAGAACGATCTCCCGATTTAACTCCTTGGGTTTCTAGAAACCGTAGTTTTTATCTGATTTGCATTAAATTATAAATATTCTGGTATTTTAAGCTCACAAAACCGTGTATCGGATTAAGTTTTTATCGGTCCATTTGGTAATGCCTCCATATAGACCGACTTCACTTCTTGAGGGTGTAGAGGCTCACTGATCATGAAAATTGCTTGAAACTCAATGTAAAATTTCCAGATTTTACTTCTACAGATTTAAGATTTCAAATCAAGACGTTATTTTATAATTTTGCACACTTACAAGAGATGTTAATGATTCCTCAAAAACTCAAACAAAAATTGTTCTTTTAAATGCAGAATCTGATATAGTCCTCATAGGTGAAATCTTTAAATTTATCTTCGGGAAGTGTCCTCAAGTCCTGAAGCCCTCCTGAAATTTCAAAGGAAACCCTAATATTTGGTTCATGGTGGTGGGTATTTAAGATTCGGCCCGGCCTAACTTAGTGGTGTATATACTTGGTAATTCTTACTCTGTTCTTATCCTATTAAAAAAAAAACAACACTTTGATAAATATGAAAAAAGCAAGTTATAAAAAATAAATGAAAATAACTTCCTGTGTAGTTAAAAGAAAGAACATCTTTGAGAGGACATTTTTGGTAGTGATTTTAAAGTTATGCCTTTAGAACAACTTTTCATATTGTATGCTTATATTGTTTGTATAGTATTCTAATAGACCCTATATTAGATAGATGGTCCATCGATGTTTGACAGTTCCGAAGAGTGAGAATAAACGAAGAAAATAAGAGCACGTATACATTCTATTTCGTTTTCCTTTTTGTAATTTGCTAATTTTACACAAAGTTAGAACGTTTATGATGTACCAAAGGATTTATAAGTAAATTAATATATTAAAATTTAATAATTGAACAAAAAATTGTGACCAAAATCGCGAAAATACGAAATTTAATTTTGAGCAGCATTGCTCTTTACGAAGAACACAAAAATGCCGGAAAACGAGAAAATCAAGAGGAAATGTCAGAAAATTACAGCCTATTTCTGATATCCGAACGAAAACAATTGCGAACGAACGGCAGTCACTCACTTTCGTCTAGATTTGGGTTTCTCTGACTTCCTTTCGTTCGTTCGCATGGCTTACGTTACTGTCAAATGCTAGCATTACCAGATCTGCATTATTTCAATTTCCTGAAAAAGGCCCATACATTTTAAAAATGATTTTCCATAAAATTCAATCTGGCATCGCCGTTCATTTGGCAAACATTTCCCGCTTTTGATATTTGGTTTAGCTCAATAATTTTTTTTTAACAAATTAGCCCGCGTAGAGAGATAAAAATTTGTATTTCCATATTTCTACAATAATTACAGTTCAGTTGTCCTTTAAATGAGTGTTTCATTCGAAATGTATGTGTTTGCTCGTGTTAGACTTTCCCTTAAACGGTCTCTATGGCGGTTATAAAGAAAAAATAGATCGATATAATTAACTTTTATCACATATTTATAATAAAAGCTTTAATCAATTTCTCAATAATTTTTTTTTAACAAATTAGCCCGCGTAGAGAGATAAAAATTTGTATTTCCATATTTCTACAATAATTACAGTTCAGTTGTCCTTTTAATGAGTGTTTCATTCGAAATGTATGTGTTTGCTCGTGTTAGACTTTCCCTTAAACGGTCTCTATGGCGGTTATAAAGAAAAAATAGATCGATATAATTAACTTTTATCACATATTTATAATAAAAGCTTTAATCAATTTATTAATTATTACTTTTTCCTATTTATAAATGCCTTTTTCCACAAAACGACGGGTCTTTACCAAGTGAGTGGTTTTGACATTTCAGTTCGTCAAAATGCGAACGAATCGAGTTAGAGAAACCCAATTTTAGAGCTTACGTTACGTCTTCGTTCGCATTGACTTTCGTTTCGATTTTCGTTTAGATGCCCCTTAGAGAAACCAAAATCAGCTGTTTTTCGTTTTGTATGCGAACGAAGACTAGAATTCGGATAGCAGAAAAAGGCTGTTAATTTTAGGAACTGACACATTTTTTCCGGAGAGAAGGAGATCATATCTCTATATTCTATAATCTATGAGTATGCTTGTGTTGTAACATATACATATGAGAGCAACACTTTGTTGTGGTTCTCTCACGCTGAGAGTAAACCGGTAATTTCGAGTATATAATGAAAAGGTTAATGAATTTTATGAAATACTTCATGAATACTATTAATAACAAGAAGTCATATTTTAATAATAATACTAAAAAACATATTATGTAAACATACATTTGTTTTACGGAAGAGTCTATAAATTTTAAAAAAATTACACATTTCTGTACAAATTCATATTTTTTTTGTTAGACAGAGGTGATTAAGTGGTGGTTTTTGTAATCTGGCCTGGAAGGAGTTTAGGTCGCAGTTTTAGTCCAATCGACTTAAAATTTGGCACAAGTATGTGCTTTGGCTCAGAATAGGACCCTTTTGAATTTGGAAGAAATCGGTTCAGATTTAGATATAGCTCCCATATATATTTCGCCCGATATGGACTTATATGGCCTCAGGGTAAAACTCTGTCTTCCCTAATTTGCTTAAAATTTTGAACAAGACAAAAACAATTAGTACTATAGTCAAGTGCGCCAAATTTTAATGATTTTGGTTCAGATTTAGATATAGCTCCCATATATATCTTTCGCCCGATCTGGACTCATACGGTCCCAGTAGCCAGAGTTTTACCCCAATTTGGTTGAAATTTTGCACTAGGAGTACAATTTGTAGTGCATTCAAGTGTGCCAAATTTTATGGAAATCGGTTCAGATTTAGATATAGCTCCCATGTATATCGTTCGCCCGATTTACACTCACATGACCACAGAGGCCAATTTTTAACTCCGATTTAGTTGAAATTTTGAACAGGGAGTAAAATTAGCATTGTAGATATGCGTGCCAAATTTGGTTGAAATCGGTTCAGATTTAGATATATCTCCCATATATATGTTTTTCTGATTTCGACAAAAATGGCCAAAATACCAACATTTTCCTTGTAAAATCGCCACTGCTTAGTCGAAAACTTCTAGTACATATGTATCGAGCGATAAATCTTTGGGACAAACCTTTATATATAGCCCCCAACACATTTGACGGATGTTATATGGTATCGAAAATTTAGTACTACAAAGTGGTGCAGGGTATAATACACTGAAAAAAAAAGCATACTCGGTTCCAAAGATTTTGTCTTTACTTTAAAAAATTTGGCATTGATTCCGAGCCAAAGAAGCGGAGAATACAAGTAAGGATACTTTTAAGACACAATTCTCTTTTAAATTTAGGTTTTGTTTACTTGCTTCTAGGAAGCAAATTTTAATTTTTCGCTTTCTCAGCTTTTTTCTTCATATGCTATCAAAGTCCTTTAAAAACGAGTTAACGGCAACTTTATTTTCCAAATTAGGACTCGACTTCCAGTAGAAATTATGCTATGTTTGAAGTAAAAAACTTTTTTAAAATAAAGTTTTGAAAAACATGTCCTATATTTGAACGATTTTTTGCTTTGTAGTCAAGATGCAAAAAGACAACAAATTTAAAGACAATTTCATTCAAGTTAAAGAATTTTTCTGAATTATTAAAGTCAAGTTGACCTTAGCCTATAAATTTTTTCTTTCATGTTAAGATACCCATTTTTAAGTAAAATCACTTAATTATAAGTACAATACGACTTCATTGAAAAGTTTATCGACTTTTGGACAAGGAAAATAACTTTATTTTAGAGAAATGCGTCTTCTATGCTAAGCAAAATTTGTATTCGTATTTTAAAGACATGAAATCTTTGACCTCACGACAATATTTTTTTCAGTGTATAGTCGGCCCCGCCCGACTTTAGACTTTCCTTACTTATTTTTTTTCTAAAGTCGGTTTTAGGTTTATCCGAAAATCCCAATTTTTTAAAACCCAGTTTTCGGTTTTTTATTTTTCTCAAAAACGGTTAACCGGTTAAAACCGAATAAATCGAAATTAGCGAAAATGAGATTTAAACACCCATTTTTTTTAAATAAAGAAATTACAATTCATTGTAATAAAATGAACATTTTAAAATAAATGTATCTTTAAATTCATGCTGTTTTTCCAGTGTGACAGAAAACTAATATATACGGCAGTAAGTTCGGCCGGGCCGAATCTTAAATACCCACCACCATGGATCAAATATAATAGCTTCCTTTGAAAACCCTTCGTCGTAGCGGGTTACTTGATAATATATAGAATTTCAGGGGAGTTGATGACAGATATTCTCCTAAGTAGATCAATTCGAAGATAAATTTAAAGATTCTACCTATGAAGACTAGATCTAATTCTGGATTTATAACAACAATTTTTGTTTGAATTTTAGAGGAATCATAAACACCTCGTGTAAATGTGCAAGAAAATAATGAAATAACGCCTTGATTTGAAATCTAAAATTTGAAGAATTTTACCCCCATAATTCAAATGATTGGAAGAAGTAAAATTTGGAAATTTTACTTTCACTTTAAAGTTATTTTTATGATCAGTGCGCCTTCTATACTCTCAAGAAGTGAAATTGGTATTTATGAAAGCCTTACCGATAAAAACTAAATCCGTTACAATTTCAGGCAAATTGGATAAAACTACGGTTATTATTTATAACACCAAGGAGTTAAATCGAGTTACTATAACATATTGTTGCTATGCCAAATACATGCACCGATACACACCAAATTCAGCACACCTAATTGTGGTTCTGAAAAACCTACAGAATCTGCAACCCGAATTGGAGGGCGAGTCTATAAGGGAATATATCAAAATCTGTACAGTTACACAATATATTCGGAACAACTACTCATGGTCCTAAAAACCTCCAGATATCAAATTTCAGTCAAATTGAAAAAAAAACTACGGTTTCTAGAAACTCAAAAAGTAAAATCGGGAGATCGGTCTATATGGGGGGCTATACGAAAACATGGACCGATACACACCATTTTCGACACACCTATTTGTGCTCCTAAAATCCCTCAAGATTTTCAATTTCACACCAATTTGTGCTCCTAAAATCCCTCACGATTTTCAATTTCAGGCAAATCGTATAGAAAATACAGTCCCAAGCCCAAGAAGTGAAATCGGGAGATCGGTCTATGTGGGGGCTATACCAAAACATGGACCGATACACACCATTTTCGACACACCAATTTGTGGTCCTAAAATACCTCTAGATTTTCAAATTCAGGCAAATCGTATAGAATATTCAGTTTCTAGAAGCCCAAGAAGCAAAATCAGGAAATCGGTCTATATGGAGGCGATCATTGCACCACGAAGTGATGTAGTAAGTTATTATATCGTGCTACTTAGTAAAAACGCCTTGTAAGTAGTCAGAGTTTTTCATCTTCAGTATACACAAAAAAATGTTTTCTGATACAATCACGAAAATAAATGATCCAATTAATTTTTTAATTGAAATGTCTTCAATCACAGAAATGATAATATCAACTAAAACAAGTATATACGGCCGCAAGTTCGGCCAGGCCGAATCTTATGTACCCACCACCATGGATTGCGTAGAAACTTCTACGAAAGACTATCATCCACAATCGAATTACTTGGGTTGTGGTATCTTAAAACTTCTTAACATCGTTTTCTAAATTGTGATTTAGTCCATACATGGTATATATTAGACAAAAAAGTTATGTATAGGTAAGTCTACAAATAATTACGAATCGATATGGACTTTTTGTACGTAGAGAGCCAGAATTGAAATATGGGGGTCGCTTATATGGGGGCTATATACACCCAGAAAAAAGTGCCTTTGAAACTAAAGGAAAAAAATTTCATCAATATAGTTTATCCATTTTATTTCCATTAAGGTAAATTTTTGTGAAAAATAATAAAATTTACTCGTTTCAGTAAAAAAATCCTAAACTGTAAGCAGTTGGGAATAGTTCATTAACTAGAATAAGGCATGGAATTTTACTCATACTATTTTCTTCGCTGGGTATAAGAATTTACTACTGAAAAAGAAAATTTTATTCACCGATAACAAAGCATTCGTAAAAATAAACAAAAACCGAACTAAAACCAAGTTTCCTCAAAATTAGTAAAATTTCTTATAAAATGATAATTGCGACTTCCTTTATAATAGAAAGTTTTTCATACATACGAACAACACTTGGCATAGAAAAATATTTTAGTACGTTCGTACTAAGAAGTATGCAATCCTTTAAAAACTTAAGGAAACACACTTGTTAGAATATAGGAAATATTCCTAAATTTCTATTGTCTACCTGTAATCGATACCTGTCATCGTAATCGATGTGTTTGCGCGTGGGTGTAATCGATATATTTGCGCGTCGGTTGTTTTTTAGTTGGAATCGCGTTGTTTCGGAGAGATTGTTAAAAAATAATATGGTAAAATAATATAATAAATAACAAATAAAATATATAAAATATTTGTTATTTGAAATTAGTGAGAAAAATTTTCGTTTTTTTTAAATAAATCTATCAATGTTCGTGATAGTGTATAAAGAAAGAAAACACCAGCAGAATAACAACCCTTTCATTTGTCTTCATTTTGGAATCTTCAATTATCAGGTAATATTCAGTGACGCTAACCTTTTGCAACAAAAATGTTTTATGATTTTTTATATTTGTAGGTATTGAAATTGTAAAAGGAGGACAAAATCGTTAGGCAGCAACTTATTAAAAGTGAAAAGTACAAGAAGAAGAAAAAGTGCGTTTTACAGTTGATAATATCACACGGAAATTGGAAATAGTGGAATAATAAACTAATATTTCAAAGAGATTCGATGCTGTTGATTCTTAATAAATATATTCAATATATTAATAAAACATGTCTTTTATTGAAGATAAAGTTGCTTATAGAAATAAATAAAATTGTATTTAAAAACGAAGGTAAGCAGTTCTAATTATGAAGTAAAAGTTTTACCACAAATGTGTAAGATTTGTCCAAATGAATGAAAAAATTTCAATAAAATCATTCCATATATGAATTCAAATTAGTTAAATTTTTTCATTCTGTAGTATAGTGGTACATAAATATAGGAAAATGTTAACTAATATATGGAATACATTATTCCCAATTTCTACGAAAATCACATCGTTCAAACAAATAAAAATGGCTTTGGCGCTATACGAAGTTCAACTTTCTTCACAATGAGTTCATTTTAACTTAAAGAAGGGGTCACTTTTTTCTGGGTGTACAATTATGAACTTGATATGGACCAATTTTTGTGTGATTGGGGGATTTTGCTTCTCCAAAAGGCACCGGAGGTCAAATCTGGGGATGGGTTTATATGGGAGCTATATATAATTATAGACTGATAGGAACCAATTCCTGCATGGTTGTTGGATACCACATACTAACATCACGTACCAAATTCCATCCGAATGGGAAGAATTTTGCTCTTCCAAGGGGCTCTGGAGGTCAAATCTGGGGATCGGTTTATATGGGGCCTATATATAATTATGGACCGATATCGACCAATTTTTTCATGGGAGTTTGAGGCTATATATTAACACCACGTACCAAATTTCAACTGAATCAGATGAATTTTGGTCTTCCAAGAGGTTCCGGATGTCAAATCTTGTGATCGGTTTATATGGGGGCTATATATAATTATGAACCGATGTGGACCAATTTTTGCATGGTTGTTAGAGACCATATACTAACATCACGTACCAAATTTCAGCCGGATCGGATGAAATTTGCTTCTCTTAGAGGCCTCGCAAGCCAAATCGGGGGATCGGTTTATATGGGGGCTATATATACTTATGGACCCATGTGGACCAATTTTTGCATGGTTGTTAGAGACCATATACTTACACCATGTACCAAATTTCAGCCGGATCGGATGAAATTTGCTTCTCTTAGAGGCCTCGCAAGCCAAATCGGGGGATCGGTTTATATGGGGACTATATATAATTATGGACCGATGTGGACCAATTTTTGCATGGTTGTTAGAGACCATATACCAACACCATGTACCAAATTTTAGCCGGATCGGATGAAATTTGCTTCTCTTAGGGGCCTCGCAAGCCAAATCGGGGGATCGGTTTATATGGGGGCTATATATAATTATGGACCGATGTGGACCAATTTTTGCACGATTGTTAGGGACTATATACTAACACCATGTACCGAATTTCAGCCGGATCGGATGAAATTTGCTTCTCTTAGAGGCCTCGCAAGCCAAATTTTGGGGTCCGTTTATATGGGGGCTATACGTAAAAGTGGACCGATATGGCCCATTTGCAATACCATCCGACCTACATCAATAACAACTACTTGTGCCAAGTTTCAAGTCGATAGCTTGTTTCGTTCGGAAGTTAGCGTGATTTCAACAGACGGACGGACGGACGGACGGACATGCTCAGATCGACTCAGAATTTCACCACGACCCAGAATATATATACTTTATGGGGTCTTAGAGCAATATTTCGATGTGTTACAAACGGAATGACAAAGTTAATATACCCCCCATCCTATGGTGGTGGGTATAAAAGGTATGTGTAGGTAAGTCTACAAATTATTACGAAAAGATTTGGACCTTTGCATGGTACGTAGGGAGCCAGAATTGAAATATGGGGGTCGCTTATATGGGGGTTATATACAATTATGAACTTGATATGGACCAATTTTTGTGTGATTGGGGATCGATTTATCTGAGGGCTATATATAACTATATACCTATATGGACCTAGTTAGGCATGGTTGTTAACGGCCATATACTAGCACAATGTACCAAATTTCAAATGACTCGGATGAAATTTGTTCCTCCAAGAGGCTCCGCAAGCCAAATCGGGGGATCGGTTTATATGGGGGTTATATATAATTATGGACCGATTTTGACCAATTTCTGCATTGGTGTTTGAGACCATATATTAACACCATGTACTAAATTTCAGCCGGATCGGATGAAATTTGCTTCTCTTAGAGGCTCCGCAAACCAAATCGGGGGATATATGGGGGCTATATATAATTATTGACCGATGTGGACTAATTTTTACATAGTTGTTAGAGACCATATAGCAACACCATGTACCAAATTTCAGCCGGATCGGATGAAATTTGCTCTTCTAAGAGGCCCCGCAAGCCAAATCGGGGGATCGGTTTATATGGGGGCTATATATAATTATGGACCGATGTAGACCACTTTTTGCACGGTTTGTAGAGACCATATACCAACACCATGTACCAAATATCAACTGAATCACATGCATTTTGCTCTTCCAAGGGGCTCCGGAGGTCAAATCTGGGGATCGGTTTATATGGGGGCTATATATAATTATGGACCGATTTCGACCAATTTTGCATGGGTGTTTGAAGCCATATATTAACACCACGTACCAAATATCAACACCACGTACCAATCACATGCATTTTGGTCTTCCAAGAAGCTCAGAGGTCAAATCTGGTGATCTGTTTATATGAGGGCTATATATAATTATGCATCGATGTGGACCAATTTTTGCATGGTTGTTAGAGACCATATACTAACACCACGTACCAAATTTCAACCTGATCGGATGAATTGTGCTCCTCTTAGAGGCTCCGAAAGCCAAATCGGGGGATCGGTTCATATGGGGGCTATATATAATTATGGACCGATGTGGACCAATTTTTGCATGGTTGTACATGGTGTTACACTAACACCATGTACCAAATTTCTGCCGGATCGGATGAAATTTGCTTCTCTTAGAGGGTCTGCAAGCCAAATTTGGGGGTCCGTTTATATGGGGGCTATATGTAAAAGTTGACCGATATGGCCCATTTGCTATACCATCCGACCTACATGAATAACAACTACTTGTGCCAAGTTTCAAGTCGATAGCTTGTTTCGTTGGGAAGTTAGCGTGTTTTCAACAGACGGACGGACATGCTCAGATCGACTCAGAATTTCACCACGACCCAGAATATATACTTTATGGGGTCTTAGAGCAGTATTTCGATGTGTTACAAACGGAAGGACAAAGTTGATATACCCCCATCCTATGGTGGAGGGTATAAAAATAGAACTGTTTTCTTTTAGCACTGGATACCCCAAGCCGTGAAGGACTAAAAGAAAACAGAGTACTCGTTTATCTAGGACATCTCCAAAAATATGCAACACCGTCATCAGCTGTTTAAAAACAATCGCAGAAAAGATGTCAAATCTTTTTTAATGTATGAAATGCTCCAATTAGTAAAAAATATTTAATGCCGCGATTATTTCTGATACTGTACCACTTTGAATTTCATGTTTTTTTTTTTTTGATAAATTAGTCACAATAAATTGCTATTGTGAATAGAAGAAGCGTCACTTTATCAAAATACAAACTGCGACATCGGCGCGACTTGCACTGATTAGATGTTCTGGATAGCCCATACAAATGTTGCATCCAGTGCTTAAAGAAAACAGCCCTAATGTAACAATATGATTACAGGTGTAGGTGTTGGAAATAAATATTTTATCAGATCTTTGTACTTTTTAGGAATATCCAAATCTATTAATTTAATGTGCTTTTGCTAGACTTTTAGTCTATTTTTGTTTGTATTCTTATGAATTGCTATCTAGAGATTGTGATAAGACCGACAGAATGACTGAAAGAACATAAGAATAATGAAGACATCATGTATTGGCACTCCCATATTTATCATATGTAGACGAGATCGCCGCGATCATTTAGAACATTTTATGATTAAAAAAAAAAAAAAAATTGGTTTTGTTTGTTTGTGAGAAAAAAATTATAAGAAGCTTTTAGATAAGTTCGACTAAATAATTCTTAAATACCCACATTAAAAGTAGAGTTTGCTTTACTGGGTAACGAAAATTAGGGCAACTCATTTTTCCCATTCTTTAAAGCAAAAAAAAAAAAAAGTAAAAAGTGTTTTCTTGCTGATCTAATAGCTTAATCACATTAGGCTGAAAATCTACTAAAAGTGGATTTGAAAACCTTTGTTTACAAGGCAAATGACAGTTGAAATCTAGTTACAGTGGATTTTGGAAGTGTAATGTATCTGAGATATAATAAACCCGACTTTTTGACAAGCAGTGCAACTACTTGCAGTGTTACCGTTTAAAATCCCAGCAAAAAAAAAATTGGGAGTTGTTCCACAAACATTTCTTTGAAAGCACATCTCGTTTTTTTATGGAAAAACTATGTATCGAAAATAACAAAATAACAAGTATATACAGCAGTAAGTTCGGCCGGGCCGAATCTTAAATACCCACCACCATGAACCAAATATTAGGGTTTCCTTTGAAATTTCAGGAGGGCTTGAGGACACTTCCGGAATATAAATTTAAAGATTTCACCTATGAGGACTATATCAGATTCTGGATTTATAAGAACCATTTTGTTTGAGTTTTAGAGGAATTATTAACATCTCTTGTAAGTGTGCAAGAAAATTATAAAATAACGTCTTGATTTGAAATCTTAAATCTGTAGATTTGCACCCCAGAAGTAAAATTTGGAAATTTTGCATTGAGTTTCAAGCAATTTTCATGATGAGTTGGCCTTCTACACCCTCAAGAAGTGAAGTCGGTCTATATGGAGGCATTACCAAATGGACCGATAAAAACTTAATCCGATACACGTTTTTGTGAGTCTCAAATACCAGAATATTTAGAATTTCAGGCAAATCAGATAAAAACTACGGTTTCTAGAAACCCAAGGAGTTAAATGTGGAAATCGTTCTTATGGGGACTATACTAAAATATGGACCGATACTCACCGTTTTCGGCACACCTCTTTATGGCCCGAAAATACCTCTAGATCTCCAATTTCAGGCAAATTGGATAAAAATTTTGGATTCTAGAAGCCCAAGAAGTAAAATCGGGAAATTGGTCTATATGGGGGCTATACCAAAATATGGACCGGTACTCATCATTTTCGGCACACCTATTTATGGTCCTAAAATACATCTAGATTTCCAATTTCAGGCAAATTGGATATAAACTACGGTTTCTTTAAGCCCAAGACCCCAAATCTGGAGGTCGGTTTATATGGGCACCATACCAAAACATAGACCGATCCTCACCATTTTTGGCACACCTCTTTACGGTTTTAAAGTACCTTTTGATTTCCAAATTCAGATAAATTGGATAAAAACTGCGGTTTCTATAAGCCCAAGAAGTAAAATCGGGAGATCGGTCTATATGGGGGCTATACCAAAATATGGACCGATACTCACCAGTTTTGGCACACCTCTTTATGGTCATAAAATACCTCTAGATTTGAAATTTCAGGCAAATTGGATAAAACTGCGGTTTCTATAAACCCAAGAAGTAAAATCGGGAGATCGGTCTATATGGGGGCTATACCAAAACATGGACCGATACTCACCATTTTTGGCACACCTCTTTATGGTCATAAAGTACCTCTAGATTTCAAATTTCAGGCAAATTGGATAAAAACTGCGGTTTCTATAAGCCCAACAAGTAAAATCGGGAGATCGGTCTATATGGGGGCTATACCAAAACATGGATCGATACTCACAATTTTTGGCACACGTATTTGTGGTCCTACAATACCTCTAGATTTCCAATTTCAGGCAAATTGAATAAAAACTACGATTTCTATAAGCCCAAGACCCCAAATCGGGAGGTCGGTTTATATGGGGACTATATCAAAACCTGGACCGATATAGCCCATCTTCGAACTTGACCTGCCTGCAGACAAAAGACGAGTTTGTGCAAAATTTCAGCACGATTGCTTCATTATTGAAGTCTGTAGCGTGATTACAACAGACAGACAGACAGACAGACAGACAGACGGACAGACGGACATCGTTATATCGTCTTAGAATTTCTCCCTGATCAAGAATATATATACTTTATATAGTCGGAAATCGATATTTCGATGTGTTACAAACGGAATGACAAACTTATTATACCCCCGTCACCATTCTATGGTGGTGGGTATAAAAACGATGTATAACATAAGAATATAATTTTTTAGAAAAATATTTGATAAAAAAAATTGCCGCTGGTGAAATTTGAACCAGCGTTCTTTAGGTTTTTATTCATAATAATCAATATCATCTCAGGAAGTTGTTAGAATGTCATGTCGTGGTGTCCTAATTTTTGATGCATCGTCTTCAATGACGTTTGTGGCTGAGTTTGCTAAAGCGTTCTGTTATGATGCAAACAGACCCAGGTTCAACCCCTTGTAGAAGCAAAGAAGTCTTTCAATTTGTAAAAATTAGATAATAAGAAAATAGGAGTGTACCAAAAAATATTGATAAAAATAAAAAGTGAAATTGCAGGAATTTTTTTTTTGTTTTTTTATACCCTCCTTCATAGAATGGGGGTATATTAACTTTGTCATTCCGTTTGTAACACATCAAAATATTGCTCTAAGACCCCATAAAGTATATATATTCTGGGTCGTGGTGAAATTCTGAGTCGATCTAAGCATGTCCGTCCGTCCGTCCGTCTGTTGAAATCACTCTAACTTCCGAACGAAACAAGCTATCGACTTGAAACTTGGCACAAGTATTTGTTATCAATGTAGGTCGGATGGTATTGAAAATGGGCCATATCGGTCCACTTTTACGTATAGCCCCCATATAAAGGGATCCCCAGATTTGGCTTGCGGAGCCTAAAAGAGAAGCAAATTTCATCCGAAATTTGGTACATGTTGTTGGTATATGGTCTCTAACAACCATTCAAAAATTGGTCCACATCGGTCCATAATTATATATAGCCCCCATATAAACCGATCCCCAGATTTGGCTTGCGGAGCCTCAAAGGGAACAAAATTTCATCCGATCCGGCTGAAATTTGGTACATGATGTTGGTATATGGTCTCTAACAACCATGCAAAAATTGGTCCATATCGGTCCTTAATTATATATAGCCCCCATATAAACCGATTCCCAGATTTGGCTTGTGGAGCCTCTAAGAGAAGAATATTTCATCCGATCCGGCTGAAATTTGGTACATGGTGTTGGTATATGGTCTCTAACAACCGTGCAAAAATTGGTCCACATCGGTCCATAATTATATATAGCCCACATATAAACCGATCCCCAGATTTGGGTTGCGAAGACTCCAAGAGAAGCAAATTTCATCCAATCCGGTTGTAATTTGGAACATGGTGTTAGTATATGATCTTTAACAACCGTGCCAGAATTGGTCCATAACGGTCCATAATTATATATAGGCCCCATATAAACCGATCCCCCGATTTGGCTTGCGGAGCCTCTAAGAGAAGCAAATTTCATCCAATCCGGCTGAAATTTGGTACATGGTGTTAGTATATGGTCTCTAACAACCATGCAAAAATTGGTCCATATCGGTCCATAATTATATATAGCCCCAATCTAAAACCAATCCCCAGATTTGGCTTGTGAAGCCTCTAAGAGAAGCATATTTCATCCGATCCGGCTGAAATTGGTACATGGTGTTGGTATATGGTCTCTAACAACCATTCAAAAATTGGTCCACATCGGTTCATAATTATATATAGCCCACATATAAACCGATCCCCAGATTTGGCTTGCGAAGTCTCCAAGAGAAGCAAATTTCATCCAATCCGGTTGTAATTTGGAACATGGTGTTAGTATATGATCTTTAACAACCGTGCCAGAATTGGTCCATAACGGTCCATAATTATATATAGGCCTCATATAAAACGTTCTCCAGATTTGACCTCCGGAGCCTCTTGGAGGAGTAAAATTCATCCGATCCGGTTCAAATTAGGAACGTGGTGTTAGTATATGGTCGCTAAGGACCATACCAAAATTGGTCCAATCACACAAAAATTGGTCCATATCGGTTCATAATCATGGTTGCCACTAGAGCCAAAAACAATCTACCAAAATTTTATTTCTATAGAAAATTTTGTCAAAATTTTATTTCTATAGAAAATTTTGTTAAAATTTTATTCCGTTCATAATAAAATTTTCATCATTGCCAAAATTTTATTTCTATAGAAAATTTTGTCAAAATTTTATTTCTATAGAAAATTTTGTCAAAATTTTATTTCTATAGAAAATGTTGTTCAAATTTTATTCGGTTCATAATCATGGTTGCCACTCGAGCCAAAAATAATCTACCAAGATTTTATTTCTGTAGAAATTTTTGTCAAAGTTTTCTTTCTATAGAAATTTTTTTCAAAATTTTTATTTCTATAGAAAATTTTGTGAAAATTTTATTTCTATAGAAAATTTTGTTAAAATTTTATTTCTGTAGAAAATTTTGTCAAAATTTTATGTCTACTTTATCAAACTGAATTATATACGTATTGGATCGATCTTTTTTGATTTAATATATACCACGTATGGACTTACATACAATTTAGAAGATGGTGTTAGCAGGTTTTAAGATACCTTGCCATCGGCAAGCGTTACCGCAACTTATGTAATTCAATTGTGGAATGCAGTGTTTAGAAGAAGTTTCTACGCAAACCATGATGGAGGGTACATAAGCTTCGGCCTGGCCGAACTTACGGCCGTATATACATGTTTTTTTTTAATTTTCTTCATTCAGATGAACTTCCAGGGCACAACTTCTAAAGCAATGCAAATTGGGTTCTTCCGTACTAAAACAAGCCCATGTAAAATTCATTGGAGATGATCCAAATTTTTACTACTTCCAGGTCACAAATTGGGATTCCAAACTACTTATTTTGCAGCTCTAGTTTTGCTGGGAAATAATAAGTTACCTGTGTAGACTAAATGTCATTCTTTTGCATTACCCGTAAGTTTTAAAAATAATTGGTTACCACTCACAATAAATATAGGTTACCAGTCGTGGACTACGAACACATCTTATTGAATATTTTGGAATCCTTATTTAAATCGATGTTTTAGGGTTTTCATGTCGTAAACCACATAGTGGTTAAAATAAGGCTCGTGTCGATTGGTCGAAAGAAGGTACTGGTAGGCGTCATTTATTGCAGTGAACTAGGAATAGGAGAGTCGTACACATAAGACTGCGATTACAGTATTTTCCAGGTATACTTTTATTCAATCACAAAAGCTACTGAGTGAGCTGTTGATGAGACCGTTATTCAGAAGCGATATCAGCTTCTTCATCGACAGTCAAACAGCTGTAGAGGCCTTGGGAAATGCAGACAGAAGGTTTAAGGTAGTCAACCGCTGTCGTAGGGAGCTATGGTTCACACTGTAACTCTGTGATGGGTACTGGGACGCTGTGGAATAATGGGAATTGAGAAGCAGATTTAAAGGCTAAGGAGGGTGCTCGTGGAACGAATAATGTTTTTGTGGACATTTTCCTCCGCTGTCTTCATATCTTTACAGGATTCATGTAAAATTTTATGGTTGCAAGCGAACCAAGTTAATATGGGAGGAATTGAGAAATTCTGATGTCGATAAATAGACAGGAGTTAAGACTTTTACTTGGAGTTATAACTGGACTTAACACACTTTGGAAACATGTGGTCAGAATTGGTCTTAATGATGATAATATTTGCAGATGATGGACCCATATGTTACAGTAGACTCAAACCTTTTCTTGTATCAGTGTCCAGCATTATCCTCTAGAAGAAACAAGATACTGCACCCTCACAAAAAATTGCTTCTGTAACATATACTCCCAAACATATTTTGCTTCAAGCATATACATTTTTGGGTATTGCCCAAACATTTATATGTTTGATCTCTACCAATATATAATATGCTTGAAAGCATATTGGTCTAAACAATATATGTTTGGGTAGTCTAAGTTCCAAACATTTTGTATTTTTGCATCCAAATTCAATAATGTTGTCTTCCAAAAAACAATATGTTATTATGTGACCATATAATATGTTTGGAAGCATTTTGCACCCAAAAATATTATATGCTTAAAAAAAATTCTCCCAAACAATATTGTGCTCAAAATTTTAGTTATTTATTTATATATTTACAATCATAACGAATTATGAAAATAAACAGGTAATATAGGTGCTAACAACATAGGTTTTCGACCTGAATGCTCAAAATTTTGTTTCTGCCCAATTGTATATTCCCCCACATCTTTCTCACTTCCACGAGATTTTTTAGTTCTTAGCACCTTTTTCTGTAGTACAAACATTGTAGAAGAAATTATTCAATTTTATGATTTTTTTTATTTTAATTTTAACTTTTGCCGGACGGGGTTTCGAACAGCGGACCACACAGTTTGTAAGGATCAAAGAAATAGCTGATCAATTGCCCAAGGAAAAATAAAATGTTAATTTTGTTATAACAAGCAACAACCACCAACTTAATTCAATATCGCTCCCTGTTAAATAGCGCTCCAAGCTACTAAACACATATATGTTTATAGGCTATTTCTAAATTAATATATGTTTGCATCCAAGCATATTATATTTACAAACATTTTATGTCCCAAACATAATATGTTCTAACATATTAACATATATGTCCCAAACATGTTATGCTAGTTTATGAACATTATATGCTTGCACTCAAAAATATTGTGTTTAAAAATTTGTGTTCCAAGCATATAATGTTTATAGCCAAACATATGAAAAACAGTCTTTTTCATCCGTGTGGGCTCCTTTTTCCATTAGGTTATCACCGCGGGAGTGTTGCTTAAGCAACATACTCAGGGTCTCTGGTTGGATATTTTAAGCGACTTTAAGGAGAACGGATTAATGGAAATTCGGGAGTGACTTTAAAGGAGAGCTCTACAGGAATAGGAAGTTGAGAAAATTACCCTGAGGGCACTGTGAACCCTCAGGGTAATTTTCTCATTGTGGTCTAAGTGGATATCAATTCGATCCAAGAATTGATGTGAGTGAAGATAAATTGTAAATAGCTAAGACATAAACCAGACAGATTAAGACGCGCACCGAATGGGTTAATCGAGTTATACAAAGGCGACGAAAAAAATGGCTATAAACATTTTGACTCGTAATAAATTAACTATGTCGAAAAATTTGGTATCGTTAGAAAGGCCAAAGAACGCTCTTTCAGTAGGTCACATAGAGCATGGAAGTTTGATTCTTATAAAATGGGACCACTTTGCAATCTTGCCCAGGATTTGATATCAGGAGAAAGGCCATGACGAGTACTTTCGGGGTATACTGTGTCTATATTCAAAACCAATCCAGAAAATTATGATTTATCCAATTTAAAACTGAGTACTAAATTCGAGTTTAGCCGCTAAAACCAAAAATAAATCAGTAAACAAATGTATAAAATTATGCATCTTTGATGCAAATTTTGATATAACTTGATGGGAAATAACCCAGAGCAACGTTTTATAAAGTTTTTATTCTTTAAAATCGATTAATGAAGAAAAGTATTCGTGAGAAAATGGCGATTTTGGCGGCTAAACTCGAACTTAATACCCACCTTAATGGAAAAATATTAACTAGGATGGATTAATATTTGGAAAAATGGTCCACTGTGCAAAATAATGACCGTGACGCGTATTTTCTGCCTATATTGTCAATATATTCAAAACCAATCCAGAAAATTTTATATTATCCAATTTAATGGGAAAGTACAAAGTAGGATTGAAATATAAAGAAAAACAAGCAAGGAAAGTCTAAAGTCGGGCGGGGCCGACTATATTATACCCTGCACCACTTTGTAGATCTAAATTTGCGATACCATATAACATCCGTCAAATGTGTTGGGGGCTATATATAAAGGTTTGTCCCAAATACACACATTTAAATATCACTCGATTTGGACAGACTTTGATAGACTTTTACAAAATCTATAGACTCAAAATTTAAGTTGGCTAATGCACTAGGGTGGAAAACAATTTTAGTAAAAAAAGATGGGAAACATTTAAATCTGAAGCAATTTTAAGGAAACTTCGCAAAAGTTTATTTATGATTTATCGCCCGATATATATGTATTAGAAGTTTAGGAAAATTAGAGTCATTTTTACAACTTTTCGAGTAAGCAGTGGCGATTTAACAAGGTAAATGTTGGTATTTTGACCATTTTTGTCGAAATCAGAAAAACATATATATGGGAGCTATATCTAAATCTGAACCGATTTCAATCAAATTTGGCACACATGACTATATTACTAATTGTACTCCTAGTGCAAAACTTCAACCAAATTGGGCCAAAACTCTGGCTTCTGGGGCCATATATGTCCATATCGGGCGAAAAATATATATGGAAGCTATATCTAAATCTGAACCGATTTCAATCAAATTTGGTACACATGACTATACTACCAATTGCACTCATTGTGCAAATTTTCAAGCTAATCGGGATAAAACTCTGGCTTCTGGGTCCATATAAGTGCATATCGGCCGAAAGATATATATGGGAGCTATATATAAATCTCAATCGATTTCAACCAAATTTGGCACGCATAGCTTCAATGCTAAATCTACTCCCTGTGCAAAATTTCAACCACTCTGGCTTTTAGGACCATATTAGTCCATATCGGGCGAAAGATATATATGGGAGCTATATCTAAATCTGAACCGATTTCAATCAAATTTTGTACACTTGACTATACTACTAATTGTACTCCTAGTGCAAAATTTCAACCAAATTCGGCCAAAACTCTGGCTTCTAGGACCATATTAGTCCATATCGGGCGAAAGATATATATGGGAGCTATATCTAAATCTGAATCGATTTCAAGCAAATTTAGCACACTTGACTACACTACTAATTGTACTCCTAGTGCAAAATTTCAAACAAATTGGGCCAAAACTCTGGCTTCTAGGACCATATTAGTCCATATCGGGCGAAAGATATATATGGGAGCTATATCTAAATCTGAACCGATTTCAATCAAATTTGGCACACATGACTATACTACTAATTGTACTCCTAGTGCAAAATTTCAACCAAATTCGGCCAAAAATCTGGCTTCTGGGGCCATATAAGTCCATATCGGGCGAAAGATATGGGAGCTATATCTAAATCTGAACCGATTTCAACCAAATTTTGCGCACTTTACTATACGACTAAATGTTATGTTTGTACAAAATTTCAAGCAAATCGGTATAAAACTCTGGCTGCTGGGTCCATATTAGTGCATATCGGGCGAAAGATATATATAGGAGCTATATCTAAATCTGAACCGATTTCTTCCAAAATCAATAGGGTTCTATTCTGACCCAAATTAGGAACATATGCCAAGTTTGAAGGCGATTGGACTTAGGTTAGGTTAGGTTATGTGGCAGCCCGATGTATCAGACTCACTTAGACTATTCAGTCCATTGTGATACCACAGTGGTGAACTTCTCTCTTATCACTGAGTGCTGCCCGATTCCATGTTAAGTTCAATGACAAGGGACCTCCTTTTTATAGCCGAGTCCGAACGGCGTTCCACATTGCAGTGAAACCACTTAGAGAAGTTTTGAAACCCTCAGAAATGTCACCAGCATTACTGAGGTGGGATAATCCACCGCTGAAAAATTTCTTGGTGTTCGGTCGTAGCAGGAATCGAACCCACGACCTTGTGTATGCAAGGCGGGCATGCTAGCCATTGCAAGGCGATTGGACTTAAATTGCGACCTAGACTTTGATCACAAAAATGTGTTCACAGACAGACGGACGGACGGACAGACGGACATGGCTATATCGACTCAGGGACCCACCCTGAGCATTATTGCCAAAGACACCATGTGTCTATCTCGTCTCCTTCTGGGTGTTACAAACATATGCACTAACTTATAATACCCTGTTCCACAGTGTGGCGCAGGGTATAATTACCCACTGTGCATACATAAGCCACTTTAGTCGCTTTAGCCAAAACGTCGCCAAAAAAGTAATGAAAATGTTCTTTTTGGGGCCGGAAGTGATGCAAGCTTAGCGCAGAAGCGATGAATTTAAAAAATTTGTAAAGTAAAAATAAAAATAAAATTTTCGGGTGGAGATTTTTGGAAGTGTTTTTAAAGTTGAGCCTTTAAAACAACTTCCAAATTTTCTTGTTGGGTTCCTGATTGGTTTATAAAGAAGAGGAACCAATTTTCACATGGTAATTATAGGGTCAAATTTCAATTGCATTAGATGAAATTTGCTCCACCAAAAGGTTCCGGATGTGAACCGATATGGTCCATATGCAATTGACGTGATTAATGCAATTTCGATTAAAAATCAAATACAATCGTGATTGGAGAGAAAAAAAAACTTGTTCTTTTCAATATGATATAGACGAACAACATTTTTAATACAGCTTCTAGCCGGGAGCTGTGATCTTTCGGTTTTACTTCTTAAGCTTGAGATAGCCATGAGTTTTTGTTTTATTTTAAGGTTTGTTGCTAATCGATTTGTAAATCACTAGAATGCTAACAACGACTCCGCCCCTTCCATAAGGATATTAAATGGCGAACTCGAAAAAAACATACATCTTTTAGAAAATGGCTATAACGACCAGTTTTGGCGAATATATTTGTACTACTTTTACCCTCGCATTCATTTTTGTTTTGTTTCTTCTTAGAAAATTATTGACGATTTTTGTTTGAAACTTTCGGTAAATATGCAATATAAAGTTTTCTGGGGATTCTGACAAAATGTGTTTATGGAATTTCTGCGCAGAGAAGCAGCTCTTTTCCCCATTACGTTAGATACATCCATGGTGGGTGGGTTAAGTAAATGGAAGCTAAGTTTTAATAACGTCCTTCGACAACACAGCGTTCAAAACAAAAACCACAATTTTTAATTTTACTTCTTGGGCAATTTTGTTGCTTTTCCTGCATATATTGCCTTATATATTTATATTTGTGGGATAGGATATTTACTAATGCCAAAAACTACGAATGGCCATAATTTATCATAATGGTCGAGAAAAAGAATAGAAATTGAAAAAGTTTTCCCGTAATAGTTTCTATTTAACGAGGATTATTCCCACTTTTGGTTGTTAATCGAAGAACGCTGCTTAAATTTTTTGCCCTCTATACATTGTACGTAACTAATT
The DNA here is from genome assembly GCF_050003625.1 of Haematobia irritans. NCBI lineage: Eukaryota > Metazoa > Arthropoda > Insecta > Diptera > Muscidae > Haematobia > Haematobia irritans. Next base: position 105,197,651 of record NC_134400.1, on the reverse strand, counting down.
TCATAATATTTTCTTCGTATAAATTCATAATTTACTTTGGGACGAAAGAGAAACTATTAAAGTGAAGTTTTTAGGGTTTAACAGAAGACGACTGCAAATAAGGTTACCAGTAAATTCTCTTAATTGTGTTTTTTGCATAGGATTATGGTACACAAACTTTGTCATTCTGTTTGTAACGTATAGAAATATTGGTCTAAGTCCACGGTTCTATCGAATTCAATTTTTGACCAAATGTTCTATAGAAATAAAATTTGAGAACATTTTCTATAGAAATAAAATTTAGACAAAATTTTCTATAGAAATGAAATGTTGACAAAATTTTCTATAGAAATAAAATTTTGACAAAATTTTCTATAGAAAAAAAATTTTGACAAAATTTTCTATAGAAATAAAATTTTGACAAAATTTTCTATAGACATAAAATTTTGACAAAATTTCTACAAAACGAAAGATTTGACAAAATTGTCTATAGAAATAAAAATTTATAAAATTGTCTAAAGAGATAAAATGTTGACCAAATTTTCTGTAGAAATAAAATTTTGACAAAATTTTCTGTAGAAATAAAATTTAGACAAAATTTTCTATAGAAATAAAATTTTGACAAAGTTTTCTATAGAAATAAAATTTTGACACAATTTTCTATAGAAATACATTTTTGAGAAAATTTTCTACAAAACGAAAAATTTGACTAAATTGTCTATAGAAATAAAAATTTGATAAAATTGTCTAAAGAGATAAAATTTTGACCAAATTTTCTATAGAAATAAAATTTAGACAAAATTTTCTGTAGAAATAAAATTTTAACAAAATTTTCTTTAGAAATAAAATTTTGACAAAATTTTCTATAGAAATAAAATTTTGACAACATTTTCTTAAGAAATAAAATTTTGACAAAATTTTCTATAGACATAAAATTTTGACAAAATTTTCTACAAAACGAAAAATTTGACAAAATTGTCTATAGAAATAAAAATTTGATAAAATTGTCTAAAGAGATAAAACTTTGACCAAATTTTCTGTAGAAATAAAATTTAGACAAAATTTTCTATAGAAATAAAATTTTGACAAAGTTTTCTATAGAAATAAAATTTTGACAAAGTTTTCTATAGAAATAAAATTTTGACAAAATTTTCTATAAAAATAAATTTTTGAGAAAATTTTCTACAAAACGAAAAATTTGACTAAATTATCTATAGAAATAAAATTTTGATAAAATTGTCTAAAGAGATAAAATGTTGACCAAATTTTCTGTAGAAATAAAATTTAGACAAAATTTTCTATAGAAATAAAATGTTGTTGTTGTTTTTTTTATTTCAGCTTAAAACCATACATTGACTACAAGTGTAGCTTATCCAACAGAGGAAAAAAATGTTTGTCAAATTTATTTGGGCAAAGCCCTATAGACTGCAAGATGGACGCACGTTTCGGAATTACCATATTCCTCATCAGCATCCTCCACTTGCAGCAAAACTATCAACCAATTATCAGAATAAATTCAGGCAGTTCATTACACCCAACAATAAACCACACTTGAACCCTCCAAAAAAAGGTTTTACATTGATAGCCGGCTTTTGCCGAAATAAATTCGTACAAACATAAATTTTTGAGAAAATTTTCTACAAAACGAAAAATTTGGCAAAACTGTCTATAGAAATAAAAATTTGATAAAATTGTCTAAAGAGATAAAATTTTGACCAAATTTTCTATAGAAATAAAATTTTGACCAAAATTTCTGTAGAAATAAAATTTTGACAAAATTTTCTATAGAAATAAAATTTTGACAAAATTTTCTATAGAAATAAAATTTTGACAAAATTGTCTATAGAAATAAAAACTGTCTAAAGAGATAAAATTTTGACCAAATTTTCTTTAGAAATAAAATTTCGACAAAATTTTCTATAGACATAAAATTTTGAAAAAATTTTCTACAAAACGAAAAATTTGACAAAATTGTCTATAGAAATAAAAATTTGATAAAATTGTCTAAGGAAATACAATTTTGACCAAATTTTCTGTAGAAATAAAATTTTGACCAAATTTTCTGTAGAAATAAAATTTTGTCAAAATTTTCTTTAGATATAAAATTTTGACAAAATTTTCTATAGAAATAAAATTTTCCATTTGTTTTGTTTTGTTATTGTTGGTTTTGTTCTTTAAGCATTGTTGTTGTTTTTTTATTTCAGCTTAAAACCATACATTGACTAAACTACAAGAGTAGCTTAACCAACAGAGGAAAAGAATGTTTGTCAAATTTATTTGGGCAAAGCCCTATAGACTGCAAGATGGTTGGATGGACGCACGTTTCGGAATTACCACATTCCTCATCAGCATCCTCTACTTGCAGCAAAACTATCAACCAATTATCAGAATAACTTCAGGCAGTTTATTAAACCCAACAAAAACCACACTTGAACCCTCCGAAAAAAGGTTTTACATTGATAGCCGGCTTATGCCAAATAAATTCGAAACAAACATATCTCTTTTCCTATGCCACTGTCAAATCATCGATTTGAATTCACATGGCTGGGTTTATTTTGAGCGTGCCTCCTCTTCTTTTTCCATTTGTTTTGTTTTGTTATTGTTGGTTTTGTTCTTTAAGCATTGTTGTTGTTTTTTTATTTCAGCTTAAAACCATACATTGACTAAACTACAAGAGTAGCTTAACCAACAGAGGAAAAGAATGTTTGTCAAATTTATTTGGGCAAAGCCCTATAGACTGCAAGATGGTTGGATGGACGCACGTTTCGGAATTACCACATTCCTCATCAGCATCCTCTACTTGCAGCAAAACTATCAACCAATTATCAGAATAACTTCAGGCAGTTTATTAAACCCAACAAAAACCACACTTGAACCCTCCGAAAAAAGGTTTTACATTGATAGCCGGCTTATGCCAAATAAATTCGAAACAAACATATCTCTTTTCCTATGCCACTGTCAAATCATCGATTTGAATTCACATGGCTGGGTTTATTTTGAGCGTGCCTCCTCTTCTTTTTCCATTTGTTTTGTTTTGTTATTGTTGGTTTTGTTCTTTAAGCATTGTTGTTGTTTTTTTATTTCAGCTTAAAACCATACATTGACTAAACTACAAGAGTAGCTTAACCAACAGAGGAAAAGAATGTTTGTCAAATTTATTTGGGCAAAGCCCTATAGACTGCAAGATGGTTGGATGGACGCACGTTTCGGAATTACCACATTCCTCATCAGCATCCTCTACTTGCAGCAAAACTATCAACCAATTATCAGAATAACTTCAGGCAGTTTATTAAACCCAACAAAAACCACACTTGAACCCTCCGAAAAAAGGTTTTACATTGATAGCCGGCTTATGCCAAATAAATTCGAAACAAACATATCTCTTTTCCTATGCCACTGTCAAATCATCGATTTTCGGAGGGTTCAAGTGTGGTTTTTGTTGGGTTTAATAAACTGCCTGAAGTTATTCTGATAATTGGTTGATAGTTTTGCTGCAAGTAGAGGATGCTGATGAGGAATGTGGTAATTCCGAAACGTGCGTCCATCCAACCATCTTGCAGTCTATAGGGCTTTGCCCAAATAAATTTGACAAACATTCTTTTCCTCTGTTGGTTAAGCTACTCTTGTAGTTTAGTCAATGTATGGTTTTAAGCTGAAATAAAAAAACAACAACAATGCTTAAAGAACAAAACCAACAATAACAAAACAAAACAAATGGAAAAAGAAGAGGAGGCACGCTCAAAATAAACCCAGCCATGTGAATTCAAATCGATGATTTGACAGTGGCATAGGAAAAGAGATATGTTTGTTTCGAATTTATTTGGCATAAGCCGGCTATCAATGTAAAACCTTTTTTCGGAGGGTTCAAGTGTGGTTTTTGTTGGGTTTAATAAACTGCCTGAAGTTATTCTGATAATTGGTTGATAGTTTTGCTGCAAGTAGAGGATGCTGATGAGGAATGTGGTAATTCCGAAACGTGCGTCCATCCAACCATCTTGCAGTCTATAGGGCTTTGCCCAAATAAATTTGACAAACATTCTTTTCCTCTGTTGGTTAAGCTACTCTTGTAGTTTAGTCAATGTATGGTTTTAAGCTGAAATAAAAAAACAACAACAATGCTTAAAGAACAAAACCAACAATAACAAAACAAAACAAATGGAAAAAGAAGAGGAGGCACGCTCAAAATAAACCCAGCCATGTGAATTCAAATCGATGATTTGACAGTGGCATAGGAAAAGAGATATGTTTGTTTCGAATTTATTTGGCATAAGCCGGCTATCAATGTAAAACCTTTTTTCGGAGGGTTCAAGTGTGGTTTTTGTTGGGTTTAATAAACTGCCTGAAGTTATTCTGATAATTGGTTGATAGTTTTGCTGCAAGTAGAGGATGCTGATGAGGAATGTGGTAATTCCGAAACGTGCGTCCATCCAACCATCTTGCAGTCTATAGGGCTTTGCCCAAATAAATTTGACAAACATTCTTTTCCTCTGTTGGTTAAGCTACTCTTGTAGTTTAGTCAATGTATGGTTTTAAGCTGAAATAAAAAAACAACAACAATGCTTAAAGAACAAAACCAACAATAACAAAACAAAACAAATGGAAAAAGAAGAGGAGGCACGCTCAAAATAAACCCAGCCATGTGAATTCAAATCGATGATTTGACAGTGGCATAGGAAAAGAGATATGTTTGTTTCGAATTTATTTGGCATAAGCCGGCTATCAATGTAAAACCTTTTTTCGGAGGGTTCAAGTGTGGTTTTTGTTGGGTTTAATAAACTGCCTGAAGTTATTCTGATAATTGGTTGATAGTTTTGCTGCAAGTAGAGGATGCTGATGAGGAATGTGGTAATTCCGAAACGTGCGTCCATCCAACCATCTTGCAGTCTATAGGGCTTTGCCCAAATAAATTTGACAAACATTCTTTTCCTCTGTTGGTTAAGCTACTCTTGTAGTTTAGTCAATGTATGGTTTTAAGCTGAAATAAAAAAACAACAACAATGCTTAAAGAACAAAACCAACAATAACAAAACAAAACAAATGGAAAAAGAAGAGGAGGCACGCTCAAAATAAACCCAGCCATGTGAATTCAAATCGATGATTTGACAGTGGCATAGGAAAAGAGATATGTTTGTTTCGAATTTATTTGGCATAAGCCGGCTATCAATGTAAAACCTTTTTTCGGAGGGTTCAAGTGTGGTTTTTGTTGGGTTTAATAAACTGCCTGAAGTTATTCTGATAATTGGTTGATAGTTTTGCTGCAAGTAGAGGATGCTGATGAGGAATGTGGTAATTCCGAAACGTGCGTCCATCCAACCATCTTGCAGTCTATAGGGCTTTGCCCAAATAAATTTGACAAACATTCTTTTCCTCTGTTGGTTAAGCTACTCTTGTAGTTTAGTCAATGTATGGTTTTAAGCTGAAATAAAAAAACAACAACAATGCTTAAAGAACAAAACCAACAATAACAAAACAAAACAAATGGAAAAAGAAGAGGAGGCACGCTCAAAATAAACCCAGCCATGTGAATTCAAATCGATGATTTGACAGTGGCATAGGAAAAGAGATATGTTTGTTTCGAATTTATTTGGCATAAGCCGGCTATCAATGTAAAACCTTTTTTCGGAGGGTTCAAGTGTGGTTTTTGTTGGGTTTAATAAACTGCCTGAAGTTATTCTGATAATTGGTTGATAGTTTTGCTGCAAGTAGAGGATGCTGATGAGGAATGTGGTAATTCCGAAACGTGCGTCCATCCAACCATCTTGCAGTCTATAGGGCTTTGCCCAAATAAATTTGACAAACATTCTTTTCCTCTGTTGGTTAAGCTACTCTTGTAGTTTAGTCAATGTATGGTTTTAAGCTGAAATAAAAAAACAACAACAATGCTTAAAGAACAAAACCAACAATAACAAAACAAAACAAATGGAAAAAGAAGAGGAGGCACGCTCAAAATAAACCCAGCCATGTGAATTCAAATCGATGATTTGACAGTGGCATAGGAAAAGAGATATGTTTGTTTCGAATTTATTTGGCATAAGCCGGCTATCAATGTAAAACCTTTTTTCGGAGGGTTCAAGTGTGGTTTTTGTTGGGTTTAATAAACTGCCTGAAGTTATTCTGATAATTGGTTGATAGTTTTGCTGCAAGTAGAGGATGCTGATGAGGAATGTGGTAATTCCGAAACGTGCGTCCATCCAACCATCTTGCAGTCTATAGGGCTTTGCCCAAATAAATTTGACAAACATTCTTTTCCTCTGTTGGTTAAGCTACTCTTGTAGTTTAGTCAATGTATGGTTTTAAGCTGAAATAAAAAAACAACAACAAATAAAATTTTGACAAAATTTTCTATAGACATAAAATTTTGACAAAATTTCTACAAAACGAAAGATTTGACAAAATTGTCTATAGAAATAAAAATTTGATAAAATTGTCTAAAGAGATAAAATTTTGACCAAATTTTCTGTAGAAATAAAATTTTGACAAAATTTTCTGTAGAAATTGAATTTTGACAAAATTATCTATAGAAATAAAATTTTGACAAAACTTTCTATAGAAATACAATTTTGATAAAATTTTCTAAAGAGATACAATTTTGACCAAATTTTCTGTAGAAATAAAATTTTGACAAAATTTTCTATAGACATAAAATTTTGACAAAATTTTCTACAAAACGAAAAATTTACCAAAATTGCCTATAGAAATAAAATTTTGACCAAATTTTCTGTAGAAATAAAATTTTGACAAAATTTTCTATAGAAATAAAATTTTGACAAAATTTTCTATAGAAATAAAAGTTTGACAAAGTTTTCTATAGAAATAAAATTTTGAAAAAATTTCTATAGAAATAAATTTTTGAATTTGGCAAAACTCTCTATAGAAATAAAAATTTGATAAAATTTCTAAAAAGATAAAATTTTGACCAAATTTTCTATAGAAATAAAATTTTGACCAAAATTTCTGTAGAAATAAAATTTTGACAAAATTTTCTTTAGAAATAAAATTTTGACAAAATTTTCTATAAAACGAAAGATTTGACAAAATTGTCTATAGAAATAAAAATTTGATAAAAATGTCTAAATTTTCTGTGGAAATAAAATTTTGATTTTTTCAATTTATTAATTCATCTTTATTTACTTTACTTTTTCATCTATATACATTTTTCGGGACATTACACTAGATATTACAACAAACGAGATCAGTTTTTAGTTTTTGTGATGTTTACTTTAAATAGGTAAAATAGGTAAAAACCCTTTCTATAGAATCTTGTTAATAATCAAACATTGCCAGAAAATCAAATATGTATAAATGAAATTTACTAATTGTAAACTCTTAATACATATAGTTTTCAATTTGGTGATAACTGTTTTATACGCTAATATTTATAATGAGCCATTGCTGCAAGCCCTTATCAATGGATAAGCTGATTGCATATTTTTGTTAAAATAGGCTTCGCTAAGTCTGTGTATGAAGTCGTCAATCTTTTCATATCCATATGTGTGGTGAGGTTGATTTGTTGGAAATCTCCATCGTAGATTGTGGATAATATTAAGGCATTTATTTTGAATTATTTGCAGCTTCCTTATATGGGTTTTTGCCGATTTGTACCATATGGGACAGCCAAATGTGAGTGTCGGCCTTATCACTGATTTGAAAATTAGGATTTTGTTTCGTATGTCCAAAGGTGAACGGTAATTTGATATTGGCCATAGTGTTTTGAGGACATTGGAGCTCTTCAGTGCAGTATCACCTATATGTTTGCTGAAATTTAGTTTATTGTCAAGTTGTATACCAAGGTATTTGACACATCCGCTGATGGGGATTTCATCAGTTCCAAGCACTATGTTGCGGTTTGGAAGACGTTTAGGTGATTTGTTGAACGGGAAAGTTATTGCCTGAGTCTTTTCCGGATTTATTTTGACTTTCCATTTACAAAAATACTTATTAACACTCCTAAGGCCTTTCTCCATTTTTTTAAGTAGTAGTAAAATTTTGACCAAATTTTCTGTAGAAATAAAATTTTGACAAATTTTCTATAGAAATAAAATTTTTAAAAAATTTTCTACAGAAATAAAATTTTTACAAAACTTTCTATAGAAATACAATTTTGATAAAATTTTCTAAAGAGATACAATTTTGACCAAATTTTCTGTAGAAATAAAATTTTGACCAAATTTTTTGTAGAAATAAAATTTTGACAAAAATTTCTATAGAAATAAAATTTTGACAAAATTTTCTTTAGATATAAAATTTTGACAAAATTTTCTATAGAAATAAATTTTTGAGAAAATTTTCTACACAACGAAAAATTTGACAAAATTGTCTATAGAAATAAAAATTTGATAAAATTGTCTAAAGAGATAAAATTTTGACTTTTCTGTAGAAATTTTCTGTAGAAATAAAATTTTGACAAAAATTTCTATAGAAATAAAAATTTGACAACATTTTCTATAGACATAACATTTTGACAAAATTTTCTATAGAAATAAAATTTTGACAAAATTTTCTATAGAAATAAAATTTTTATAAAATAGAAATAAAATTTTGACAAAATTTCATATAGAAATAAAAGTTTGACAAAATTTTCTGTAGAAATAAAATTTTGACAACATTTTTTTTTAGAAATGAAATTTTGACAAAATTTTCTATAGAAATAAAATTTTGACAAAAGTTTCAATAGAAATGAAATTTTGACAAAATTTTCAATAGAAATGAAATTTTGACAAAATTTTCTAAAGGAATAAAATCTTGATAATGTCTGCTATAGAATTAAAATTTTTAAAAAATTTTCAATGAAACTAAATTTTTGAGAAAACTTTCAATAGAAATAAAAGTAAAAACATTGTCAATGGAAATAAAATTTTGAAAAAAAAAAAATAATTCTAAAGAAATAAAATTTGGGAAAATGTTCTATAGAAAGAAAATTTTGAGAAAATTTTTTTAAGAAATAAAATTTTTATATACCCCCATATAATGGAGTTCGATATGACCCATTTGTAATCACCTGACCTACATAACTACTTGTGCAAAGTTTTAAATTTCAAGTTCCAAGCTTGTTTCGTTCGAAAGTTATTTAAACAGGCGGACGGGTGAATGGACATCGCTAGATCGACTCTGAATTTCACCACAACCCAGACAATATATACTTGGGGGTCTGAGACCATTATTGCGAAGTGTTACGAAAACAATGACAAATTTAATATACTCTACATCCTATGGTGGGGAGTATTAACAATATATTGCTTTACTTTTTTACATTACATACCAGCCACCCCAAAAACTCTTCATTTTGTTTTGTACATTAATATATTTACCTTACCCTTATTATCCACTTCTTTATGTTGCGGTTTCCAGAAAATAAAACATTGGACGATGGTACCGTTTTTATGGAGAACGAAAAGAAAAACCAAGTAGTACAAGTACATAATTACTTAGCCTTTTTCACTCTCTGGAAAAAAAGTAGACTTAAAAATTCCCATCTGCCCCATACCATTTCCGGTTAGCAAAGTTTGACTTTTTATCGTCGCCCATAAACATTTGTTCGTCCATGCCTTGTCTTCGGCAAGAGCTCTCAAGTGGGTCGATTGACAGGGAAATTGTGAAAACTAAAATGAACCAAAACAAGTCGGAAATTTGCTTTTGCTTTTAAGCATATGATGGAAATAATATGCAACACGATAGATAAGCATTTCCGTTTTGAGAGTGTTTGTGTTGATGTGTGTGTGCTTTTTATTTTCTACTTGCTCGCTTGTTTCCGTTTCCAGCAGACTTGTTTGTTACAATATGGCCCTAATCCTTTTTTTGGCTACTATGTCCATTGTCATCGGAATAAATAATGTGTTCTCTTGCTTTATGCAAGGGCATTGTCATCGCGAGTTGTTGATATTGCTGTTTTATTTTTTTTTTTTTTTACTTAAGGGCTTTGTCCCTTCTTTCGTGTTTTTATAGCCAAGTCGCTAAGCTTAAAAGAGCACTGGCTATAGAAGATAGCAAAACGAACAGCAGGGCCACTTAAAAATACATGAACAATAAAACTAACGCCAAACTGTAAATGAGTAGAGGAAACAGTCGTAACAGAAAAGTAGCAAATAACTTTGGAAAAAAAGTTCGGAAGGGCCGAATTTTAAATAGCCACTACATGGTGGTGGTCGTACGAAAACACGTCTCCAATTTTTATAGAATCACTTTAGATTTTTTTGAATTGGGTCTTTGGTACGAATTATGGCCTTCAAATGACCGACAAAGCCATCACACTCTGTACAAAGTGGCTATATTTTAGCCTATTATCGGCGAACCGTCGACTTGAAATGGCCAGCGAATGGAGATCACGGTTGCCACAGTTGGTAGAATTCTACCGAAAATGGTAGATTGGTAGAATTCTTGATATTTTGGTCGATTTTGCAATGAATTCTCGAAAAATTTTCTCCAGAAACAAAATTTTGACAAAATTTTCGAGAGAAATAAAATGTTGACAAAATTTTCTCCAGAAATAAAATTTTGACAAAATTTTCTATAGAAATAAAATTTTAAGAAAATTTTCTATAGAAATAAAATTTTAAGAAAATTTTCTATAGAAATAAAATTTTAAGAAAATTTTCTATAGAAATAAAATTTTAAGAAAATTTTCTATACAAATAAAATTAAAAAATAAATTGGAGACAATTTTCCATAAATAAAATTTTGAGAAAATTTTCTACAGAAGATTTTTTTATTTGGTAGATTTTTTGGTTTCCTCCAAATTTCGAGTGACAACCGTGATGGAGATTCGGAGATTTTGGTAGCAATTATGCGGTAGATATTATGCGACGAATCTGCTTTGCAAGCCATTCTTGGTTGATGTGTCCTAAGTGGTGCTTAGTACTGTTGCTTAGTTCTGTTGGAATGTCCGGCAAATGGGATAAAAATTTAGGTGTCTTGAAGTCAAATCAAAATCGATTGATACGCCCCATATTCGGCTTAGTTATATGTGTGGACCTAAAATACCTCTTGATTTTGAATTTCAAATCGCATAACACTTTGGATGTCTATACACTTAAGAGGTAAAATCTGGATATCGGTTTATATGGGGCAAATACGATAACTGAGACGTACTTATGCGCAGATCCAAAATATCTCCAAATTTTGAATTTCAGGTAAATCGGATAAAAATTGCGGTGTCAGAAGCCCAAGAAGTCAAATCTGGAGATCAGGCTATATGTGGGCTATACCAAACCGAGGACCCACACACACCATATTCGTCATACTTATTTGTGGACTCAAGATACCTCTCGATTTTGAATTTCAGGCAAATGGGATAAAAGCTTCGGTTTCTAGAAGCCGAAGAAGTGAAATCAGAAGATCGGGCTATATGGGTGCTATACCAAAACATGGGCCGATACACACCATTTTGTGGTCCTAAAATACCTCTAGATTTACAATTTCAGGCTAATCGAATAGAAAATACGGTTTCTAGAAGCCAAAGAAGTAAACTCGGGAGTTCGGTCTATATGGGGGCTGTACCAAAACATGGACCAATACACAGCATTTTCGACACACCTATTTGTGGTCCTAAAATACCTCTAGAATTACAATTTAAGGCAAATCGAATAGAAAATACGGTTTCTAGAAGCCCAAGACCTATATATATATATATATATATATATATATATATATATATATATATATATATATATATATATATATATATATATATATATATATATATATATATATATATATATATATATATATATATATATATATATATATATATATATATATATATATATATATATATATATATATATATATAGATATATATATATATATATATATATATATGATAGCCCATCTTCACACTTGGCCTGCGTGCAGACAAAAGACGAATCTGTGCTAAATTTCGGGACGATAGTGTTATTAGTGAATACAGTAGCGTGTTTACGGCAGACGGACATGCTTACACCGTCTTACAACTTCTCCCTGATCAAGGCTAAATATTTTAATTGTTTTTATATCCTAAACCACATAGTGGTCAGGGTATAATAAGTTTGATCTGCAAAAAAAATGTGCCTACCAGAAATATTGATTTTAGACCCCATAAAATATATACCGATCGACGCAGAATCACCTCCTGAGTCGATCTAGCGCTTGGTGTCTGTCCGTCAGTCTGTTCATGTATTTGTTGTTCACAAGATTCCGGTCACAATTATTAACCGAATTGGATGAAATTTGGTACAGGGTGTTTTTTGGGCACAAGGACGAACGCTTTCAGATCAAATTTAAATATATCTCCCATATATACGTATCGCCCGATTTCGACAAATGGGGTTACGTTGCGCTTTTTTACTAACCGATCGTTGCTAAATTTGGCACAAAGTAATCTTTTGCATCACCCTTTAAGTCTGCAAAATGTCGAAAGTGGTTCAGATTTAGATATAGCTCCCATATTTATGTATTGCCCGATTTTCCCAAATTTGGTCATATAACCCTTATTTATCAACCGATTGTACTTAAATTTGGCTAAATGTAATCTCCTATATCACCAACTGTATGTGCAAAATTTCATCGAAATCAGTTCAGATTTAACTATAGCTCCCATATATATGTATCGTCCGATTTTCCCAAATTTGGCCAACAAACCCTTATTTATCAACCGATCTTACAAAAATTTAGCACAATGTAGCCTTATGTCGTATCAACCAAACCAGCAAAATATCAGCCAAATCGGTTCAGATGTAGATATAGCTCCCATATATATATGTGGCGTCCGATTTTCAAAAATTTACCCCTAATAATCTTAATTTTGACCATAGTGGCCTTATTTATTGACCGATCTTACTCAAAGTTACCACAAGGTAACGTTCTCTTGTATCAATCAAATCTGCAAAATATCGTCCAAATCGATTCACATTTAGATGTAGCTCCTATACATATGCACAGCAAGATTTCCCCAAATTTGTCCATAATTCTCTTATTTATTGACAATTGTTACTCAAATTTAAAATTTAGATATATTAGCCCATCGAACTTAAACTTACGTAAAGTTCTTACATACATATGTTGCCGATTTTCACAAATTTGGCTACATTATACACACTAATTGAGCGATTTTATATATATATATACCGATCGACTCAGAATCACCTCCTGAGTCGATCTAGCGCTTGGTGTCCGTCCGGTCGCAATTATTAACCGACTTTGATGAAATTTCGTACATGGTGTTTTTTGGGCACAAGGACGAATGCTATAGAATTTGGAAGAAATCGGATTAAATTTAGATATAGCTCTCATATATACACTGAAAAAACAGTGAAGAAAATTTTAGTTAGTTTTAGAAAAAATATATTCATTTTAGAAAATTTTAACTAAACTGTATTAGAAACGCAGATGTCACGCCAATTTCACAAAACTAAGTAAATATTTGTCGATAAATTCAAGAAAATTTATTAGACATAATTCATTTTTTTCATTTGTTAAAGAAAATTTCGAAGTTTGAAGGAAGGAATTGGAGTTAAAAATTACAAAAATGTCTTTAGTACCATACGAAGTTCATGATGGCTCATTACTGGTAAAATCTACAAATTTTTAGAAATTCTGAACTCTTTTGTGGGAGACCCGAATTTAGTTCATCTTTATGCTTCATTTGTGTATAATTTTTTCCTCTATTTTAGTTATTTTTATTAACGTACGCAAAAAATTATTAACGTCATAGAAATTTTCTTAAAACGTAACAAGTATATACGGCCGTAAGTTCGGCCAGGCCGAAGCTTATGTACCCTCCACCATGGATTGCGTAGAAACTTCTACTGAAGACTGTCATCCACAATCGAATAACTTGGGGTGCGGTAACACTTGCCGATGGCAAGGTATCTTAAAACTTCCTAACACCATAATATATACCACATAGTCCATACGTGGTATATATTAAACTAAAAAAGGCCGATTAAATACGTATAGAATTAAGTTTAAAGTTTCTATAGAAATAAAATTTTTACAAAATAAAATTTTGAGAACATTTTCTATAGAAGTAAAATTTGGAAAAAATTTTCTATAGAAATAAAATTTGGAAAAAATTTTCTATAGAAATAAAATTTTGCCAAATTTTTATATAGAAATATCATTTTGACAATGTTTTCTATGAAAATAAAATTTTGGTAGATTATTTTTGGCTCGAGTGGCAACCATGATTATGAACCGATATGGACCAATTTTTGTGTGATTGGGGATCGGCTATATATAACTATAGACCGATATGGACCAATTATGGCATGATTATAGGCGGCCTTATACTAACACCACGTTGCAAATCTCAACCGGATCGGATGAATTTTGCTCCTCCAAGAGGCTCCGGAGATCAAATCTGGGGAACGGTTTATATGGGGGCTATATATAATTATGGACCAATTCTTGCGTGTTCGTTAGAGACCACATTCTACCACCATGTTCCAAATTTCAACCGGATCGGATGAATTTAGCTCCCCCAACAGGCTCCGGAGGACAAATCTGGGGATCGATTTATATGGGGGCTATATAATTATTGACCGATATGGACCAATTCTTGCATGGTTGTTAGAGACCATATATTAACACCACGTAACAAATTTCAATCGGATCGGATGACTTTTGCTCCTCTAAGAGGCTCCAGAGGTCAAATCTGGGGATCGGTTTATATGGGGGCTATATATAATTATGGGCCGATGTGGACCACTTTTTGCATGGTCATTAGAGAACATATATCAACACCACGTATTAAATTTCAGCCGGATCGGATGAAATTTGGTTCTCTTAGAGGCTCCGCAAACCAAATCGGGGGATCGGTTTATATGGGGGCTATATGTAATTATAACCCATTATGGACCAATTTTTGCATGGTTATTAGATACCATATACTAACACCATCCGATCCGGCTGAAATTTGGTTCTTTTAGAAGCTTCGCAAGCCAAATCGGGGGATCGGTTTATATGATGGCTATATGTAATTATGGACCGATATGGACCAATTTTTGCATGGTTATTAGAGACCATATATTAACACCATGTATCAAATTTCAACCGGATCGGTTGAAGTTTGCTTCTCTTAGAGCAATCGCAAGCCAAATTTGGGCGTCCGTTTATATGGGGGCTATACGTAAAAGTGGACCGATATGGCCCATTTGCAATACCATCTGACCTACATCAATAACAACTACTTGTGCCAAGTTTCAAGTCGACAGCTCGTTCGGAAGTAAGCGTGATTTCAACAGACGGACGGACATGCTCAGATCGACTCAGAATTTCACCACGACCCAGAATATATATACTTTATGGGGTCTTAGAGCAATATTTCGATGTGTTACAAACGGAATGACAAAGTTAATATACCCCCATCCTATGGTGGAGGGTATAAAAATCCCATGAACTTAAATTAAATTAAATCAGCTTTAGTGAAATATAGGGTTCACTTTTTGTGAGTGTATGTATCGCTCGATTTCGACAAATGGGGTTACGTTGCGCTTTTGTACAAACGGATCGTCACCAAATTATCTTTTTCATCTCCCTTAAAGTCTGCAAAATTTCATCCAAATCGGTTCAGATTTAGATATAGCTCCCATATATATGTATTGCCCGATTTTCCCAAATTTGGTCATATAACCTTTATTTATCAACCGATCTTACTCAAAGTTGGTTAAATGTTACCTTCTATAGCACTAATTAGATGTGCAAAATTTCATCGAAATCGGTTCAGATGTAGATATAGCTCCCATATATGTATCGCCCGATTTTGAAAAATTTGCCCCTAATAACCTTTTGTTTGACCATAGAGGCCTCATTTCTTAACTGATCTTACTCAAATTGTGCACAAGGTAACCTTTTGTGGTATTAATCAAACCCGCAAAATATTATGCAAATTGGTTCAGATTTACATATAGCTTCGCTCGATTTTCCCAAATTGTGCCATAATACTTTTAATGTTACCCAAATTTCAAATTTTGATGTACTGCCGATCGTATTTGTACATACTTGTAGCTCTTACATAAGAATATTGCTCGATTTTTACAAATTTGGATTTATTACCCACACTGATTGAGAGATTTGCTCTTTTTTAATAATGGGCTCAATATTAGTGGCATACTAACCCCGTAGGTGCAATATCAACTACAGCCAGTTTTGCTAAAAGTAGGGAAATTCCCTATATGTATGGTTTTTCTAATATTTAGCGTCTTGTAGGACGTAGGGCCACAATGTAGGACATTTTCACTCAACACAATTTGTAATAATTTTTACATTTTGGTGGCTCTAGAGGAGGAAATTAGAAGCCGGCAAGGCTTGATCTTTAACAATGTGTGGTAAACTTTATTCCTGTAGAGAATTTTGTCAACATTTTATTTCTATAGAACATTTTGTCAAAATTGTATTTCTATACAATTTTTTTTTTAAAATATTATTTCTATAAAAATTTTCTCAAAATTTTATTTCTGTGGATTTTGTTCTCAAAATTTTATTTCTATAGAATTTATTGTCAAAATTTTATTTCTATAGAAACATTTCTCACTAAAATTTGTTTATAGAAACTTTTTCCAAAATGATATTTTTATAGAGATTTAGCAAAAAAGATTACTAACTTGGGTAGAATTCTACCAACTGTGGCAACCGTGGTGGTAATACAAATTTATATTCTTATATACGTTGCATATTCATGTTTTAAGATAATAAAGTACTTAGAACCATTTTTGTTTTGTAATTTTTTTAAATTTAACGAAAAATATAGTAGGGAAAATTGTTTGGGAATGTATGGGAAAGTAGGGAACTTTTTTAGGGTAAACCGAACATTTTCCGTGGCAACATTGACTATGAGCTATAGTCAGATTGACACAAAGCACCAATAGACATGTACCCCTTAATTTTCTTAAATATGCAACTAAGGTTTATCTCCCAGACCTATATGTTACCCCACAAATGCTTATGATTACTAATTCTGTAATGGTGGTTTAGGGTATGATATAGTCGGCTCCGCCCGACTTTCTACATTACTTACTTGTTTACTTCTACAAAATCTCTAGAATTAAAATTTAAATCGGCTAACGCTATCCAGTTAATTGGAGGAAACTTCCATTGAAAATTGGTCTAAAATGTGTAACAGTCTACCATATTTCCCCAACTCTGGTGTACGTATATATGGGAGCTATATATAATCTGAACCGATTTTGACTAAATTTGACAGTTATAGTTAGAATAATAATTCTGCTATCTATGCGAAATTTCACGTATGTTAAATGGGAGTATAACTTTGCCCCCCTGGTCATATGAGTGCAAATCGGACGGAAGATATATATGGGAGCCATATCTAAATCTGAACGGATTTCAACCAAATTTGGCACAATTACCTATACTACTAAACGTACTCCTTGTGCGATATTTGAAGCAAATCACGGCAAAACCCTGGATTTTGAGGCCATATAAGTTCAAATAGGACGAAAGATATATATGGGAGCTATATCTAAATCTGAATCGATTTTGACTATATTTGGCACATACAATAGTATCGTTAAAAGTACCGCTTGTGCAAAAATTTGAAGTAAGTCAGGGCAAAACTCTGGCTTTTGAGACCATTTAAGTCCAAATCGAGCGAAAGATATATATGTGAGCTATATCTAAATTTGAACCGATTTCTATCAAATTTGCCAAGCATTGGTAGCATGTCAATTCTACCCTCTGTGCAAAATTTCACGAAGGTTGGTAGTAAACTTTGGCCTCTGTGGTCATATGAGTCTAAATCGGACGAAAGATATATATGGGAGCTATATCTAAATCTGAACCGATTTGGCTGATATTTTGCAAGATTTTCGAGATTCATAAAATATTTGGATGTGCGGTATTTCAAGAAAATCGGTTGATAAACACGCTAACTATGACCAAATTGGAGATAAATATATATGGCAGCTATATCTAAATCTGAACCGATTTTTTCCAAAACAAAAAGCGATTGTCTCTGTTCCAAGAAACGGCCCTATGTTAAATTTGAGGACGATCGGACTTAAATTGCGAGCTGTACTTTGTGCACAAACTCGACTCAGAATTTAATTCCAAGCCGATCGGTATACTAAAAGATGGGTCTATGACCACTATTTCCTGGCGTCACAACAAATGCACAAACTTATTATACCCTGTACCACAGTAGTGGTGAAGGGTATAAATATGGGAAATATACAGCTAGAGCAATTTTGATGCAATTGTACAAAAGAGCATTTATGATTTATCGGGCGATACATATGTGTTCGAGATATAGGACAATTTGAGTAATATTTATAATTTTTGCTACTCAGAAGTGGCAAATCGCCACAAGCATATTGGTTAAATCTCGCCAAGATATGTGGGTTGTGATATATTATTGGGCCAATTCGGGCGATATTTCCACAAGTCGGAGCTTTATTTAAAATTCGACCATTCCGTGGAAAGTTTCGCATTACAGTGTGTAGAATATGACTACGATATGGGGAAATCATCGCGGAATTTTGTGTAAAATGTGGGTATTTTGGCCATATTAGATCAAGATGACACACTTAAATAGCATATTAAATGTATTCTCTGTGGAAACTATCGAGTCAATTGGATTAAACTTCCATTGAAAATGGGTCTAAAATATGAGACATTCTACCATATTTCCCCTAATCTGGCGTACATATTTATATATGGGAGCTATATCTAAATATGAACCGATTTTGACCAAATTTGACATGCATAGTTAGAATAATAGTCCTGCTATCTCAGCAAAAAACATAAATGGGAGAATAATTTTGCCTCCGTGGTCATATGGGTGTAAATCGGCCGAAAGATATATATGGGAGCTATTCAACCAAAATTAGCACGCTAACGATACTACTCATACGTACTCCTTGTGCAAAATTTCACGTAAATGGGAAAATAATTTTGGCCTACGTGGTCATATGGGTGTAAATCGGGCGAAAGATATATATGGGAGCTATATCTAAATCTGAATCGATTTCAACCCAATTTGGCACACTTAGCGATACTATTAAACGTACTCCTTATGCAAAATTTGAAGCAACTCAGGGCAAAACTCTGGTTTTTGTAGCTATATAAGTGCAAATCGGGCGAAAGATATATATGGGAGCTATATCTAAATTTGAACTGATTTTAACCAAATTTAGCACACTGAATGATACTCTTATACAACCTCCTTGTGCAAAATTTTAAGCAAATCAGGGCAAAACTCTGGCTTTTGCGGTCATATTAGTCGAAATCGGACGAAAGATATATATGGGTGTTATATATAAATCTGAACCGATTTCAACCAAATTTAGCACAATTAACAATACTATTAAACGTGCTCCTTGTGCAAAATTTGAAGCAAATCAGGACAAAACTCTTTTTTTGGCCATATAAGTTCAAATCGGACGAAAGATACATATGGGAGCTATATCTAAATCTGAACCGATTTGGCTGATATTTTGCATATCTTACGACAGCCCCAAAATATTTGGCTGCCCGAAAGTTTGAGAAAATACGTTGATAAATACGTCAATTATGACCAGATCGGTGATAAATATATATGGCAGCTATATCTAAATCTGAACCGATTTTTTCCAAAATCAATAGCGATTGTCTTTGAGCCAATGTAAAACTCTGTGCCAAATTTGAGAACGATCGGACTTAAACTGCGAGCTGTACTTTGCACACAAAATTACATAAGTCGACTCAGAATTTAATTGTAAGACGATCGGTATACTAAACGATGGGTCCCAGACTTTTCCTTCTTGGCGTTACATACAAATGCACAAACTTATTATACCCTGTACCACAGTAGTGGTGAAGGTTAGGGTACACGCAAAGAAAAAAAAACGTTTGGAAAACGTGTACCGAAAACGTTTTTCTTTTGTTAGAGTTTTTTGAATTGCTTCGAAAATTTTAAACTTTTATCACCAAAAAAAGTTCGTTTGATACAAAATTTTTATTTTTTCAATAAAAAAAGTTATTTTTGAAACAACAACACAGTCCATTTCGTTTATATCAAACACTGTTCTTTTCTGACTTTAGGTCTTTAATAAGACACATTTTACAGTTCAAAATTTAATATACTACAATGTAATGTTGAAAATTTTTTCGGAATCTTCTGAACATATCTGGAATATATGTAAAAAAAAAAAAACAAAAAAAAACTTTGGTCGAAGCAGGGATCGAACCCACGACCCTTGGCATGCAAGTCGGACGTAGCAACCACTGCTCTACGGTGCAAAACTAAATGTTTGTTTCTGTTAAATAAACTTTGTTTATTCGGTTCGTGAGCGCCGCAAGCTATGCTATATAAATATAACTTATATGGACATATATCTATTGATGACCATATCAGGTACATAGCTCAGTGGTTAGTGTGTTGGCTTACAAAGTGGATGGTCCGCGGTTCGATTCTCCGTCCTGGCGAAAGGTAAAAAAATTTATAAAATCGTATAATTTCTTCTACATTGTTGGTATTACAGGAAAAGGTGTTAAGAAATAAAAAAACCCCGTGGATGTGAGAAAGATGTGAGGGAAAATGCAATGAGCAAGAAAACAATGTTTTTTTTTACGAGTTTGTCTTTATGAAATTGTTTTTACATCCTGGAAAAGAATAAACGTTTATCACAAAAAGTATATACTTTTCTTCCAAATACACTTCCTTGCAGCGAAAAGCAAATGAGAAACGAACTTTGTTTGTCTAAAATTTCGTTTGGGAGGAAAGAATTATTTTTTTGCGTGTAGGTTAGGTGGCAGCCCGATGTATCAGGCTCACTTAGACTATTCAGTCCATTGTGATACCACATTGGCGAACTTCTCTCTCATCAATGAGTGCTGCCCGATTCCATGTTATGCTCAATGACAAGGGACCTCCTTTTTATAGCCGAGTTCGAACGGCGTTCCACATTGCAGTGAAACCACTTAGAGAAGTTTTGAAACCCTCAGAAATGTCACCAGCATTACTGAGTTGGGATAATCCATCGCTGAAAAACTTTTTGGTGTTCGGTCGAAGCAGGAATCGAACCCACGACCTTGTGTATGCCAGGCGGGCATGCTAACCATTGCACCACGGTGGCTCCCTAAAAGTATGAAAAACCCAAGTTATAAAAAATTGAATTAAAATAACTTTCTGGATAGTTAAAATAAAGAATATCATTGGGAGTGCATCTTCTGGAAGCGTTTTTAAAGTTGTGCCTTTGGAAGAGCTTCCAATTTTTTTGCTGGGTCGTAGAGCTAATACATTACCAAGGTGAATCAATCGAGAAAAATGGACAGCTATAAAAATTACAAAAAAAAAAAACAAACACAATAATGGTTTTCACCATAAAGACGGATATTAGCCTTATTTTTTGTTCTGGTCCTTTTCATTTTTGCAACTCTATCAAGTTAGGTAGGATACGGAAATGTGAAGAGCGACACAATGGAAGAGAAACAAAAGTCAAAAAAACAGCTGCTAACAAATGTTATAAAATAAATTCACACTACAACAATGATAACAACAACGAAAACCTTCGAAAGGATACACAAATCCAAATGAGTTCGGCAGGCACACTACCAACTTCCACTAGGGCTTGTAGTGAGGATGTGTGAACAGCATTGGGAAGGAACACTTAAAGTGTTCTGGGCAAAGACCGAGGAACCTAAAGGTGTTTGTAAAAGTTAAGAACAAGACAAAACATTAAGATAAAATACACGAAAACAAACAACACGTTATAAATAAACAAAATACTTGAGGATTTATATTTGTAGTTACACACACGCATACATACACATCCATGCAATGGAGACACAATCACAGGACAATTTATGTACTCTTAACATGATGGCGACTACAAGAACGACACCAAGTTTGAATTTTCCGGTATAAATGAATGAGACTATAATAGTCTCATTCGGGTATACCTACATCTACGTGTGGGTATGTGTGCACATTTGTGTCGTATTGCCTATAGTTTACATGTGTAGGGAGTGCCATGTTTTTATACTGATAATAAAACTGTCCCTTTTCACTAAAATATCACCTCAAAAGAGACAGACAGACCGACACACATATTTTCTATAGATATAAAATTTTGACAACATTTTCTATAGAAATAAAAATTTGACAATATTTTCTATAGAAATAAAATATTGAGAACATTTGCTGTAGAAATAAAATTTTGAGAAAAAAAATGGATAACCGTGACAATTTAGAGTGCAATGGTTTTGAATTTTAATTTCTAACAGAAAAAACAAAAATGGCGCCACTTGTAATATTTTCTTACCATTTGTTGGGATTTATAATGGATTTTCTTTATCAAAATTTTCTATAGAAATAGAGTTTTGACCAAAAATATCTGCAGAAATAAAATTTTGACAAAATTTTCTATTAAAATACAATTTTAACCAAATTTTTTAGAAATAAAATTATAACCAAAAATTTTCTATAGAAATAAAATTTTAAGGAAATTTTTGAAGAAACAAAATTTTGACAAAATTTTAACAGAAAAAAAATGTTGACCAAAATCTTCAATAGAAATAAAATTTTGAAAAAAAATTTCTATAGATATAAAAGTTTTCTAAAGAAATAAAATTTTGAGAAATAAAATTTTGAAAAAAATAATAGAAATACATTTTTGAAAAAATTTCTGTAGAAATAAAATTTTGAGAAAATTTTCTTTAGAAATAAAATTTTGAAAAAATTGTCTATAGAAATAAAATTTTGGGAATATTTTCTATAGAAATAAAATTTAGAGAAAATTTTGTAAAGAAATAAAATTTTTACAAAATTTTCTACAGAAATAAAATTTTAAGGAAATTTTTGAAGAAACAAAATTTTGACAAAATTTTAACAGAAAAAAAAATGTTGACCAAAATCTTCAATAGAAATAAAATTTTGAAAGAAAATTTCTATAGATATAAAAATTTTCTAAAGAAATAAAATTTTGAAAAATAAAATTTTGAAAAAAAAAATTATAGAAATACATTTTTGAAAAAATTTCTGTAGAAATAAAATTTTGAGAAAATTTTCTTTAGAAATAAAATTTTGAAAAAATTGTCTAAAGAAAAATAATTTTTACAAAATTTTCTATAGAAATAAAATTTTGAGAAAATTTTCTATAGAAATAAATCTTTGACAAAATTTTCTATAGAACTAAAATTTTGACAAAATTTTCTGTAGAGCTAAAATTTTGAAAAAATTTTCTATAGAGCTAAAATTTTGAAAAATTTTTCTATACACTGAAAAGAATATTGACGTGATATTAAAGATTATGCAACCTAAATTTTAGGATACGCAATTTACAAAATATTAAGGACAAATTTCTTTAAAATAATGACATTTTAATTAAAACGTAGTTTATAATCTTTATTTCAAAAATTTGTTTCATTAAATTTAGGACACAAATTTTGTAAGTTTGCATTCCTCCGTTAAAGTCGCATGGTTTTGAACTAAGGAAAATTTTCCTTAAAATAAAGAAACACATTTTTGATCTAAAGAAATGGTCCTTAAATTAACTGAAATATATAATCTTTAGATTTAAGATAAAACAAGTAAGGAAAGTCTAAAGTCGGGCGGGGCCGACTATATTATACCCTGCACCACTTTGTAGATCTAAATTTTCGATACCATATCACATCCGTCAAATATGTTGGGGGCTTTATATAAATGTTTGTCCCAAATACATACATTTAAATATCACTCGATCTGGAAGAATTTGATAGACTTCTACAAAATCTGTAGACTCAAAATTTAAGTCGGCTAATGCACTAGGGTGGAACACAATGTTAGTAAAAAATAAATATGGGAAACGTTTAAATCTGAAGCAATTTTAAGGAAACTTCGAAAAAGTTTATTTATGATTTATCGCTCGATATATATGTATTAGAAGTTTAGGCAAATTAGAGTCATTTTTACAAATTTTCGACTAAGCAGTGTCGATTTTTCAAGGAAAATGTTGGTATTTTGACCATTTTTGTCGAAATCAGAAAAACATATATATATGGGAGCTATATCTAAATCTGAACCGATTTCAACCAAATTTGGCACGCATAGTTACAACGCTAATTCTACTCCCTATGCAAAATTTCAACTAAATCGGAGTTAAAAATTGGCCTCTACGGTCATATGAGTGTAAATCGGGCGAAAGCTATATATGGGAGCTATATCTGAATCTGAACCGATTTCAACCAAATTTGACACGCATAGTAACAATGCTAATTCTACTCCCTGTGCAAAATTTCAACTAAATCGGAGCAAAAAATTGGCCTCTGTGGTCATATGAGTGTAAATCGGGCGAAAGCTATATATGGGAGCTATATCTAAATCTGAATCGATTTCAACCAAATTTGGCACGCATAGTAACAATGCTAATTATACTCCCTGTGCAAAATTTCAACTTAATCGGAGCAAAAAATTGGCCTCTGTGGTCATTTGAGTGTAAATCGGGCGAAAGCTATATATGGGAGCTATATCTAAATCTGAATCGATTTCAACCAAATTTGGCACGCATAGTAACAATGCTAATTATACTCCCTGTGCAAAATTTCAACTAAATCGGAGCAAAAAATTGGCCTCTGTGGTCATTTGAGTGTAAATCGGGCGAAAGCTATATATGGGAGCTATATCTAAATCTGAACCGATTTCAACCAAATTTGACACGCATAGTAACAATGCTAATTCTACTCCCTGTGCAAAATTTCAACTAAATCGGAGTTAAAAATTGGCCTCTGTGGGCAAATGAGTGTAAATCGGGCGAAAGCTATGTATGGGAGCTATATCTAAATCTGAACCGATTTGGCTGATATTTTGCAAGTTTTTCGAGACTCATAAAATATTCGGATGTACGGAATTTGAGGAAGATCGGTTGATATACACGCCAATTATGACCAGATCGGTGAAAAATATATATGGCAGCTATATCTAAATCTAAACCGATTTTTTCCAAAATCTATAGGGATCGTCTTTGAGCCGAAACAGGACCCTATACCAAATTTTAGGACAATCGGACTAAAACTGCGAGCTGTACTTTGCACACAAAAATACATCAACAGACAGACAGACAGACAGACAGACGGACAGACGGACAGACAGACAGACGGACATCGCTAAATCGACTCAGAATTTAATTCTATGACGATCGGTATACTAAACGATGGGTCTCAGACTTTTCCTTCTTGGCGTTACATACAAATGCACAAACTTATTATACCCTGTACCACAGTAGTGGTGAAGGGTATAAAAAGCTTCAAATATAGGCTAAGACTTACTTTGGGGATTTAGCATATTTGGTTTAAAGATTTTTTGGAATTAACCCTTTCACTACCGAAATAAATCTAATTATAAAAATTTTTATTTTTCTTCTGTTTTTACTTGTACTAATAGCATGTAGAACAAAAATTGTCAATTACTTCAAGAGCTATATGAGCTTGTTCTGAAAACTTGATTCTTGAATTGTGACCAAATGGTCTTACGAAAATAAGCGTTATTTGGTCTATAATATCTTTCAAAGTGTGAGAAAAAATACAAAAAATTACCCGTAAAAGTACAAGCTATAGTTTTTTTTTATAAATGTCCATTTACTAGAAACATACAGTACAAAAATTGTCTCAATTTTTCGTATTTTTCGTTTATTGTTAAAGAAGTTTATAAAAATGTATTTTAGACCTCACCAATGTAGACAATATTTATAGCTTATTTAGATTAAAGCCTCTACTTTGAAATAATATCGAGAAATAAATCGAAACTAAGTGGGAAAATAGAATTTGGTGTCTTTTTCGAATGTCCTTCTAAGTGGACATCGGTAGTGAAAGGGTTAAGAAAACATTTTTACTTTGAGGTATCCGCTATTATTTGGATTTTTAAACTGGTATTTGTTTGTACGTGAATAGCTTTATTAATATACCGCGAAAAGAAAATGAAATTTCGATAAATGAGATCTGAATCCTAAATTAAATTTTATTAGTCCTAGATTTAAGGACAGATAGGTCGCTTAAAGAAGCCGCATCTTTGGCTCGGAATCAATACCAAAATCGTTAAGAGAAGGTCGAAATCTTTGGATCCAAGTAAACTTTTTTTTTTTGAGTGTAGAAATAACATTTTGACAAAAATTTCTATAGAAATAAAATTTGGAGAAAATTGTCCATAGAAATAAAATTGTGAGAAAATTTTCTATAGAAATAAAATTGTGAGAAAATTTTCTATAAAAATGTTCAACAGATAGCTCTCTAATCTAGTCGTTGACTCGGTATCAATTCCAACATCCTTAATGAAAGGTTAACGTTGTTTTGTTTTTTAACTTTTATTTGAGTACAGTATTAAGTGAATTGCATCTTGAGTGTTCCTTCTTTGGCTTGGAATCAATACGTAAATAATTAGAGAAAAACTTTTTGAAACTGGGTAAGTTGTGAATGTGATTTTCACAGACTGTCGGACTTCACTACATCCTCCTGAATCTTAATAGAATCGCAAGCGAATATTTATTTCCCCAAGTTAAAAACGGAATGACAACTTTATTCTTATAGTCCACCCATGTTAGTGGACCATTGCTATTACATTTGTCATACAAAATAAATTCATTGGCTCTGTAGATGTCAGACCTTTCAGTGGTAATTTCAAAAGTGTTCCGCGATGACAGCGAAAACGATGCCGTTTTGTGTTTGTGTGTGTGCTTAAAGCACATGACCAGAGTACTGTGTTTAAATGTTTCCGTTTCCGGACAAGCCATGTCGTTTGGGAAAACCATAAAAGTAATGACATTAAAGACGAACATTTGCATAAAATTCCAAAGAAACATTTCTCGTCTTTACCAAGCAGCGATCGTCATTGCTGTCCTTGCCGTCGACATTCCTTGTCGCCATCGTCAGCGACAATTGCAACAAAAGCTCTTGGCCTGTTGAATTGAATAGCCCATATTGTCTAGGCCGATTTCATATTCGTTGTTTTTTTTTTTTGTGTAGTTCTAGTTCCGTACTGGCAAAAGGATAACCGTGACAATTTAGAGTGCAATGGTTTTGAATTTTAATTTCTAGAAGTATAAAAAAAATGGCACCACTTGTAACATTTACTTACCATTTGTTGGAATTTTTAATGGATTTTCTTTTGGTGTTCGCCGTTTAGAGAAGATGTCTTGGATTTTGTGGACAATTAAGGCAGCAGTACTTTTGATGTCACCTCAAGGACAATTATCTTCTGTAAGGATGAGAAAAGCAATTAAACTACTTTAAAATTTATTGCGAAACAAAAATGCAAAAATGATTAAAACTAAATATCAAAAGCTACAAAGATGCATATAAATATCGCATTAAATGCCAGGGAATGGAGTTACACTCAAAACTGTATTTCTAGTTGAAGACTTTAATTTTTGTTTAAAAAGTTTTTAACATTGACATAAAGCTACAATCAGAAAAAGTTTACTTTAACCGAAAGATATTGAGTTTCTCTTAAGGATTTTAGTATTGATTTCGAGCCAAAGATGTGGCTTCTTTAAAGTAAAGTAATTTTTAGGAAGCAACCACGGTTATCACAGTTGATAGTATTCTACCAAAAATAATATTTTCAATGTTTGTTATATTGATAGAATTCTTAATATTTTAAAAGATTTAGCACAATATTCCTCTCAAACTAAGGGGTAAAATTTTATCTAAATTTTCTATTGAAATAAAATTTTCTTAAAATTTTCTATAGAAATAAAATGTTATTTGTTGTTTTGATCTCAGCTTTAAAACCATTGTGTTGACTAAACTACAAGAGTAGCTTAACCAATAGTTGGTTAAGCTACTCTTGTAGTTTAGTCAACACAATGGTTTTAAAGCTGAGATCAAAACAACAAATATGATTGAAGTACAAACCCACAATAAGAAACAAAATTTTGATAAAATTTCATATAGAAATAATATTTTGACAAAAATTTCTATAGAAATAAAATTTTGACAAAATTTTCTACAGAAATAAAATTTTGACAAAATTTTTTATAGAAATACAATTTTGACAAAATTTTCTATAGAAATAAAATTTTGACAAAATTTTCTATAGAAATAAAATTTTGACAAAATTTTCTATAGAAATAAAATTTTGACAAAATTTTCTATAGAAATAAAATTTTGACAAAATTTTCTATAGAAATAAAATTTTGACAATATTGCAATAGAAATAAAATTTTGACAAATATTGCAACAGAAATAAAATTTTGACAAAATTTTCAATAGAAATAAAATTTTGACAAAATTTTCAATAGAAATAAAATTTTGACAAAATTTTCAAGAGAAATAAAATTTTAAAAAAATTTTCAATAGAAATAAAATTTTGATTTTTGTCAAAATTTTCAATAGAAATAAAATTTTGACAAAATTTTCAATAGAAATAAAATTTTGACAAAATTTTCTATAGAATAAAATTTTGACAAAATTTTTCATAGAATAAAATTTTCACAAAATGTTCTATAGAAATAAAATTTTGACAAAATTTTCTATAGAAATAAAATTTTGACAAAATGTTCAATAGAAATACAATTTTGACAAAATTTTCTATAGAAATACAATTTAGACAAAATTTTCTATAGAAATAAAATTTGGCAAAATTTTCTATAGAAATAAAATTTAAAAAAAATTTTCAATAGAAATAAAATTTTAAAACAATTTTCAATAGAAATAACATTTTGACAAAATTTTCAATAGAAATAAAATTTTGACAAAATTTTCTATAGAATAAAATTTTGACAAAATGTTCTATAGAAATAAAATTTTGACAAAAATTTCTATAGAAATAAAATTTTTACAAAATTTTCAATAGAAATACAATTTTGACAAAATTTTCTATAGAAATACAATTTTGACAAAATTTTCTATAGAAATAAAATTTGGCAAAATGATCTATAGAAATCAAATTTTAAAAAAATCTTCAATAGAAATAAAATTTTAAAAAAATTTTCAATAGAAATAAAATATTGACGAAATTTTCAATAGAAATAAAATTTTGACGAAATTTTCAATAGAAATAAAATTTTGACAAAATTTTCTTTAGAATAAAATTTTGACAAAATTTTCAATAGAAATAAAATTTTGACAAAATTTTCAATAGAAATAAAATTTTAACAAAATTTTCAATAGAAATAAAATTTTAAAAAAATGTTCAATAGAAATAAAATTTTAACAAAATTTTCAATAGAAATAAAATTTAAAAAAAATGTTCAATAGAAATAAAATTTTGACAAAATTTTCAATAGCAATAAAGTTTTGACAAAATTTTCTATAGAATAAAATTTTGACAAAATTTTCCATAGAATAAAATTTTGACAAAATGTTCCATAGAAATAAAATTTTGACAAAATTTTCTATAGAAATAAAATTTTGACAAAATGTTCAATAGAAATACAATTTTGACAAAATTTTCTATAGAAATACAATTTTGACAAAATTTTCTATAGAAATAAAATTTGGCAAAATTTTCTATAGAAATAAAATTTAAAAAAAAAATTCAAGAGAAATAAATTTTTAAAAAAATTTTCAATAGAAATAAAATTTTGACAAAATTTTCAATAGAAATAAAATTTTGACAAAATTTTCTATAGAATAAAATTTTGACAAAATTTTCTATAGAATAAAATTTTGACAAAATTTTCAATAGAAATAATATTTTGACAAAATTTTCTATAGAAATAAAATTTGGCAAAATTTTCTATAGAAATAAAATTTTAAAAAAAATTTCAAGAGAAATAAATTTTTAAAAAAATTTTCAATAGAAATAAAATTTTGACAAAATTTTCAATAGAAATAAAATTTTGACAAAATTTTCTATAGAAATAAAATTTTGACAATATTGCAATAGAAATAAAATTTTGACAAATATTGCAATAGAAATAAAATTTTGACAAAATTTTCAATAGAAATAAAATTTTGACAAAATTTTCAATAGAAATAAAATTTTGACAAAATTTTCAAGAGAAATAAAATTTTAAAAAAATTTTCAATAGAAATAAAATTTTGATTTTTGTCAAAATTTTATTTCTATTGAAAATTTCAATAGAAATAAAATTTTGACAAAATTTTCAATAGAAATAAAATTTTGACAAAATTTTCAATAGAAATAAAATTTTGACAAAATTTTCTATAGAATAAAATTTTGACAAAATTTTCCATAGAATAAAATTTTCACAAAATGTTCTATAGAAATAAAATTTTGACAAAATTTTCTATAGAAATAAAATTTTGACAAAATGTTCAATAGAAATACAATTTTGACAAAATTTTCTATAGAAATACATTTTAGACAAAATTTTCTATAGAAATAAAATTTGGCAAAATTTTCTATAGAAATAAAATTTTAAAAAAATTTTCAATAGAAATAAAATTTTAAAAAAATTTTCAATAGAAATAAAATTTTGACAAAATTTTCAATAGAAATAAAATTTTGACAAAATTTTCTATAGAATAAAATTTTGACAAAATTTTCTATAGAATAAAATTTTGACAAAATGTTCTATAGAAATAAAATTTTGACAAAAATTTTTATAGAAATAAAATTTTTACAAAATTTTCAATAGAAATACAATTTTGACAAAATTTTCTATAGAAATACAATTTTGACAAAATTTTCTATAGAAATAAAATTTGGCAAAATGATCTATAGAAATCAAATTTTAAAAAAATCTTCAATAGAAATAAAATTTTAAAAAAATTTTCAATAGAAATAAAATATTGACGAAATTTTCAATAGAAATAAAATTTTGACGAAATTTTCAATAGAAATAAAATTTTGACAAAATTTTCTTTAGAATAAAATTTTGACAAAATTTTCAATAGAAATAAAATTTTGACAAAATTTTCAATAGAAATAAAATTTTAACAAAATTTTCAATAGAAATAAAATTTAAAAAAAATGTTCAATAGAAATAAAATATTGACAAAATTTTCAATAGAAATAAAATTTTGACAAAATTTTCAAAAGAAATAAAATTTTGACAAAATTTTCAATAGAAATAAAGTTTTGACAAAATTTTCTATAGAATAAAATTTTGACAAAATTTTCCATAGAATAAAATTTTGACTAAATGTTCCATAGAAATAAAATTTTGACAAAATTTTCTATAGAAATAAAATTTTGACAAAATGTTCAATAGAAATACAATTTTGACAAAATTTTCTATAGAAATACAATTTTGACAAAATTTTCTATAGAAATAAAATTTGGCAAAATTTTCTATAGAAATAAAATTTTAAAAAAAATTTCAAGAGAAATAAATTTTTAAAAAAATTTTCAATAGAAATAAAATTTTGACAAAATTTTCAATAGAAATAAAATTTTGACAAAATTTTCTATAGAATAAAATTTTGACAAAATTTTCTATAGAATAAAATTTTGACAAAATTTTCAATAGAAATAATATTTTGACAAAATTTTCTATAGAAATAAAATTTGGCAAAATTTTCTATAGAAATAAAATTTTAAAAAAAATTTCAAGAGAAATAAATTTTTAAAAAAATTTTCAATAGAAATAAAATTTTGACAAAATTTTCAATAGAAATAAAATTTTGACAAAATTTTCTATAGAATAAAATTTTGACAAAATTTTCTATAGAATAAAATTTTGACAAAATTTTCTATAGAATAAAATTTTGACAAAATTTTCTATAGAATAAAATTTTGACAAAATGTTCTATAGAAATAAAATTTTGACAAAATTTTCAATAGAAATACAATTTTGACAAAATTTTCTATAGAAATACAATTTCGACAAAATTTTCTATAGAAATAAAATTTGGCAAAATTTTCTATAGAAATAAAATTTTAAAAAAATCTTCAATAGAAATAAAATTTTGAAAAAATTTTCAATAGAAATAAAATTTTAAAAAAAATTTCAATAGAAATAAAATTTTGACAAAATTTTCAATAGAAATAAAATTTTGACAAAATTTTCTATAGAATAAAATTTTGACAAAATTTTCAATAGAAATAATATTTTGACAAAATTTTCTATAGAAATAAAATTTTGACAAAATTTTCTATAGAAATAAAATTTTGACAAAATTTTCAATAGAAATAAAATTTTGACAAAATTTTCAATAGAAATACAATTTTGACAAAATTTTCTATAGAAATAAAATTTTGACAAAATTTTCTATAGAAATAAAATGTTGACAAAATTTTCAATAGAAATAAAATTTTGACAAACATTTCTATATAAATACAACTATGACTAAATTTCCAATATATATTTGTATATTGCAACTTAACCAAAATTTTATATAAAAATGACAAAATTTTCTATAGAAATACATTTTTGAGAAAATTTTCTATAGAAATAAAGGTTTTACAAAATTTTGTATAGACATAAAATTTTAACAAAATTTTCGATAGAAATAAAATTTTGATAAAATAATAAAATATAATTTGGACTAAATTTTCAATGTACGAATATACTAAATTACAATATACGAACAAACCTATTCACCAATAATTTCATTTTATAAATCAACATTATAATGGAAGTAGAAAATTATAGTTTTTACTTTCAAAAGTACTTTAAATCCAAGATGCTAAATCCTCAAAATAGACCTTAGAACATACCTGACCATACCTTGTATATCTCTTTTAGAAATATTCAATATCTCAATCAATTTAAAGATTATTTATTTAAATTGAAAATTTTTCTTTTTACATTAAGAAAAATTGAAGTCTTTAAAATAAATTGTTTGTCTTGGCGAGATCAAGCCTTCGCGTCCTTGTAAAATCGCCACTGCTAAATACACGCAAAAAAATAATTCATTCCTCCCAAACGAAATTTTAGACAAACAAAGTTCGTTTCTCATTTGCTTTTCGTTGAAAGGAAGTGTATTTGGAAGAAAAGTATATACTTTTTGTGATAAACGTTTATTCTTTTCCAGGATGTAAAGAAAATTTCATAAAGACCAACTCAAAAATTTTTTTCTGGCTAATTGCATTTTCCCCCACATCTTTCTCACTCCCACGAAGTTTTTTAGTTCTTAGCACCTTTTTCTGTAATACAAACAATGTTAGAAGAAATTATACGATTTTATAATATGTGCCACACTGTGGAACAGGTTATTATACGTTAGTGCATATGTTGGTAACACCCAGAAGGAGACGAGATAGACACATGGTGTCTTTGGCAATAATGCTCAGGGTGGGTCCCTGAGTCGATATAACCATGTCCGTCTGTCCGTCCGTCTGTCTGTGAACACATTTTTGTGATCAAAGTCTAGGTCGCAATTTAAGTCAAATTGCCTTCAAATTTGGCACATATTCCTAATTTGGGTCAGAATATAACCCTATTGATTTTGGAAGAAATCGGTTTAGATTTAGATATAGCTCCCATATATATCTTTCGCCCGATATGCTCTAATATGGACCCAGCAGCCAGAGTTTTATACCGATTTGCTTGAAATTTTGTACAAACATAACACTTAGTCGTATAGTCAAGTGTGCAAAATTTTATTGAAATCGGTTCAGATTTAGATATAGCTCCCATATATATCTTTCGTCCGATATGGACTAATATGGTCCTAAAAGCCAGAGTTTTGGCCCAATTTGGTTGAAATTTTGCACAGGGAGTAGATTTAGCATTGTAGCTATGCGTGCCAAATTTGGTTGAAATCGATTCAGATTTAGATATAGCTCCCATATATATCTTTCGGCCGATATGCACTTATATGGACCCAGAATCCAGAGTTTTATCCCGATTAGCTTGAAATTTTGCACAATGAGTACAATTGGTAGTATAGTCATGTGTGCCAAATTTGATTGAAATCGATTCAGATTTAGATATAACTTCCATATATATTTTTCGCCCGATATGGACTTATATGGCCCCAAAAGCCACAGTTTTGGCCCAATGTGGTTGAAATTTTGCACTAGGAGTGCAATTAGTAATATAGTCCTGTGTGCCAAATTTGATTGAAATCGGTTCAGATTTAGATATAGCTCCCATATATATAGTTTTGTGATATCGACAAAAATGGTCAATCCGGCTGCCAATCCGGCTTTCCTTGTTAAATCGACACTGCTTAGTCGAAAAGTTCTAAAAATGACTCTAATTTTCCTAAACTTCTAATACATATATATCGAGTGATAAATCATAAATAAACTTTTGCGAAATTTCCTTAAAATTGCTTCAGATTTAAATGTTTCCCATATTGCTTACTAAAATTGTGTTCCACGCTAGTGCATTAGCCAACATAAATGTTGAGTCTATAGATTTTGTAGAAGTCTATCAAATTCTGTCCAAATCGAGTGATATTTAAATGTATGTATTTGGGACAAACCTTTATAGCACCCAAAACATTCGACGGATGTGATATGGTATCGAAAATTTAGATCTACAAAGTGGTGCAGGGTATAATATAGTCGGCCCCGCCCGACTTTAGGCTTTCCTTACTTGTTTTTTTTTTTTTGAAAATTGGACCAAAGCTGACCGATTTGCTTGAAAGGTTGGGCTTGACTTCAACATAAAGATCGCCTACACCCTAAAAAAAAAATTGGTTCAAACAAAATATTGTTTGTATTGTTGAACCATATTATGCACCCAGAAAAAAGTGCCTTCGAAACTAAAGGAAAACATTTTCATCAATATAGTTTATCCATTTTATTTCCATTAAGTTAAATTTTTGTGAAAAATAATAAAATTTACTCGTTTCAGTAAAAAAATCCTAAACTGTAAGCAGTTAGGAATAGTTCATTAACTAGAATAAGGCATGGAATTTTACTCATACTATTTTCTTCGCTGGGTATAAGAATTTACTACTGAAAAAGAAAATTTTATTCACCGATAACAAAGCATTCGTAAAAATAAACAAAAACCGAACTAAAACCAAGTTTCCTCAAAATTAGTAAAATTTCTTATAAAATGATAATTGCGACTTCCTTTATAATAGAAAGTTTTTCATACATACGAACAACACTTGGCATAGAAAAATATTTTAGTTCATTCGTACTAAGAAGTATGCAATCCTTTCAAAACTTAAGGAAACACACTTGTTAGAATATAGGAAATTTTCCTAAATTTCTATTGTCTACCTGTAATCGATACCTGTCATCGTAATCGATGTGTTTGCGCGTGGGTGTAATCGATATATTTGCGCGTCGGTTGTTTTTTTAGTTGGAATCGCGTTGTTTTGGTATGCGGAGAGATTGTTAAAAAATAATATGGTAAAATAATACAATAAATAACAAATAAAATATATAAAATATTTGTTATTTTAAATTAGTGAGAAAATTTTTCGTTTTTTTAAATAAATCTATCAATGTTCGTGATAGTGTATAAAGAAAGAAAACACCAGCAGAATAACAACCCTTTCATTTGTCTTCATTTTGGAATCTTCAATTATCAGGTAATATTCAGTGACGCTAACCTTTTGCAACAAAAATGTTTTATGATTTTTTATATTTGTAGGTATTGAAATTGTAAAAGGAGGACAAAATCGTTAGGCAGCAACTTATTAAAAGTGAAAAGTACAAGAAGAAGAAAAAGTGCGTTTTACAGTTGATAATATCACACGGAAATTGGAAATAGTGGAATAATAAACTAATATTTCAAAGAGATTCGATGCTGTTGATTCTTAATAAATATATTCAATATATTAATAATACATGTCTTTTATTGAAGATAAAATTGCTTATAGAAATAAATAAAATTGTATTTAAAAACGAAGGTAAGCAGTTCTAATTATGAAGTAAAAGTTTTACCACAAATGTGTAAGATTTGTCGAAATGAATGAAAAAATTTCAATAAAATCATTCCATATATGAATTCAAATTAGTTAAATTTTTTCAATCTGTAGTATAGTGGTATATAAATATAGGAAAATGTTAACTAATATATGGAATGCATTATTCCTAATTTCTACGAAAATCACATCGTTCAAACAAATAAAAATGTCTTTGGCGCTATACGAAGTTCAACTTTCTTCACAATGAGTTCATTTTAACTTAAAGAAGGGGTCACTTTTTTTTGGGTGTGTTTCACCTTAGGGCATACACTGGTAGTAAAAAATTTTAGTGAAATTTTCTTTGTGTGGACATATTTTTAAGGCGCCATTATTTTACTTGCAGCATACTCTTTAGGTCTCTCTTTCTAAACATATATATGTTTATAGGTTATTTCCAAATTTGTTTGGTTTGTAAGAAAACTACGAAAATTTTGGAAGAATTTTTTTTCGTAAAAAGAACGATATTTCGTATTTTTAATGAAAAGTTTCTTTGGTTGTAAAACAATGACAAATTTCATACTTTTAACGAAATTTTTCGTTTTTTTTTTTTTGACAAAGAAAAGTCTTTCGGTGTAGTTAGGTTAGGTTAAAGTGGCAGCCGGATTAAGTTTCAGGTTATTCAGTCCATTGTGATACCACATTAACTAAAAGTACCGATTACATATGGGCACTTAGTTTTAACCGCTGAACCTTCTCGATTATTATTATTTTTTTTTTTTTGAACCAACCAGCCCGAACCAGATCGGTTCGGGCGAATGAACCTTTCCACAGCCTTTATAAAGGGCCCAAAATTGAGTTATCTCTCCCAGCCAGACTATACTAAAGGCTGTGGAAAGGTTCATTCGCCCGAACCGAAACATGTACAGTCCAGGCGTGTATAGATTGGTATCTGGCGTTTTCTTTTCAATGGCTCTATTAACCATGTTCCTTAATCTATATCTGTCCATAAAAGCTCGAAAAATAATTGTATAATTAGATATAATACATTTGGACGTCAATTGCCTGTTTCATTATCAGGCTAACATGAAATATAATTTTTTTTTTATTAAATTTAGGACACAAATCTTGAAATTTTGCGTCCCTCTGTTGAAGTTGTAGATCTTTGAAGTAAGGCAAATGTTCCTTAAAATAAGGAAAAACATTTTTAATTTAAAGAAATCGTCTTTAACTCAACTGACATATTGAATTTTTAAATTTAACATAAAAACGCTTCTAATATAGGCTAAGACTTATTTTAAGGATTTGCATCTTTGGTTTAAAGTTTTTTAGCATTAACAAAACAATTTTTACTTTGAAGTACTTGGCATAATTTGGATTTTGAAACTGGAATTTATTTGTACATGAATACCTTTATTAATATATCGCAAACAGAGAATAAAAACTCGATAAATGAGATCTGTATCCAATTTTAATTTTATCGATCCTAGATTTAAAGCCAGGGAGGTCCGTAAAAAATGTCTTTATTTTAAAGAAGCAGCATCTTTGGCTCGGAATCAATACCAAAATACTTAAAGGAAGGTCAAAATCTTTGGATCCAAGTAAACTTTTTTTTGAGTGCATGCAGTAAGAGCTTGCTGGTAGCCAGAGGCATAGAAACAGATTCTAGTACCCCTGGAATATGTAAGGTAGTTCCTAGCCTTGGTAACTCATCCGCTTGGCAGTTCCCCGATATGTTTTTATGGCCAGGCACTAGGGTTTTCTTTTTCCCGGACTTTTTGCATTCCCGGGAAAGCGGGAATTTTTTTCGAATTTCCCGAGATCCCGGGATCCCGGTCAAAGGGAAACCTACTTTGATGTGGAATACATTTAGATATTTTAATAAATTAGAAATAGCCTAAAGCTACGGTTATAAGGTAGTAATTATAATAATATATATTATGTTGTTCTCTTACATCAGCCATAAATCATACTAAAATACGAAATATTTTATAATACAAAACATTTTGACAATGGTTAAGGCAGTCTCTTTCGGTATAGTTTTCGGAAGAACACTTTTAATATAGTGGGATTTTTTGTAACACTAAAAACCAGTTTGAAATTGAAAGAAACTTATTTCGATTTCACCATCGTTCAACGGGGTCAATAAATGCACATATTCAGTCAATATTCCCAAAAGGGAAACACTACCATGTAATACGACATTCACATTACACTTCCAAAATCCACTTTAACTAGATTTCAATTGTCGTATGCCCTATAAATAAGGGCTTTAAACCCCAATTTTAATAGATTTCAAGCCTAATGTGTATAAGGTATAAATTTGAAATTAAATTAAACATCTTTAAAAAGGTTGGAATTTTCTTATTTCATAACAAGTAAGGAAAGTCTAAAGTCGGGCGGGGCCGACTATATTATACCCTGCACCACTTTGTAGATCTAAATTTTCGATACCATATCACATCCGTCAAATATGTTGGGGGCTTTATATAAATGTTTGTCCCAAATACATACATTTAAATATCACTCGATCTGGAGAGAATTTGATAGACTTCTACAAAATCTATAGACTCAAAATTTAAGTCGGCTAATGCACTAGGATGGAACACAATGTTAGTAAAAAGTATGCGAAACATTTCAATCTGAAGCAATTTTAAGGAAACTTCGCAAAAGTTTATTTATGATTTATCGCTCGATATATATGTATTAGAAGTTTAGGAAAATTAGAGTCATTTTTACAATTTTTCGAATAAGCAGTGGCGATTTTACAAGGAAAATGTTTGTATTTTGACCATTTTTGTCGAAATCAGAAAAACATATATATGGGAGCTATATCTAAATCTGAACCGATTTCAACCAAATTTAGCACGCATAGCTACAATGCTAATTCTACTCCCCGTGCATAATTTCAACTAAATCGGAGTTAACAATTGGCCTCTGTGGTCATATGAGTCTAAACCGGGCGAAAGATATATATGGGAGCTATATCTAAATCTGAACCGATTTCAATCAAATTTGGCACGCATAGCTACAATGCTAAATCTACTCCCTGTGCAAAATTTCAACCAAATTGGGCCAAAACTCTGGCTTTGAGGACCATATTAGTCCATATCGGGCGAAAGATATATATGGGAGCTATATCTAAATCTGAACCGATTTCTTCCAAAATCAATAGGCTTCTATTCTCACCCAAATTAGGAACATGTGCCAAATTTGAAGGCGATTGGACTTAAATTGCGACCTAGACTTTGATCACAAAAATGTGTTCACAGACAGACAGACGGACGGACGGACAGACGGACATGGTTATATCGACTCAGGGATCCACAGTGTGGCGCAGGGTATAAAAAAATATGGGAAACATTGATATCTGAACCAATTTTAAGGAAACTTCGCAAAAGTTTATTTATGATTTATTGCTCGATATATATGTATTAGAAGTTTAGGAAAATTAGAGTCATTTTTACAACTTTTCGACTAAGCAGTGGCGCTTTTACAAGGAAAATGTTGGTAGTTTGACAATTTTTGTCCAAATCAGAAATACATATATATGGAAGCTATATCTAAATCTGAACCGATTTCAACCTAATTTGGCGCGCATAGCAACAATGCTAATTCTACTCCCTGTGCAAAATTTCAACTAAATCGGAGCAAAAAATTGGCCTCTGTGGTCATATGAGTGTAAATCGGGCGAAAGCTATATATGGGAGATATATCTAAATCTGAACCGATTTCAATCAAATTTGGCACGCATAGCTACAATGCTAGTTCTACTCCCTGTGCAAAATTTCAATTAAATCGGAGTAAAAGATTGGCCACTGTGGTCATATGAGTGTAAATCGGGCGAAAGCTATATATGGGAGCTATATCTAAATCTGATCCGATTTCAACCAGATTTGGCACACATAGCTATAATGCTGATTCTACTCACTGTGCAAAATTTCAACTAAATCGGAGCAAAAAATTGGGCTCTGTGGGCAAATGAGTGTAAATCGGGCGAAAGCTATATATGGGAGCTATATCTAAATCTGAACCGATTTGGATGATATTTTGCAAGTTTTTCGAGACTCATAAAATATTCGGATGTACGGAATTTGAGGAAGATCGGTTAATATATACGCCAATTATG
The DNA here is from genome assembly GCF_050003625.1 of Haematobia irritans. Lineage (NCBI taxonomy): Eukaryota > Metazoa > Arthropoda > Insecta > Diptera > Muscidae > Haematobia > Haematobia irritans. The sequence goes on along the minus strand of NC_134400.1, from coordinate 105,157,942 downwards.
ACCAGATCGGTGAAAAATATATATGGCAGCTATATCTAAATCTGAACCGATTTTTTCCAAAATCAATAGGGTCTTTGAGCCGAAACAGGACCCTATACCAAATTTTAGGACAATCGGACTAAAACTGCGAGCTGTACTTTGCACACAAAAATACATCTACAGACAGACGGACAGACAGACAGACAGACAGACAGACGGACATCGCTAAATCGACTCAGAATTTAATTCTAAGACGATCGGTATACTAAACGATGGGTCTCAGACTTTTCCTTCTTGGCGTTACATACAAATGCACAAACTTATTATACCCTGTACCACAGTAGTGGTGAAGGGTATAAAAAGAACATCCTTGCAATAATTATGAAATTTTGAAATTATGCAATTGCCAACGTGGGTTACATAAGGTAAAATGTCCCGTTGTTTTTAAAGGTTTACTCAGTCTACCAGTCTATCGGAATGTCGGTTTACAGAAATATGACAATCATAACTTAGGAAGTGCAAACTTCTTTTTAACAATTGGGAGCCCGTTGGATTCTGGATTAGAATCCACGCCTATGTATGCTCCTCAAGGCAACTACTACGACTTGGTACCATAGTTATTCACATTACACTTCCAAAATCCACTTTAACTAGATTTCAACTGTCATTTGCCATATAAAACCCTCTATTATACATAAAATATTGTAAAGAAAATTTCCCGGGAATTCCCGCACTTCATTCCCGGGAAAGCGGGAGAGAAAAAATAGCAATTTCCCGGGAATTTCCGGGATCCCGTTCCCGGGGAAAAAAACCCTACCAAGCACCCATATTAGGTGAATATTGTACTGCACAGCCATCTCATTGAGAGATTTGCGACAGTCGATGGTCGAGTTAAGGAACACAGAGCCCAAGGATTTTATTGCAGGTTCACTGTCTGAGTATATATTAATGCCAACATTTCTTGGAACATTACTTCTCAGCCAATTCGCCACCTCTCCTATTGCTAATATTTCAGCCTGAGAAACACTACAGTGATTAGGTAATCTTTTCGCTATTCAAAGTTCCAGATCTTTAGAATACACTCCGAAACCCACTTGTCCATCCAATTTGGAGCCATCAGTGTAGAAATCTATAAACCGTTTATTCCCCAGGGCCTGTGTGCACCACGCCTCACTGTCGCGGGAATTAGAGTTTCAAACTTTTTGTCGAAAAGTGTTCTCGCCAAAGTGTAATCCACTACGTTAGGCACATCTGGCATTGTTTTTCGGTATATTATAAAAATATTTAATTCTTTTCTTTTTAATAGATAGGTTTCAAAGAAATTTCAATGGTATAACAATATCCACTGTAAGCTCAATCTCCATAATACTCGATTATTTCTTTTAAATGGAAGTCTTTGTGAGTCGTAATGCAACAAAACTGATTGCTCTTCGTTTAGTGTTGACCCAATTTTGTTTTTAATATATTTCAGTTAAACACGTAAATGTCAAATGGAAAAGTTATAAAACATTTCATAGCTAATATTAAAATGTTAATTTTGCATATTCTACAAAAACAACATTTTTGAATAAGAAATCTCAAAGGACATAAAGACCTATACACACACACACACATACTCAAACCCTTACACTCTTAGCATAGGAAATGTCATCAAAAGTTCTTTATTGTATATGATGGCTGTGATTGGGGGGGATAGATGGAGGGGTGGCCTTTAAAACTTACTGCTTGCCCTGCCATATGTTTAAAAAGTCATTTGTTAACAAAAAAAAAAAAAAGAAAGAGCCATTTATTATAAAACTTAAACATGACAATGGCTCGTAACATAGTGCACTGGGAAGTAGTGAGGTGGTTGGCTGCAGTTATGGTCCTACGATCCTCTAGCACTCAACTAGGGCCATGGTTGAGTTCCAAGTTTTGTGTCAGCCAATTTCATGTGCATAACAAGTGAGAGTTCAATTTTGCCAAGAAGAATTTCAAATTCAGCATTGATGGTTGCCAGAAGGTGTCACCCAAAGTTTGCAGATACAAATACAAGAAAAATATATGATCTATGATGGATTCCAAACGCATAAAGAAAAACATTTACTGGCAATGGATAAGAAAAATCATTTACGGCCATTTTCATGTAGCTCCGTTAGGCTTTAACTGCCAGTTAACAGAAAGAAAAATAGAAGTATCTTTTCTCCGGTTAACTTTAACTGAAAATTTTTCAGCAGTTAAGTTTCTAACTGGCATATGGCATATATACGCAAGGTGACAGATATGTAGATATCACGGTTTAAAAGTTCGTTAGCTAACGTAGCACTAACGGAGCTTCATGAAAATGGGGGTTAATAACATACATCCTCAAACAAAAGTTTAGTAATGACATTTTGTAACACATCAAATATCGATACTTGATTACATAAAGAGTATATTCTTTATTAGAGAGAGAAATTTCAAGACGATCTAACAATGTCCGTCTGTGTAAATATATAATCAATGACAACTGAAATTTTATTAATAATTTACAGAAAATATTCTTTCTATAATGTCTTTTATAACTACCCAAAAAAAGGTAACCAAAAAAGTAGTGAAAATGTTGTGTCTAAACCAATGTTCAGACTTATTTTTTGTAATCGTTTTTTATTTGAATTTAACGGAATATATTTTCGTATCTAAACTGAACTTTTATGAATTATTGTTATTGATAAATTTATGAAACAGTTTTTAAGATACATCGAAATTGCCAACTAACCGTAATGAATTTACTCCAGCTTCATCCTATATTCCCAATTCTTGTTGTAATATTGTTCCTTATCTTAACGTTGCTGTTTTTATACCCTCCACCATAGGATGGTGGGGGTATATTAACTTTGTCATTCCGTTTGTAACACATCGAAATATTACTCTAAGACCCCATAAAGTATATATATTCTGGGTCGTGGTGAAATTCTGAGTCAATCTGAGCATGTCCGTCCGTCCGTCTGTTGAAATCACGCTAACTTCCGAACGAAACAAGCTATCGACTTGAAACTTGGCACAAGTAGTTGTTATTAATGTAGGTCGGATGGTATTGCAAATGGGCCATATCGGTCCACTTTTACGTATAGCCCCCATATAAACGGACCCCCAAATTTGGCTTTCAGACCCTCTAAGAGAAGCAAATTTCATCCGATCCGGCTGAAATTTGGTACACGGTGTTAGTATATAGACTCTAACAACCACGCAAAAATTGGTCGACATCGGTTCATAATTATATATAGCCCCCATATAAACCGATCCCCCGATTTGGCTTGCGGAGCCTCTAAGAGAAACGAATTTCATCCGATCCGGCTGAAATTTGGTACATGGTGTTGGTATATGGTCTCTAACAACCATGCAAAAATTGGTCCACATCGGTCCATAATTATATATAGCCCCCATATAAACCGATCCCACCATTTGGATTTTGGAGCTTCTAAGTGAAGCAAATTTCATCCGATCCGGCTGAAATTTGGTACATTGTTTTAGTATATGGTCTTTAGCAACCATGCAAAAATTGGTCCATATCGGTCCATAATTATATGTAGTCCACATATAAACCAATCCCCCGATTTGGCTTTCGGAGCCTCTAAGTATATGGTCTCTAATGACAATGCAAAAATGGGTCCTCATCGGTGCATAATTATATATAGCCCCCATATAAACCGATCCCCAGATTTGACCTCCGGAGCCTCGTGGAAGAGCAAAATTCAACCGATTCGGTTGAAATTTGGTATGTGGTGTTAATATATGGCCTCAAATACCCATGCAAAAATTGGTCAAAATCGGTCCATAATTATATATAGCCCCCATATAAACCGATCCACAGATTTGACCACCAGGGCCCCTTGGAAGAGCAAAATTCATCCGATTCGGTTGAAATTTAGTACGTGAAACGATGTTAAGAAGTTTTAAGATACCACAACCCAATTAATTCGATTGTGGATGACAGTCTTTCGTAGAAGTTTCTACGCAATCCATGGTGGAGGGTAAATAAGATTCGGACTGGCCGAACTTACGGCCGTATATACTTGTTTTTTTTTTGTATCCAATTCTTAGTCCCAATCCTGCCTATAAATCTTCTATTGTCCCTACAATTTCTAAAATAGGTTATATATATATTTGATATATTTTGTTTTATTTTTAATTTATTATAAGCGTCATACTTTTTATTTTACTGTAACCAGCTGCTAATTTTGCTGTGTAAATAAATAAATAAATAAATTATTGTGAATTATAATTTTTATCTTACGTTGTTTGGTTAGTTAAATTGCTGTAAATCATTCTATTCCTTTTTATTATAACTCAAACGTTGAGCATACCCCTCAATAAATCCACACTACCTCAAATTTGTAATACCCGTCTTTACTTTCTAATCTTGGTGGTATAATTTCTCACACACTGACATTCCATAATTCTCCTAGGGCCTTGGTATCTCAAAGTGTTATACAGTCCACACACTACTCCACTAATTGGTGTTCACTACGCTCTCACTCAAAACAGTCACTGTAACTAATCCCCCTATACCCCAACTTTAAACATGTTGTTTTTGGATCCGAAAGTTGTATGGAAAATTTAACATGGGTTTGTCATAGTTCGGATGTCCACCATTTCAACAGCCATTGCATTGAATTTGCATCACTTGACGATGATTTGAAATTGGCAAAGGAAAAGAGAAATGTTTGTACAAAGATTTATTTCGGCAAAAGCCGACTATCTTAAATCTTTGGTGATCTACCAGAATTTGTTCTGAAAATTGGTGGATAGTTTTGCTGCAAGTAGAGGATGCTGATGAGGCTAAACTACAAGTGTAGCCTCTGTTGGTTAAGCTACACTTGTAGTTTAGTCAATGCATGGTTTTAAACTAAAATTTTATTTCTATAGAAAATTTTGTACAAATTTCATTTCAATAGAAAATTTTGTCAAAATTTTATTTCTATAGAAAATTTGGTCAGCATTTTATTTCTATAGAAAATTTGGTCAGTATTTTATTTCTATAGAAAATTTGGTCAAAATAGTATTTTTATAGAAAATTTTTACAAAATTGTATTTCTATAGAAAATTTTGTCAAAATTGTATTTCTATAGAAAATTTTGTCAAAATTTTATTCCTATAGAAAATTTTGTCAAAATTTTATTTCTATAGAAAATTTTGTCAAAATTTTATTTCTGTAGAAAATTGTTTTATATTTCTATAGAAAAATTTTTATTTCTATTGAAAATGTTATTTCTATATAAAATTTTGCTAAAAATTTATTTCTATAGAAAATTTTATTTCCAACGAAAATTTTTGTCGAAGTTTTATTTCTATTGAAAATTTTATTTCTATATAAAATTTTGCTAAAATTTTATTCCTATATAAAATTTTGTCAAAGTTTTTTTCTATAGAAAATTTTGTCAACATTTTATTTCTATAGAAAATTTTGTCAAAACCTTTTTTTCTATAGAAAATTTTGTCAAAATTTTATATCTATAGAAAATTTTTTCAAACTTTTATATCCGTGTTTTGTTTTTTATTGTTGGTTTGTACTTCAATCATATTTGTTGTGTTGATCTCAGCTTTGAAACCATTGTGTTGACTAAACTACAAGAGTAGCTTAACCAACAGAGGAAAAGAATGTTTGTCGAATTTATTTGAGCAAGGCCCTATAGACTGCAAGATGGTTGGATGGACGCACGTTTCGGAATTACCACATTCCTCATCAGCATCCTCTACTTGCATCAAAACTATCAACCAATTATCAGAATAAATTTTGGCAGTTCACTAAACCCAAGGTGAACCACACTTGAACCTTCCGAAAAAATATTTATGATAGCCGGCTTATGCCGAAATAAATTCATACAAACATTTCTCTTTTCCTTTGCCACCATCAAATCATCGATTTGAGTGCAGTTGGCTGGGTTTATTTTGAGCGTGCTTCCTCTTACTTCATTCGCGTTTTTTTTTTGTTGTTGGTTTGTACTTCAATCATATTTGTTTGGTTGATCTCAGCTTTAAAACCATTGTGTTGACTAAACTACAAGAGTAGCTTAACTAACGGAAGACAAGAATGTTTGTCAAATTTATTTTATTTATTTTGTCAAATTTTAAATAAGCCCAGGAGCCAGAGTTTTACCCTAATTTGCTTCAAATTTTGCACCTGAAGAACAATTAGTACTATAGTCAAGTGTGCCAAATTTTATTGAAATCGGTTCAGATTTAGATATAGCTCCCATATATATCTTTCGCCAGATATGGACTAATACGGTCCCAGAAGCCAGAGTTTTACCCCAATTTGGTTGAAATTTTGCACTAGGAGTACAATTAGTAGTGCAGTCAAGTGTGCCAAATTTTATTGAAATCGGTTCAGATTTAGATATATCTCCCACATATATCGTTCGCCCGATTTACACTCATATGACCACAGAGGCCAATTTTTTGCTCCGATTTACTTGAAATTTTGCACAGAGAGTAGAATTAGCATTGTAGCTTTGCGTGCCAAATTTGGTTGAAATCGGTTCAGATTTAGATATAGCTCCCATATATAGCTTTCGCCCGATTTACACTCACATGACTACAGAGGCCAATTTTTAACTCCGATTTAGTTGAAATTTTGCACAGGGAGTAGAAGTAGCATTGTAGCTATGCGTGCCAAATTTGGTTGAAATCGGTTCAGATTTTGATATAGCTCCCATATATAGCTTTCGCCCGATTTACACTCACATGACTACAGAGGCCAATTTTTAACTCCGATTTAGTTGAAATTTTGCACAGGGAGTAGAAGTAGCATTGTAGCTATGCGTGCCAAATTTGGTTGAAATCGGTTCAGATTTTGATATAGCTCCCATATATATGTTTTTCTGATTTCGACAAAAATGGTCAAAATACCAACATTTTCCTTGTAAAATCGACACTGCTTAGTCGAAAAGTTGTAAAAATGACTCTAATTTTCCTTAACTTCTAATACATATATATCGAGCGATAAATCATAAATAAACTTTTGCGAAGTTTCCTTAAAATTGCTTCAGATGGAAATGTTTTTTACTAACATTGTGTTCCACCCTAGTGCATTAGCCGACTTAAATTTTGAGTCTATAGATTTTGTAGAATTCTATCAAATTCTGTCCAGATCGAGTGATATTTAAATGTATGTATTTGGGACAAACCTTTATATATAGCCCCCAACACATTTGACGGATGTGATATGGTATCGAAAATTTAGATCTACAAAGTGGTGCAGGGTATAATATAGTCGGCCCCGCCCGACTTTAGACTTTCCTTACTTGCTTTTTACTAACATTGTGTTCCACCCTAGTGCATTAGCCGACTTAAATTTTGAGTCTATAGATTTTGTAGAATTCTATCAAATTCTGTCCAGATCGAGTGATATTTAAATGTGTGTATTTGGGACAAACCTTTATATATAGCCCCCAACACATTTGACGGATGTCATATGGTATCGAAAATTTAGATCTACAAAGTGGTGAAGGGTATAATATAGTCGGCGCTGCCCGACTTTAGACTTTCCTTACTTGTTTTAAAAATTTTTTTCTATAGAAAATTACCTCTTATTTGGAGAGAAATATTTTGTAAAATTGACCAAACCATCAATAATTCTACCAATCTACTAAACAGTGAAAAATCGACCATTATTGGTAGAATTCTATCAATTAAGGCAACCATGCTTTTTATGCTTATGATGGGGACTATATCAAAACATGGAACCTTATCGATCATATTCAACTCATCTCTATAGGAATCTGAAGTACTGAGCGATTTCTAATTGGATAAATAGAGGCTTATGAAATCAAATTTGGTGATCGATTTGTATGGGGTCTATACCACAACTTTCCTTTATATACTCATATGGTCGGAAATCGATATTTCGTTGTGTTATAATCAGAATTACACAACAATCCATCCTTTAGTTTTGGGTATATAAACTGTAACAAGAGAATAGCGTTTTCTATAACCGCCTTGCAACCGTTCGTGTGTATATGTTGCCAGGCGCTTCATCGGAAAGGAAATGAGAAAACTAACCACAATCTGGAAGTAATCAAAATACGCATTCGTAATTAACTTGAAAATGCCGTGTAACATATATGGGTATGTGTGTGTGTGTGACCCTCGCCTTACAATTGTGCTACGTAAACCATGTGGTTAGTAACGAGCACAGTAATTCTTGGTTGTTCGTTGCATTGCAGTAACTCTTCATATGTGGTTGGCTATTCGGTTTTGGTCTTGCTCTTACCCAGCGGCGTAAATCGAGAGCACTTACGATTTAAAGCATTCACGGAGCCCTTATTTAAGAGGTAATACTCATACGTTTAGGTCTTATAACATAATCCCTTTTGTAAGTTCTCAAGTCAACGATTGCTTAAACAAGGCCTTAAAAAAGGTCTTTGTTTGTTATGATCGCTATCCCTTTTCTCGTAGCATACTTGTCGAGGCCTTTTGAAAATGTTTATCTAAGTCATGAGTTTGACGACACATTTCTATGTCAAAGTACTCCCATAGGCCTTGTTTGGTATTGTGAATTACATTGTGTTCTTGGAACGATGCAAAATAAAACAGGTTTTAATAACGCAACTCATATTCATATAGCAAACTTCTTTAATTTACGAGACCTTTAAAAAGTCCTTATGGCGTAAGTCAATTCATAAGTTTTTCGACGAGTTGAAAAAATGTAACGGCTTTAAAAAAAAACAGCTCATGTTCTCCTTTATACAATCCTTCAATCCAAGAGACCTTTGATAAGCCCTTATGCCGTAAACTAATTAGTAATCGCAAGTTAAAAAGAGTAAAGGGTGATACGGTCAAAATTTGGTCAATATAAACTTGACGTATTTCTTTCAATTTTGCATTTAAAAACCCAATCTAAAAACCCTGAACACCCCTCATTTTGAAGGTGTGTGTGTGTAGAATGTTGCTCCTATTTTGATTTTGGAATTCACTCTTCAGTTGTCAAAATGCCGTCCAAGCAAGAAGAGCAGCGTATCAAAATTTTGCTCGCGCATCGCGAAAATCCGAGCTACTCGCACACAAAGCTGGCAAAATCGCTAAAAGTTGCCAAATCAACCGTTACAAATGTAATTAAAGTGTTTGGGGAACGTTTGTCGACAGCCAGGAAGTCTGGATCGGGGGGAAATCGAAAACCGGAAGCCGCTGAGACGACAAAGAGAGTTGCCGGTAGTTTCACGTGAAACCCTAACCTCTCTCTCCGAGGTGCCGCAAATAAGCTGGGTGTATCGTCTACAACCGTGCATCGAGCCAAACAACGAGCCGGACTATCGACTTACAAGAAGGTAGTGACTCCAAATCGCGATGATAAGCAAAATACGACGGCCAAAGCGCGATCCCGGAGGCTGTACACGACGATGCTGACGAAGTTTGACTGCGTGGTAATGGACGACGAAACCTACGTCAAACCCGACTACAAGCAGCTTCCGTGACAGGAGTTCTATACGGTAAAAGGAAGGGGAAAGGTAGCAGATATTTTCAAGCACATAAAACTGTCAAAGTTCGCAAAGAAATATCTGGTTTTGCAAGCCATCTGTACCTGTGGCTTGAAAAGCAGCATTTTCATAGCTTCCGGGACTGTCAACCAAGAAATTTACGTGAAAGAGTGTTTTAATAAACGTCTGCTGCCTTTCCTGAAGAAACACGGTTGTTCCGTACTGTTTTGGCCGGATTTGGCATCTTGCCATTACGGTAAAAAGGCCATGGAGTGGTACGCCGCCAACAACGTGCAGGTGGTTCCCAAGGACAAGAACCCTCCCAACACGCCAGAGCTCCGCCCAATTGAGAAATATTGGGCTATTGTCAAGCGGAACCTAAAGAAGACCAAAAAAACTGCTAAGGACGAGCAGCAGTTCAAGGCAAACTGGCTTTCTGCGGCGAAGAAGGTGGACAAGGTGGCTGTACAAAATCTGATGGCAGGTGTCAAGCGTGAGGCCAGGCAATTCGGATTTGGAAAAGCGAAAGCCTAACTGAATATTTTTCCTGAATTTTATACTAATTGAACTTGAAAAAGAAATTTAATTTGATTTTTTAAATAAACGATTTCACCGATTTACACGCGTTTTCCCTTGACCAAATTTTGACGCAGTAAGTTCGGCCGGACTGAATCTTAAATACCCACCACCATGAATCAAATATAATAGTTTACTTTGAAAACTCTTCGTCGTAGCGGGTTACTTGATAATATATAGAATTTTAGGGGGTTTGATGACAAATCTTCTCCCAAGCAAATCAGTTCAACCAGTACGATTCCCGAAGAAAAAATTTAAAGATTCTACCTGTGAAGACTAGACAAGATTCGGGATTTATGAGAACCAATTTTGTTTGAGTTTTATAGAAATCATAAACATATCGTGTATATGATGAAATAACGCCTTGATTTGAAATCTTAAATTTGTAGATTTTTTCCGCCATTATTTAAATGAATACGATGAGTAAAATTTGGAAATTTTATTTTCAGTTTCAAGCAATTTTCATCATCAGTTCGCCTGCTATACTCTGAAAGAAGTGTTTTCTTTTCTGAGGAAGGGAATTTTCGACAACCGAATTTTTTGACACAAATTTTAGAGACAATCGTTGAATCGCTTATCAAAAAATCGGATTAGTTTGCTCTAAGCGAAAATACTTTATACGAAAGGGAATTTCGTTTGTCTAAAATTTCATTCCGGAGGATAATATTTTTTTTTTGATGCCTTACCAAATGGACCGGTAAAAATAAATGCGATATAGATTTTTGAAGGTCTAAAATTCCTGTATATTTACATTTTTGTGCAAATCGGATAAACACTACGGTTTCTAGAAGCCCAAGCAGTTAAATCTGGAGATCCGTCTATGTGGAGGCTATACTAAAACATGGGTCGACACACACCATATTCGGCTGACACATTTGCGGTCAATCGGATTCCAGAAGTCCCAGAAATAAATTCGGGAGTTAGGCCTATATGGGGGCTATACCAAAACATGGACCAATACTCACCACCTTTTAATGTTCCTCAAATACCTCTAGAACTCCACTTTCAGAAGAATTAGGTGAAAACTACGGATTCTAGAAGCCCAAGAAATAGAGTCGGGAGATCGGTCTATATGGGGGCTATACCAAAACATTGACCGATACGGACCATTTTCGCCACCCCTCTATATGGTCCTAAGATACCTTTAGATTTCTAATTTCCGGCAAATTGGATAAAAACTACAGATTCTAGAAGCCCAAGAAATAAAATCGGGAGATCGGTCTATATGGGGGCTATACCAAAACATGGACCGGTAGGCACCATTTGCGACACAACTCTTTGTGATCTTAAAGTACCTTTAGATTTTAAATTTTAAGCAAATCGGCTAGAAAATATAGTCTCTAGACGCCCAAGAAGTAAAATCGGGAGATCGGTCTATATGGGGGTTATACCAAAACATGTACCGATATACCTCAATTTCGGCACACCTATTTGTGGTCTAAAAATACCTCTAGATTTCCAATTTCGGCAAATCGGGTAATAAATACAGTTTCTAGACGCCCAAGAAGCAAAATCGGGAGATCGGTCTACATGGCGGCTATACCAAAACATGGACCGATACGGACCATTTTCGCCACATCTCTTTATGGTCCCAAAATACCTCTAGATTTTTAATTTCAGGCAAATCGGATAGAAAATACAGTTTCTAGACGCCCAAGAAGCAAAATCGGGAGATCGATCTACGTGGAGGCTATACCAAAACATGGACCGATACGGACCATTTTCGACACACCTCTTTACGGACCCAAAATACATGTAGATTTCCAATTTCAGGCACATCGGATAATAAATACAGTTTCTAGACGCCCAAGAAGTAAAATCGGGACATCGGTCTACATGGAGGCTATACCAAAACATGGACCGATACACCCCATTTTCGATACACCTCTTTAAGGTACTAAAATACTTCCAGATTTTCAATTTCAGGCAAATCGGACAGTTTCTAGAATCCCAAGAAACAAAATCGGGAGATCGGTCTACATGGGGGCTATATCAAAACAGGGACCGATGGACACCAATTTCGGCACACCTTTTTTATTGTCCTCAAGTACCTGTAGATTTTCAATTTCAGGCAAATTGGATAAAAAATGCGGTTTTTATAAGCCCAAGACCCCAAATCGGGAAGTCGGTTTATATGGGGCTGAGAAGTCCCCGGTCTGACACATAGATGGCGTCGCTAGTATTAAATGCATATTATTTTTATATAGTACCAACCTTCGTGTCAAAATTTGACGTCTGTAAGTCAATTTGTTTGTGAGATAGAGCATCTTTTGTGAAGCAACTTTTGTTATTGTGAAAAAAATGAAAAAAAAGGAATTTCGTGTTTTGATAAAATACTGTTTTCTGAAGGGAAAAAATACGGTGGAAGCAAAAACTTGGCTTGATGAGTTTCCGAACTCTGTCCCAGTGAAATCAATAATAATTGAGTGGTATGCAAAATTCAAGCGTGGTTAAATGAACGCAGTGGACGCCCGAAAGAGGTGGTTACCGACGAAAACATCAAAAAATCCACAAAATGATTTTGAATGACCGTAAAATGAAGTTGATCGAGATAGCAGAGGCCTTAAAGATATCAAAGGAACGTGTTGGTCATATCATTCATCAATATTCGGAAGCTCTGTGCAAAATGGGTGCCGCGCGAGCTCACATTTGACCAAAAACAACAACGTGTTGATGATTCAGAGTGGTGTTTGCAGCTATTAACTCGTAATACACCCGAGTTTTTACGTCGATATGTGACAATGGATGAAACATGGGCCCATCACTGCACTCCTGAGTTCAATCGACTGCCGGCTGAGTGGACAGCGCCCGGTAAACCGTCTCCGAAGCGTGGAAAGTCCGCTGTCAAAGTAATGGCCTCTGTTCTTTGGGAATAATTTTTATCGATTATCTTGAGGAGGGAAAAACCATCAACAGTGACTATTATATGGCGTTATTGGAGCGTTTGAAGGTCGGAATCGCGGCAAAACGGCCCCATATGAAGAAGAAAAAAGTGTTGTTTCACCAAGACAACGCACCGTGGCATAAGTTATTGAGAACGATGGCAAAAATTCATGAATTGGGCTTCGTATTGCTTCCCCACCCACCGTATTCACCAGATCTGGCCCCCAGCGACGTTTTCTTGTTCTCAGACCTCAAAAGGATGCTCACAGGGAAAAAATTTGGCTGCAATGATGAGGTGATCGCCGAAACTGAGGCCTATTTTGGGGCAAAACCGAAGGAGTACTACCAAAATGGTGTTAAAAAGTTGGAAGGTCGTTATACTCGGGAACTATGTTGAATAATAAAAACGAATTTTGGCAAAAAATGTGTTTTTCTTTATTAGACCGGGGACTTATCAGCCAACCTGTTATATCAAAACGTGGATCGATATAGCCCATCTCCGAACTTGACCTGCCTGCAAACAAAAAATGAATCTGTGCCAAATTTCAGGACGATAGCCCCATTATTGAAGGCTGTAGCGTGATTACAACAGACATACAGACGGACAGACGGATATACAGACATGCTTATATCGTCTTAGAATTTCTCCCTGATCAAGAATATATATACTTTATATAGTCGGAAGTCGATATTTCGATGTGTTACACACGGAATGACAAACTTATTGTACCCCTATCGCCATTCTATGGTGGTGGGTATAAAAATAATTTTGCAGAACTTGAAGCAACATGTGTTGCTTAACCCTTTCGACCCCAAAGTTGCCTGTGGGCAACTTTTTGTGTTTTGAGACTCACTGTCTGCGTTGTTTTTGTTTTTGTTCATAAAACTGTAACGGCATCGAAAGCTACAAGTGTTTTCTTCAAGTTGAATAAAAAGTCAGCTAATTTGGTTGTTAATTAGCAAAAAAAATTTTCATTAATAAAATTTTCATTAATACGCACGTACCTCAAGAAAAAAATATTTGGAATTTAAAAAGAGGTTTTTATACATGTGACTTTTTTCAAAAATTACAACTAAAATGTTGAAAGTTTTTATTAAATCTATTGTAGTACATGTCAAATAAAATATTTCTGGAAGTCAAATCTTAGAATTGCAAAAAAACAACAGATGGGAAATTTTTAAAATTGAAAAGTTGCCTGTGGGCAACTTTGGGCAATTGTGGTAGTAAAATTACATATTTTTGAACATAAGACCTGGAGAAAAAAGGTTTGAAAAACAATAATTTTGAAAAAAATTTTGAACTTCAATTGGGATGTCCCAGTGACGAGAAATGCGGCGAGGATGTGGAAAACATATCTGCAGTGCAGTGGGGAATTTGGAAGGAATCGTAAAAAGGGAGGAAGCCACTTCTTGGCAACATACTAGTGGATTAGCACGAATATTGACGCTTTATAATACTTTGGTTTTTTACACCGCCAGTTAAATTGGCATGAGTTAAAAAAAAAAAAAAAAAAAAAAATTCGTGAGTCACGCGTGATTCACGCGAAGCCGTGAATGAAATTTAAACGAAATCTCGTGAATGAAATTTAAACGAAACCTCGTGAATGTGCGTGAACGGGATTAAAGAAAAATGTGTGGCGCGTGAGCGTGAGTAAAAATCAAATTGTGTTCGTGATTGTGCGTAAACTTTCCCCGAAATCACGCTCCCGATAAAAATTTACTTTCACGATCCAACCCACGCTCACGATCCAACTCACGCTCAAGATAAAATTCACGTTAACAATAAAATCCATATTCACGATAAAATTCGCACTCACGGTAAAACAGACACAAAAAGTCACAATCACGAACAAATTCACGTTCACGATTAAATTCAAGCTCACCGATTTTAATCACCTTTACATATTTACTCACGCTTAAGATTTCAATAGCGTGAGTCACGAGAAATTTCATTAATTACCAGAATTTTATTGAGCCACGAAAATTGTCGTGTTCCGAAAATATTCGTGACTTACGAGATTTATCGTTAATTACGGTAATTGTCGTGAATCGTGCGAAAGCGTGAGACATAAACATTGTTCATGTGAGCGTGTGCGAGTATGACTTTTCATTTCGTGACCGTGAATTCCTACCCACATGGCATGCGTGAGTACAAATATTTATTCGTGAATGTGTTTGAGCGTGATTGAAATTCCACTCACGCGCGCATCTAAATATATATTTACTGTAAAATAACAAAAAACTTAACAAAAATCCAATAAAAAGTAATACGTCTATCATTACACAGAAAAAAATAACACCAAAAAATTTCGAATTAAAAAGTTAATTGAAGTTTAAATTTTTTTCAATTAATAAATTAATTGGTACAATTAACTTTTTAATCAAGATAGAAACATTAAGTTAATTAATTCAATGATTGAAAATTTTAAAATTTTTAATTAAAAAGTTAATTGATACAATAAACTTTTAATCAAATTCGGAAGACTAAAATAACACCAAAAAATTTCGAATTAAAAAGTTAATTGAAGTTGAAATTTTTTTCAATTAATAAATTAATTGGTACAATTAACTTTTTAATCAAGATAGAAACATTAAGTTAATTAATTCAATGATTGAAAATTTTAAAATTTTTAATCAAAAAGTTAATTGATACAATAAACTTTTAATCAAATTCGGAAGACTAAGTCAGTTTATGATGATGATGAACATTTTTTTTTAAATTTTTAATTACAATTTTTTTCAAACAATCAATTGTTAATCCAAATAAAAATTAAATAATAAATTAATTGAGTTTTGCAATCAACATCAATTAAAATTTTAATTGAATCTATTAAAAAATTAATTGAAATTTGGCAATGAAATCAATTAATTTTTTAATCAAGAATTTTTTCTATGCCCAATTAAAACTGTGATTGATACTATCATTTTCGTGATTGAAGACATTTCAATTAAAAAATTGATTGGATCAATTAATTTCGTGATTGAATCAAAAAAAAAATTTTTTTGTGTACAAAACAAAATAGTTTGTAGTCACAATTGCCCAAAGTTGCCCAAAGGCAACATTCTCTACCGCCTAAACAAATGGGCGTAACGACCCGAAATTTTTTCTTGGTTCGTTAAAAGAAATCAGGGGTCTTCATAAAAATAAGGAAAGGGCACTATACTCTTTTTAGATTTGGGACAGTAAAATGAAATAAGGAGGAAATAGTGAAAAATTACACACACAGAAAAAAATATCACCAAAATATTTCCAATTAAAAAGTTAATTGAAGTTGAAAATTTTTTTAATTAATAAATTAATTGATACAATTAACTTTTTAATCATGATAGAAACATTAAGTTAATTAAGTCAATGATTGAAAATTTTAAAAATTTTAATTAAAAAATTAATTGATACAATTAACTTTTTAATCAAATTCGGAAGACTAATTCAGTTAAAAAAGTGCTGATTTTTTTTTAATTAAAAATGTATTTCAAACAATCATTTGTTAATCCAAATAAAACTCTAAGCCAATTCAGAAAGTAATTAAAAATAGTTACCTTTTTTAAAATAAATTAATTGAGTTTTGCAATCAACATCAATTAAATTTTTAATTGAATCAATTAAAAAATTAATTGAAATTTGCTAAAAAATCAATTAATTTTTTAATCAAGAATTTTTTCTATGCCCAATTAAAACTGTGATTGATACTATCATTTTCGTGATTGAAGACATTTCAATTAAAAAATTAATTGGATCAATTAATTTGGTGATTGAATCAAAAAAAAATTTTTTTGTGTGCAGTAAAATGTATAAAAACAAAGTCTTGTTCCACTTTATTAATAAGTAGTCCACGAGGAGTTGACGGACACCTTCAACTATAAAAGCGGGCATTAAGTTCAAGTTTTGCAGCTAAAACAATTTAAAAAGTTTATTTTCTTTAAAATGAATTATTAAAGAAAAATAAAAGGCATTTTAGAGCGATGGTGTTAAATGCTAGTAAAAAACTGTTCACTCCTAAATAAATTTATGTTTATATTATAAAATTATTTATGTATGTTTATACTCGACTCCACGTTCTTCTTTTGTTAGAGTTTTTGAATTCCTTCCAAATTTTGAAACAACAGTTTTTTGTTACAAAATTGTTATTTTTGCAATAAAAAAATAATATTTTATCCAAAAATCAGTCAATTTCGTGTATATCCAGCACTGTTACTGACTATAAATCTTTAATAACCCACATTTCGAAGTTTCATTATAAAAATTTAATATAGTATAAATATAAATATGTAAATTAAAAAAAAAAAAAACAAAAAACAAAAAAAGTGTTCGATCGGAGCAGGGATTGAACCCTGTCATGCAAGGCAGACATGCTAACCACTGCTCCACGTGGCAAACAAATGTATGTTTCTCTTAAATAATGTTATGTTTGCATGGGCTCGTGGGCGCTGCAAACTATGCTATATAAATGTAACTTATAATGATAATTATCTACTGGTGACTATAACAGCTACGTAACCCAGTTGATAGTGTGTTAGCTTACAAACTGTATGGATCTCGGTTCGATTCTCCGTGCAGGCGAAAGGTAAAATTTATAAAAGTGAATAATTTCTTCAACATTATTTGCATTACAGAAAAAGGTGCCAAGAACTAAAAAATTTCGTGGAAGTGAAAATTACGAGTATGTTAGGGAATGAGCACAATCGTCTTTGGGAAAAATTCTTCCAAGCATATAATATTTTTGGGCTCAAAATGCTTCCAAACATATAATATGTTCACATAAAACAAATATATTAATGTTTCGGCCGTATCCAATAATATATGTGCTTCCTGCAAAATATGTTTGGAACATATGTTAAAGAAGCGATTTTTTTGAGGGTGTATAAAAGACATGCAAAGAAGGCTTTTAAATAGCCTCCATAAAATATGCAATGAATTGTCATTATCATAAACACCTATTAAGAGGCCTCTTGTTATATATGCTTCATAAAGGACTTCGATATATACATTATAAAAGGCTTTATTAATTGTATTATACCTTATGGAGAAAGTATTCGAGGCAACTCTTAAAAGGCTTCAGAGTAATGGCCTAACATAAGCCCTTATGCCGTAAATTGAATCCAAAGATTTTGAACTTCCCTTAAGGAGTTTGGTATTGATTCTGAGCCAAAAATGCGGCTTCTTTAAAATAAAGACATTTTTTACGGACCTCCCTGGCTTTAAATTTAGGATCAAATAAATTAAAATTGGACACAGATGTATGTACAAAAAAATTCCAATTTCAAAATCAAAGTAAAAACAGTTTTCTTAATGCTAAAAAAAAAAACTTTAAACCAAAGATGCAAATCCTTAAAATAAGTCTTAGCCTATAGTTGAAGCGTTTTTATCTTAAATTTAACAATTCAATATGTCAATTGAGTTAAAGACGATTTCTTTAAATTGAAAATATTTTTCTTTAATTTAAGGAAAATTTGCCTTACTTCAAAGATCTACAACTTCAGCAGAGAGACGCAAAATTTCAAGATTTGTGTCTTAAATTTAATGAAAAAAAAATTTTTTTTTGAAGCAAGGATTATAAACTTTCTTTTAATTAAATTGCGTAAATTTTGAGTCCTAATATTTATGTTGCATAATCTCCATATTAGGTCAATATTTATTTCAGTGTAAAAAATCAATGAATACGTAATGGGAAATTAATGCCTTGTATCTGCAAATAAATGGCTTTCATAAGGCCTTATGAAGAGCGATTTCCGCCGCTGGGTATATTTGCTACATATATGAGTGTGTACATTTTGTATTTGTGATTATCCTAGCGATTCTTACTGTCGGTGGTTGGAATTACTAATCTTTGGTTTGTTCTCATAAATGTTCTAGGATATGGTTTCCCCTTAATCGATTGCTAATCAATGACCATAGAACTTAAGATTATGAAAGGAGAATGTGGGTGGGTGTGCGAAAAGAGTAGCCAGTTCCAAAGATTTTGTCTTTATTTTAATAACTTTTGTACAGATACCGATCCAAAGAACCGAGAGATCACTCAGAGGATTCACTAAAAAAAGATTTTAAAATGAGAAAAAATTTCGAATGTATACGTATTTTCTTTTTATAACGTCCTTTAAAAACTTTTTAATCGAAAGTTAAACTAAAAACTTTAAATTATGCCCAGTTTCAATAGTCTATAAAATTAAGGTTTTAAAAGATCTACTAGTTTTATACCCAAAACCACAGAGTGGTATGGGTATAATAAATTTGCTCTCCAAGAAAATGTCCCTAGCAGATACACTGATTTTAGACCCCATAAAACGTATATACCGATCGACTCAGAGACATTTCTTGAGTCGATCTAGTCTTTAGTGTCCGTCCGTATGAATTTATTTTAAGTAAAAAATGTTTTTAAAATAGAATGCTTTGCAGTCAAGAGTCAATAAATTTACAGATTTCATTAATTTTAAAGCATTTTTCTGACCAAGCCATATTGACCTTGGTGTCTGTTCGTCCGTCCATATATTTGGTGTTTGCAAAATTTCATTAGCAAATCGCCCATGCGGAAAAAGCTTTGCCAAAAATGGGTACAAAATTGGCACAGAAGCGATTAATTTAACATAGACTTGTCATAGGACAGATGCCCACCATTTTAATAGCCGTTGCACTGAATTTGCATCACTTCTTAAATTGTGATCCGAATTCAGTGTTTTGGATGTGATTTAAAAAATTTTATGATATTTTGTCAAATAAATAATATTTATAATTTTTTATTTTTTTTTCAATGCATTCTAATGCATCTTTGAAACTTTTGATATCAAATAACATTTTTTCGACAAAATTTAAATAATTTGTAGCATTTTTTAAATTACTCTGTTTTTTAACTATTTGAAATAAAAAAAATGTTAAATTACCCATTAAAATATAACAAAAAAAAAACGAGTTACAAAACAAGTATATACGCCCGTAAGTTCGGCCAGGTCGAATCTTAAGTACCCTCCACCATGGATTGCGTAGAAACTTCTACTAAAGACTGCACTGAAAAAAAAGCATACTCGGTTCCAAAGATTTTGTCTTTACTTTAAAAAATTTGGTATTGATTCCGAGCCAAAGAAGCGGAGAATACAAGTAAGGATACTTTTAAGACACAATTCTCTTTTAAATTTAGGTTTTGTGTACTTGCTTCTAGGAAGCAAATTTTAATTTTTCGCTTTCTCAGCTTTTTTTCTTCATATGCTATCAAAGACCTTTAAAAACGAGTTAACGGCAACTTTATTTTCCAAATTAGGACTCGACTTCCAGTAGAAATTATGCTATGTTTGAAGTAAAAAACTTCTTTAAAATAAAGTTTTGAAAAACATGTCCTATATTTGAACGATTTTTTGCTTTGTAGTCAAGATGCAAAGAGACAACAAATTTACAGACAATTTCATTAAATTTAAAGAATTTTTCTGAATTATTAAAGTCAAGTTGACCTTAGCCTATAAATTTTTTCTTTCATGTTAAGATAACCATTTTTAAGTCAAATCACTTAATTATAAGGACAATACGACTTCATTGAAAAGTTTATCGACTTTTGGACAAGGAAAATAACTTTATTTTAGAGAAATGCGTCTTCTATGCTAAGCAAAATTTGTATTCGTATTTTAAAGACATGAAATCTTTGACCTCACGACAATATTTTTTCAGTGTGTCATCCACAATCGAATTACTAGGGTTTTGTAAGTAAGTTGGTACATACATGGTATTTATTAGACAAAAAAGTTATATAGGGAAGTCTACAACTAATTGGGAACCGATATGAACTTTTGCGCGGTAATTACACTGAAAAAAATATTGTCATCCGGCTGAAATTTGGAACATGGTGTTAGTATATGGCCGATAAAAACCATACCAAAATTGGTTCATATCAGTCTATAGTTATATATAGCCGATCCCCAATCACACAAAAATTGGTCCATATCGGTTCATGATCATGGTTGCCACTCGAGCCACAAATAATCTACCAAAATTTTGTTTCTATAGAAAATTTTGTCAAAATTTTATTTCTATAGAAAATATTGTCAAAATTTAATTTCTATAGAAAATTTTGTCAGAATTTTATTTCTATAGAAAATTTTATTTCTATAGAAATTTTTGTATGTCAACATTTTATTTCTATAGAAAATTTTGTCGAACTGAATTATATACGTCTTTAATCAGCTTTTTATACCCTTCACCACAACTGTGGTACAGGGTATAATAAGTTTGTGCATTTGTATGTAACGCCATGAAGGAAAAGTCTGAGACCCATCGTTTAGTATACCGATCGTCTTAGAATTAAATTCTGAGTCGATTTAGCGATGTCTGTCTGCCCGTCTGTCTGTCTGTTGGTGTATTTTTGTGTACAAAGTACAGCTCGCAGTTTTAGTCCGATTGTCCTAAAATTTGGTATAGGGTCCTGTTTTGGCTCGGAGACGATCCCTATTAATTTTGGAAAAAATCGGTTCAGATTTAGATATAGCTGCCATATATATTTTTCACCGATCTAGTCATAATTGGCGTGTATATCAACCGATCTTCCTCAAATTCCGTACATCCGAATATTTTATGAGTCTCAAAAAACTTGCAAAATATCAGCCAAATCGGTTCAGATTTAGATATATCTCCCATATATAGCTTTCGCCCGATTTACACTCAAATGACCACAGAGGCCAATTTTTTGCAACGATTTAATTGAAATTTTGCACAGGGAGTAGAATTAGCATTGTAGCTATGCGTGCCAAATTTGGTTGAAATCGGTTCAGATTTAGATATAGCTCCCATATATAGCTTTCGCCCGATTTACACTTAAATGACCACAGAGGCCAATGTTTTGCTCCGATTTAGTTGAAATTTTGCACAGGGAGTATAATTAGTATTGTAGCTATGCGTGCCAAATTTGGTTGAAATCGGTTCAGATTTAGATATAGCTCCCATATATAGCTTTCGCCCGATTTACATTCATATGACCACAGAGGCCAATTTTTAACTCCGATTTAGTTGAAATTTTGCACAGGGAGTAGAATTAGCATTATAGCTATGCGTGCCATATTTGGTTGAAATCGGTTCAGATTTAGATATAGCTCCCATATATAGCTTTCGCCCGATTTACATTCATATGACCACAGAGGCCAATTTTTAACTCCGATTTAGTTGAAATTTTGCACAGGGAGTAGAATTAGCATTGTAACTATGCGTGCCAAATTTGGTTGAAATCGGTTCAGATTTAGATATAGCTCCCATATATAGCTTTCGCCCGATTTACATTCATATGACCACAGAGGCCAATTTTTAACTCCGATTTAGTTGAAATTTTGCACAGGGAGTAGAATTAGCATTGTAACTATGCGTGCCAAATTTAGGTGAAATCGGTTAAGATTTAGATATATCTCCCATATATAGCTTTCGCCCGATTTACACTCATATGACCACAGAGGCAAATTTTTAACTCCGATTTAGTTGAAATTTTGCACAGGGAGTAGAATTAGCATTGTACCTATGTGTGCCAAATTTGGTTGAAATCGGTTCAGATTTAGATATATCTCCCATATATAGCTTTCGCCCGATTTACACTCATATGACCACAGAGGCCAATTTTTAACTCCGATTTAGTTGAAATTTTGCACAGGGAGTAGAATTAGCATTGTAACTAACTCATAAAATATTCGGATGTACGGAATTTGAGGAAGATCGGTTGATATACTCGCCAATTATGACCAGATCGGTGAAAAATATATATGACAGCTATATCTAAATCTGAACCGATTTTTTCCAAAATCAATAGGGATCGTCTTTGAGCCGAAACAGGACCCTATACCAAATTTTAGGACAATCGGACTAAAACTGCGAGCTGTACTTTGCACACAAAAATACATCAACAGACAGACGGACAGACAGACAGACAGGCAGACAGACAGACAGACAGACAGACAGACAGACAGACAGACGGACATCGCTAAATCGACTCAGAATTTAATTCTAAGACGATCGGTATACTAAACTAATGGGTCTCAGACTTTTCCTTCTTGGCGTTACATTTTTTACTAACATTGTGTTCCACCCTAGTGCATTAGCCGACTTAAATTTTGAGTCTATAGATTTTGTATAAGTCTAACAAATTCTTTCCAAATCGAGTGATATTTAAATGTATGTATTTGGGACAAACCTTTATATATAGCCCCCAACACATTTGTCGGATGTGATATGGTATCGAAAATTTAGATTTACAAAGTGGTGCAGGGTATAATATAGTCGGCCCCGCCCGACTTTAGACTTTCCTTACTTGTTTTTTTATGAATCAGTTTATTGGGTCTTCGATATTACGAAGATTTTGTTTTCGTTGAGTGTACTTATTAGCCACCAATTCAAGAAGTTTTTCATTTGATGCCATTGAAAACTCAGAGTAGAGTCAACAATAGTTTTAGCTTCTTTCAATTCAATGAACTGCAATTAAGAAAGAGTTCTTCAAACTGATTATTTCCATGGAAAACTTTGTCTATGGTTTAAATTGAAGAACATTTCCCAAACACCTACGCCTTATCGAACACTAGTGTTTAATTAAAAATATTCACTCAACGCGTACCCGCAACATGGAAAAGAACACCGAGCATTGTGAATAGTAAAGGACATACTATTCACATGCCTACTTTCACATTGAACACCCAGCAAAAAAAAAGTGTCGCTAAAAAAGCAATAAAAAAGAGTGAAAATTCGATGTGTTGCTTTTCCAGTATTTCAGTTTTCCTTTGGAAAAAAACCTTAAAAAAGAAAACTATTTCCTAAACTAAAGTCTATTTTGTTGAAAATTCCACGTCTGCAGAGAAATGAATCGGCACTCATTTAAAATATGTTTTGTTTTAATTTCAAGTATTTTATTTGTCCTTAGGTGAGGATCGCTATAGTGGCAGCCCGATATTTCAGGCACACTTAGACTATTCAGTCCATTGTGAAACCAAGGTGGTGAACTTCTCTCTTATCACTGAATGCCGTCCGATTCCATTTTAAGCTCAATGACAAGGGACCTCCTTTTTTTATAGCCGAGTCCGAACGGCGTTCCACATTGCAGTGAAACCACTTTGAGAAGCTTTGAAACACTCAGAATTGTCACCAGCATTACTGAGGTGGGATAATCCAGCGCTGAAAAACTTTTTGCCGGTCGTGGGTTCAAACCCTGTTTCAAGCAAACACGAAACAGGGTTTGAACCCACGACCGGCATGCTAACCCTTGCACCACGGTGGGTCCCAATTTGTCCTTGCCGTGTTTTATATCCAGTAAAATTGAAATCTATTGCACAAAAAAAAAACGAAAAATCAAAAGGTTTTGCTGTATTACCTCAAAGGCACTTTTGGTGAAGTGAGAATTAAGCCTAACCCCAGAAAAGTAGTTTTGGCTGATTATCTAATAAAGTAATGCCTTTGAATGAACTCTCCAAGTTTTTTGCTGGGTTCTTTAATGTGAATGCAATCTTAGCGAAACATGACAGGATATTCGCTACAGTCTACCGATGAAACTTAATTAATTGTCTTCTACTTTTGCCAAAAGTCCTTATGTTGCTATGATGGTCGAGTCTTTGTGGGAAATTGCAATAAATGTCCTTGCAGTTCATGGTTTTGTTGTTGTCGATAGTGAAACCACGACATTCACCAGAAATGCCACGTTGCTATTCACTGCATTGCAGATTGTGTCGAGAAGGTGTATCAGCAATGAATGAACTAATCGTTTTAATATCGATCGAAATTACACGGAAAATCTGAATACTCGAAAAGAAATGCACTTACACTGAAAAGAAAGCTTAACCACACAAAAAAAAATTGTGTTTTAGTAGATTTTTATTAGAAATCTTTTAATATATTTTTAGTTAATTTTTCGAGTCTTCCGCAAATATAATCCAAAATCCGAATTATGTTTATTTATTTCGGGTTGGCGAGAGGGATCTGCCCCTTGCTCGAGTTTTTGAAAATTGGACCAAAATTATCCGATTTGCTTGAAATTTTCAAGAAAGGTTTAAGGGGGCGTCTGGACAAAGATCTGCTACTTTATTTTTCGATATTTGGTCGGGGATGGGGACCTCCCCTTTCTCCGACAAAGTACAGTGAAAAAACTAAAATTCTCCGACTTACTTAAAATTTACGGAGAACCTGGAGGAGGTTGTGAAATTTATATGGGTTACCTGATTTTTTAATATTTGGTCGGGGAAAAATAAATAGAGTGAAACAATTAAACTTTCCCAATGTACTTGAAACTGGGTACCTGATTTTGTCATATTTGGTGGGGGAAAAAGGCCCTGCTGTTTGCAAGTTGGGCTTATGATTTGCTTGAATTTTCTTTATGTAAGGTAAGGTCTACACAAATATACGCTAGATCATTTTGCGATATTGGGTTGTGGAGGGGGGTCTTGTCTAAAACTGAAAAAACTAAAATTCAGTTCACCTGAAATTTACACAGGCCATAAGAAACTGGAAGGAAAGTTCCCAGATTTGCTTGAAATTTCGATGTTTGATCGGGGAAATTGAAGACAATCTAACCTTATCCGGGAATATTGGAGAAGGTGACTAAATCAATACTGGGTGCATAATTTTTCTATATCTGGCTGGGGAAGGGGAATAGTGGAAAATCTAAACTTCGTCGATTTAATTGGAATTTATAGTGACCGTGATTTTCCGATATCTGGTCGGGGAGAAGCGAACGAGCGGATTCCCTTTTACCCGATTTTTTGAGAAGTGATATTGACAGGCAACGTGGAGGATGCTTCATTTCCCGGCATATGTTCGGGAAAGGAATGCCCTCCGTGGCCAACATTTTTATACCCTCCACCATAGGATGGGGGTATATTAACTTTGTCATTCCGTTTGTAACACATTGAAATATTACTCTAAGACCGCATAAAGTATATATATTCTGGGTCGTGGTGAAATTCTGAGTCGATCTGAGCATGTCCATCCGTCTGTTGAAATCACGCTAACTTCCGAACGAAACAAGCTATCGACTTGAAACTTGGCACAAGTAGTTGTTATTGATGTAGGTCGGATGGTATTGCAAATGGGCCATATCGGTCCACTTTTACGTATAGCCCCCATATAAACGGACCCCCAAATTTGGCTTGTGATTGCTCTAAGAGAAACAAATTTCATCCGATCCGGCTGAAATTTGGTACATGGTGTAAGTATATGATCTCTAACAACCATGCAAAGATTGGTCCATATCGGTCCACTGTTACGTATATCCCCCATATAAACGGACCCCCAAATTTGGCTTGCGATTGCTCTAAGAGAAGCAAATTTCATCCGCTATGGCTCAAATTTGGTACATGGTGTTAATATATGGTCTCTAACAACCATGCAAAAACTGGTCCATATCGGTCCACTTTTACGTATAGCCCCCATATAAACGGACCCCCAAATTTGGCTTGCGATTACTCTAAGAGAAGCAAAATTCATTCGATCCGGCTGAAATTTGGTACATGGTGTTAGTATATGTGTCTCTAACAACCATGCAAAAATTGGTCCATATCAGTCCACTTTTACGTATAGCCCCCATATAAACGGATCCCCAAATTTGGCTTGCGATTGCTCTAAGAGAAGCAAATTTCATCCGATCCGACTGAAATTTGGTACATTGTGTTAATATATGGTCTCTAACAACCATGCAAAAATTGGTCCATATCGGTCCATAATTATATATAGCCCCCATATAAACCGATCCCCAGATTTGAACTCCGGAGCCACTTGGACGAGCAAAATTCATCCGATCCAGTTGAAATTTGGAACGTGGTGTTAATATATGGCCGCTAATAACCATGCCAAAATTGGTCTATATCGGTCTATAGTTATGTATAGCCGATCCACAATCACACAAAAATTGGTCCATATCGGTTCATAATCATGTTTACCACTCGAGCAAAAATTTTATTCCTATAGAAAATTTTGTCAAATTTTATTTCTATAGAAAATTTTGGAAAGATTTTATTTCTGTAGAAAATGTTGTCAAAATTTTAATTCTATAGAGAATGTTGTCAAAATTTTAAATCTTTTGAAAATTTAGCAAAAATTTTATTTCTATAGAAAATTTTGTCCAAATTTTACTTCTATAGAAAATGTTGTCAAAATTTTATTTTGTCAAAATTTTATTTCTATAGAAAATTTTGTCAAACCTAAGTGTATACGTATTTAATCGGCCATTTTAAGTTTCATATATACCACGTATGGACTACGTGGTATATATTACGGTATTAAGAAGTTTTAAAATACCTTGTCATCGGCAAAAGTTACCGCAACCCAAGTAAATCGATTGTGGATGACAGTCTTCAGTAGAAGTTTCTACGCAATCCATGCATTTTTCGAGGTTTGTCATCAAGCATCATATTTCAACTACATACAAAGAATCAATGTTTCCCGCCCAATAATTCGGAAAAAGTAAAAGTACTTACAAACAAGTATATATGGCCGTAAGTTGGGCCAGGCCGAATCTTATGTACCCTCCACCATGGATAGCGTAGAAACATCTATGAAAGACTGTCATCCACAATCGAATTACTTGGGTTGTGGTATCTTAAATTCTTTTCTAAATTGTGAGTTAGTCATACGTGGTATATATTAGACAAAAAAGGTATGTGTAGGTAAGTCTCCAATAGGCTCCAAAACCAAATCTCGGGATCGGTTTATATGGGGGCTATATATGATTATGGACTGATATGGACCACTTTTGGCATGGTTGTTAAATATCGTTTACTACCACCATGTACCAAATTTCAACCAGATCGGATAAATTTTGCTCCTCCAAAAGGCACCGGAGGTCAAATCTGGGGATCGGTTTATATGGGAGTTATCTATAATTATGAACTGATATTAACCAATTCCTGCATGGTTGTTGGATACCATATACTAACATCACGTACCAAATTTCAACCGAATCGGATGAATAGTGCTCTTCCAAGGGGCTCCGGAGGTCAAATCTGGGGATCGGTTTAAATGGGGGCTATATATAATTATGGACCGATTTCGACCAATTTTTGCATGGGTGTTTGAGGCCATATATTAACACCACGTACCAAATATCAACCGAATCACATGCATTTTGGTCTTCCAAGAGGCTCCGGTGGTCAAATCTGGTGATCTGTTTATATGGGGGCTATATATAATTATGCACCGATGTGGACTAATTTTTGCATGGTCATTAGAGACCAATTACTAACACCATGTACCAAATTTCAGCCGGATCGGATGAAATTTGCTTCTCTTAGAGGCTCCGCAAGCCAAATTTGGGGGTCCGTTTATATGGGGGCTATACGTAAAAGTTGACCGATATGGCCCATTTGCAATACCATGCGACCGACATCAATAACAACTACTTGTGCCAAGTTTCAAGTCGATAGCTTGTTTCGTTCGGAAGTTAGCGTGATTTCAACAGACGGACGGACATGCTCAGATCGACTCAGAATTTCACCACGACCCAGAATATATATACTTTATGGGGTTTTAGAGCAATATTTCGATGTGTTACAAACGAAATGACAAAGTTAATATACCCCCATCCTATGGTGGAGGGTATAAAAATGTTGGCCACGGAGGGCATTCCTTTCCCGAACATATGCCGGGAAATGAAGCATCCTCCACGTTGCCTGTCAATTTCACTTCTCAGAAAATCGGGTAAAAGGGAATCCGCTCGTTCGCTTCTCCCCGACCAGATATCGGAAAATCACGGCATAAAAATTATAAAAATTATTTATTTGACAAAATATCACAGAATTTTTTAATTTACATCAAAAACATTGAATTCGGATCACACCTAAAGAAGTGATGCAAATTCAGTGTAACGGCTGTTGAAATGGGGTACTTCCGTCCTATGACAAGCCCATGTTAAATTCATCGCTTCTGCGTCAATTTTGCACCACTTCCGGATCCAAAAAGAACATTTTCATTACTTTTTTGGCGACGATTTTTTTGCTGGGATATTAAATCTGGTTATATTTTAGGTCCACAAAGAGGTGTGCCGAATATGGTGTGTATATATATGCTCTTATATAGACCCCTTATAGACCGATCACAAGATTGAGTTCTCAGGCTTCTCATACACTGAAATTTTTACACGATTTACTTGAAATTGGAAATCTGCAGTACTTTTGATATGTTGAACTTGGGTTTGGTTCGATCCATGTTTTGGAAAACCCCTGATATAGACTGACCTTCCGATTTGACACCGATATTTTTCTCCAATTTGCCCAAAATTCGAAATCTAGGGGTCCACAATATTATGTGGACCGGATTTGGTTTACAGCGGTCTATTTTTATACGATCGTCCTGAATTTGTTAATCTATATAATCCTGATATACACCCATTTAACTTCTTGAGGGGATAGACGGCACGCTGGTCATCTAAATTGCACGAAACTAATAAAAACAAGTATATACAGCAGTAAGTTCGGCCGGGCCGAATCTTAAATACCCACCACCATGAATCAAATATAATAGTTGCCTTTAAAAATTTCTGTGGGGGTTATGGGAGATATTCTCCTATGCAGTCCAGTTCAACCAGTACGCTTCCCGAAGATAAATTTGAAGATTCTACCTATGAAGACGAGATCAGATTCTAGATTTATAACAACCATTTATGTTTGAGATTAAGAGGACTCACAAACATCTCGCGTAGGTGTGTAAGAAAATGATGAACTAAAGCCTTGATTTTATTCAAATGATATAAAGAAATAAAATTTTGATTTCAGTTTCATACAGTTTTCATGATCAGTGCGCCTTCTATACCCTCAAGAAGTGACATCGCTGTATATGTAGAGGCCTACCAAATGGACCAATAAAAACTAAATCCGTTAAAATTTCAGGCAAATGCCAAAAATACCCACATTTCCCTTTTAAAATCGAAACTTCTAAGTCGAAAACTTGTAAAAATGACTCCAATTTCCCATACTTCTAATACATATCTATCGACCGATAAATCATAAATACACTTTTGCGAAGTTGCCTAAAAGTTGGTTCAGATTTAAATGTTTCCCATATTTATACCCTTCACCACTACTGTGGTACAGGGTATAATAAGTTTGTGCATTTGTATGTAACGCCAAGAAAGAAAAATCTGAGACCCATTTTTATACCCTGCGCCACACTTTGGAACAGGGTATTATAAGTTAGTGCATATGTTTGTAACACCCAGAAGGAGACGAGATAGACACAGGGTGCCTTTGGCAATAATGCTCAGAGTGGGTTCCTGAGTCGATATAACCATGTCCGTCTGTCCGTCTGTCCGTCTGTCCTTCTGTCTGTCCGTCCGTCTGTCTGTGAACACATTTTCGTGATCAAAGTCTAGGTCGCAATTTAAGTCCAATCGCCTTCAAATTTGGCACATGTTCCTAATTTGGGTCAGAATAGATCCCTATTGATTTTGGAAAAAATCGGTTCAGATTTAGATATAGCTCCCATATATATCTTTCGCCCGATATGGACTTATATGGCCCCAGAAGCCAGATTTTTGGCCGAATTTGGTTGAATTTTTGCACTAGGAGTGCAATTAGTAGTGCAGTTAAGTGTGCAAAATTTGATTGAAATCGGTTCAGATTTAGATATAGCTCCCATATATCTTTCGCCCGATATGGACTAATATGGTTCTAATAGCCAGAGTTTTGGCCCAATTTGGTTGAAATTTTGCACAGGGAGTAGATTTAGCATTGTAGCTATGCGTGCCAAATTTGATTGAAATCGGTTCAGATTTATATATAGCTCCCATATATAGCTTTCGCCCGATTTACACTCATATGACCACAGAGGCCAATTTTTTACTCCGATTTGGTTGAAATTGTGTACAGGGAGCAGAATTAGCATTGTAGCTATTCGTGCCCAATTTGGTTGAAATCGGTTCAGATTTAGATATAACTCCCATATATATGTTTTTCTGATTTCGACAAAAATGGTCAAAATACCAACATTTTCCCTTTTAAAATCGCCTCTGCTTAGTCGAAAACTTGTATAAAGGACTGTAATTTTCCTTATCATCAAATGCATATATATCGAGCAATAAATCATAAATAAACTTTTGCGAAGTTTCCTTAAAATTGCTTCAGATTTAAATGTTTCCCATATTTATACCCTGCGCCACACTGTGGAACAGGGTATTATAAGTTAGTGCATATGTTTGTAACACCCAGAAGGAGACGAGATAGACACATGGTGTATTTGGCAATAATGCTCAGGGTGGTTCCCTGAGTCGATATAACCATGTCCGTCTGTCCGTCCGTCTGTCCGTCCGTCTGTCTGTGAACACATTTTTGTGATCAAAGTCTAGGTCGCAATATATGTCCAATATCAATAATTAAGAGCATACACAATAAATAGAAATAAAATGTTAATATTGTTTGATTTTATTCATAATTAGTGAAATTCATGTTTATTGCTAAATTTATAAACCAAGTGTATAGATTTTATAGAAGTCTAGCAAATTTTGCCCAGATCGGAATATGTGGATCTATAAGGTGGTGCAGGGTATAATATAGTCGGTCCCGCCCGACTTTAGACTTTCCTTACTTGTTTTCTACTAACTTTATCGTCCGTCTCGGTCATTAACCAAATTAAATTTTGAGTCTAGACATTTTGAGAAAGTTTAAAAAAGTTTGTCCAAACCTTTATATAGCTCCTAACAAATTTGAAGATGTTAAGATGGTATCAAAAATGTTGGTATACATAGTGGTTAATGGTATAATATAGTCGGCACCGCCCGACTTTTGACTTTCTTTTCCGACTTAAATTTTAAGTCTAAAGAGTTTGTAGAAGTCACACAAATTTTATCCAGATCGAGTCAGTTAAATATAGCACCCAACACATTTGACGGATTTGAAATGGTATCAAAAATGTTGGTATACATAGTGGTATAATATAGTCGGCCCTGCCCGACTTTAGCCTTTCTTTACTTGTTTAAAGTTGCGTTTTTGCTTCGTAATTAACGCAAAACTTCTTAAACAAAAATGTTCATATTTTTTCTTTCGATCCACCTGTCTTAAGAGTAAATAATAATTTATTCATCAATAATCTTACTTACAGTGCAGTATATATCAGCATGAATTTGTAGGATTGATCTGAAAAATAAGAACCAAAATTATTATGTATTTTTTTGTATTTTTAAAGGCGATAATTTTCAATGCAACACAAAGACTTTACGGGTAAAATAATATTTAAAGTGTAGAGGGCTATGAGAAAAAATTTGGTTTATTTGTCAATTTTTTCCAAGGCAGCTCTGCACAGGATAAATAAAAACAGCAATATTCACATAAAACCATAATAAATATTCGCTTTAACATAAACATACGTTTTATTTTAATTTTCTATAATCGTTTTGATATTGCTTTTAGGGGTTTTAATTCAGAAATTTATGAAAAACACAAACGTTATGATATTTTCCGACGCAAACTTCATGATATTTTGTTGGCAGAGTCCTCTGGTGCTTCAGTTTTGCAATGACAAGACTGCATCTTCTTCTAATTTGTCTATGCATTGATATGTTTGCCATATTTTTTTAGATTTTTGTGCCATAATTCCTGCACAGCTTGATTCTGTATCCATATAACGGATGGTAAATGGGCCTTATGACCTGTAATAAGTTCGCATTATTGCTCTAAAATTTATTAACATTTTATTTGCTTTAATAAATTACTTTAAATTATATAAAGTTTTTGACTTGTTGCTTTGATTATTGATCAAAAAGATATTCAAGCACTTTTGTTTATAGAGTAAATTGTAAGGCACGCAGGTAGATTCAAAGAAACTTCATTTACTGGAAACAAATCACTATAGTGGCAAACGTGTGATGCCACCTTTCGTATAAAGAATGTACCAAATGTAGCACTTGGGTGGAACAAAAACATATATTACGTAATTTATTATATATTCAAAATTTTGCGCATGATTTCAAAGAGATGTGAAATGGCCAGTATTTTTTTCGTTCTAGTCACCAAAAATCGGCAAATGAAATTAAAATTCCTAATAAATTTTGTAAAAAAAATTTATAAAAAAATAAAAATTGAAAAAAAAAAAACAAGTATATACGGCCGTAAGTTCGGCCAGGCTGAATCTTATGTACCCTCCACCATGGATTGCGTAGAAACTTCTACTAAAGACTGTCATCCACAATCGAATTACTTGGGTTGCGGTAACACTTGCTGATGGAAAGGTTTCTTGAAAAATCCTTAACACCGTCTATATTATATGTGGTCAAGATAAAAATATTTTTTTTTTATATTTTCTATAGAAATAAAATTTTGACAAAATTTTCTACAGAAATAAAATTTTGATAAAACTTACTATAGAAATAAAATTTTGGTAGATTATTTTTGGCAATATGGACCAATTTTTGTGTGATTGGCCATTGGCTATATATAACTATAGACCGATATGGACCAATTTTTGCATAGCTGTTAGCGGCCATATACTAGCGCAATGTACCAAATTTCAACCGAATCGAATGAATTTTGCTCCTCCAAGAGGTTCCGGAGGTCAAATATGGGGATCGATTTATATGGGGGCTATATATAATTATAGACCGATATGGACCAATTTTTGCATGGTTGTTGGATACCACATACTAACATCACCTACCAAATTTCAACCGGGTCGGATAATATTCGCTCTTCCAAGAGGCTCCGGAGTTCAAATCTGGGGATCGGTTTATATGGGGTCTATATAATTATGGACCGATATGAACCAATTTTTGCATGTTTGTAAGAGGCCATATACTAACACCACGTACCAAATTTCAACCGGATCGTATGAATTTTGCTCCTCCACGAGGCTCCGGAGGTCAAATCTGGGGATCTGTTTATATGGGGGCTATATATAATTACGGACCGATATGGGCCAATTTTTTCATGATTGTTATAGACTTATACTAACACCACATACCAAATTTCAAGCGGATCGGATGAATTTTGCTTCTCCAAGAGGCTCAGCAAGTCAAATCTGGGGGTCGATTTATATGGGGGCTATACGTAAAAGTGGTCCGATATGGCCCATTTGCAATACCATCCGACCTACATCAATAACAACTACTTATGCCAAGTTTCAAGTCGATAGCTTGTTTCGTTCGGAAGTTAGCGTGATTTCAACAGACGGACGGACGGACGGACATGCTTAAATCGACTCAGAATTTCACCACGACCCAGAATATATATACTTTATGGAGTCTTAGAGCAATATTTCGATGTGTTACAAACGGAATGACAAAGTTAATATACCCCCCATTCTATGGTGGAGGGTATAAAAATAAACAAGTGTATACGGCCGTAAGTTCGGCCAGGCCGAATCTTATGTACCCTCCACCTTGGATTGCGTAGAAACTTCTACGAAAGACTGTCATCCACAATCGAATTACTTGGGTTGTGGTATCTTAAAACTTCTTAACATCGTTTTCTAAATTGTGAGTTAGTCCATAAGTGGTATATATTAGACAAAAAAACTTATGTATAGGTAAGTCTACAAATAATTACGAATCGACATGGACTTTTGCACCGTACGTAGAGATCCAGAATTGAAATATGGGGTCCGATTATATGGGGGCTATATAGAATGATGAACTTGATATGGACCAATTTTTGTGTGATTGGAAATCGATTTATCTGAGGGATATATACATTAGCGTAGCTAGACAATTTTCCTAGGGGGGGCTATAGCCCCCCCTAGCTGAAACTTTATAGACTGAACTTATAGGTTCAACTAATGTTTTATTTCATAAAATTGAATAAAAAAATAGATATCAAAATAACTCGACAATCAATTTATAATAAAGCAACTAAAAGTACCCTACGGGAAAGTGGTGCAAATTGACACTGACGGGCCTATCACAGAACTGGTACCTTTGCTCCAGTTAGTTGCAATTTTCACATTTAGTGAAATAAAATTATCAGAATAACCTTTTGTTCGACATATTTCAAACATTTTTTTTTTCATTTCGGGTTCGATTAGGACCCCAAATTGAAAGAGATTTCTAAGAGTTTGTCCGAGACTTGTTCCTGAGGACCTATTTATGGGTTGCTCCTGCTAAAGTGCCCAAGGACTTGTCCTTTGGGATGAGTCCAAGACGCGTCCTAAAAGGTAAGTTTACTCCGTCAATGACAAACACATGTTAAAGTGGACGGTCCCTTCCATACGTTTTGATCAGAACTGGGACTGGTCCATAAACACCAGGGACTGGTCCTGTACCAGTTCTGTGGTTGATCCACTTCCCGTAGGGTAGTTCCACATTTTTCCCAGCAAAAAATTGGGAGTTGTTCTAAAGGAACAACTTTAAAAGTACTTCCAAAAATGTCCTCAATTATTTTAACTACACAGGAAGTTTTTTTACTTCATTTTTTTTATATATTAATGCGTAATTTTTTGTTTTCTTTTTTCAAATAGTTTAAAAAAAGAGTAAGAATAAATAAAATGGTACAAATTATTCAAATGTTGCCACAAAAATGCTAAATCCATTATAGAAAAATCGATAATATTTGAAAATGTTCGAGGGAAAACGTTTCAAACAAGCGTTAGAATGCATTAAAAAAGTATAAAAATTATTTATTTGGGAAAATATCACAAAATTTTTAATTCACATTCAAAATA
The DNA here is from genome assembly GCF_050003625.1 of Haematobia irritans. Lineage (NCBI taxonomy): Eukaryota > Metazoa > Arthropoda > Insecta > Diptera > Muscidae > Haematobia > Haematobia irritans. The sequence goes on along the minus strand of NC_134400.1, from coordinate 105,122,497 downwards.
CTGAATTCGGATCACACCTTAAGAAGTGATGCAAATTCATTGCAACGGCTGTTGAAACGGTGGACATTCGTTCTATTACAAGTTCATATTACATTCATCGCTTCTCCGCCAATTTTGTACCACTTCCAGACCCAAAAAGAACATTTTCACTTCTTTTTTGGCGACGCTTTTTTGCAGCATTACTAAGATATTAATTTATGAAAAAATAGTTTTAATATCAATTACTATTTTTTATTCAACTAAATCACAAGTTCAACCACAGCTTTATTTCATAAATATCAGACTTCTACCACAACCCAAGTAATTCGATTTTGCATGAAACTCTTTAGTGGAACTTTGTGCGTAGTACGAGTATATACTTGTTTAATTTTTATAGAAATGTAACATCGTAAATAGGTTTTCAAATTCTGGGGGGGGCTAAAATTTTTCTGGGGGGTCTAAGCCCCCTCCCTAGAGGCCTTCCTACGCTTATGGATATATATAACTATAGACCGATATGCACCTAGTTATGCATGGTTTTTAACGACCATATTCTAGCACAATGTACCAAATTTCAACTCACCCGGATGAAATTTGCTCCTCCAAGAGGCTCCAAAACCAAATCTCGGGATCGGTTTATATGGGGCTATATATGATTATGGACTGATATGGACCACTTTTGGCATGGTTGTTAAATATCATATACGATCACCACGTACCAAATTTCAAGCAGATCGGATGAATTTTGCTTCTCCAAAAGGCACCAGAGGTCAAATCTGGGGATCGGTTTATATGGGAGCTATATATAATTATGGGCTGATAGGAACCAATTCCTACATGGTTGTTGGATACCATATACTAACATCACGTACCAAATTTCAACCGAATGGGAAGAATTTTGCTCTTCCAAGGGGTTCTGGAGGTCAAATCTGGGTATCGGTTTATATGGGGCCTATATATAATTATGGACCGACACCGACCAATTTTTACATGGGAGTTTGAGGCCATATATTAAAACCACGTACCAAATTTCAACTGAATCAGATGAATTTTGGTCTTTCAAGAGGCTCCGGAGGTCAAATCTGGTGATCGGTTTATATGGGGGCTATATCTAATTATGGACCGATGTGGACCAATTTTTGCATGGTTGTTAGGGACCATATACTAACACCATGTACCAAATTTCAGCCGGACGCTTATGGATATATATAACTATAGACCGATATGCACCTAGTTATGCATGGTTTTTAACGACCATATTCTAGCACAATGTACCAAATTTCAACTCACTCGGATGAAATTTGCTCCTCCAAGAGGCTCCAAAACCAAATCTCGGGATCGGTTTATATGGGGCTATATATGATTATGGACTGATATGGACCACTTTTGGCATGGTTGTTAAATATCATATACGATCACCACGTACCAAATTTCAAGCAGATCGGATGAATTTTGCTTCTCCAAAAGGCACCAGAGGTCAAATCTGGGGATCGGTTTATATGGGAGCTATATATAATTATGGGCTGATAGGAACCAATTCCTACATGGTTGTTGGATACCATATACTAACATCACGTACCAAATTTCAACCGAGTGGGAAGAATTTTGCTCTTCCAAGGGGTTCTGGAGGTCAAATCTGGGTATCGGTTTATATGGGGCCTATATATAATTATGGACCGACACCGACCAATTTTTACATGGGAGTTTGAGGCCATATATTAACACCACGTACCAAATTTCAACTGAATCAGATGAATTTTGGTCTTTCAAGAGGCTCCGGAGGTCAAATCTGGTGATCGGTTTATATGGGGGCTATATCTAATTATGGACCGATGTGGACCAATTTTTGCATGATTGTTAGAGACCATATACTAACACCATGTACCAAATTTCAGCCTAATCGGATGAAATTTGCTTCTCTTAGAGGCCTCGCAAGCCAAATCGGGGATCGGTTTATATGGGGGCTATATATAATTATGGACCGATGTGGACCAATTTTTGCGTGATTGTTAGAGACCATATACTAACACCATGTAACAAATTTCAGCCTGATTGGATGAAATTTGCCTCTCTTAGAGACCTCACAAGCTAAATTTGGGGGTCCTTTTATATGGGGGCTATACGTAAAAGTGGACCGATATGGCCCATTTTCAATACCGTCCGACCTATATCAATAACAACTACTTGTGCCAAGTTTCAAGTCGATAGCTTATTTCGTTCGGTGATTTCAACAGACGGACGGACGGACGGACGGACGGACATGCTCAGATCGACTCAGAATTTCACCACGACCCAGAATATATATATGGGGTCTTAGAGCAATATTTCGATGTGTTACAAACGGAATGACAAAGTTAATATACCCCCCATCCTATGGTGGAGGGTATAAAAATAAAAAATATTTATGAAGGAAAATTTACTTTAGAACGTTTATATGGGGGCTATATATAATTATGGACCGATATGGACCAATTCTGGCACGCTTGTTAAAGATCATATACTAACACCATGTTCCAAATTACAACCGGATTGGGTGAAATTTGCTTCTCTTTGAGGCTTCGCAAGCCAAATCTGGTGATCGGTTTATATGGGGGCTATATCTAATTATGGACCGATGTGGACCAATTTTTGCATGATTGTTAGAGACCATATACCAACATCATGTACCGAATTTCAGCCTAATCGGATGAAATTTGCTTCTCTTAGAGGCCTCGCAAGCCAAATCGGGGATCGGTTTATATGGGGGCTATATATAATTATGGACCGATGTGGACCAATTTTTGCGTGATTGTTAGAGACCATATACTAACACCATGTAACAAATTTCAGCCTGATTGGATGAAATTTGCCTCTCTTAGAGACCTCACAAGCTAAATTTGGGGGTCCTTTTATATGGGGGCTATACGTAAAAGTGGACCGATATGGCCCATTTTCAATACCGTCCGACCTATATCAATAACAACTACTTGTGCCAAGTTTCAAGTCGATAGCTTATTTCGTTCGGTGATTTCAACAGACGGACGGACGGACGGACGGACGGACATGCTCAGATCGACTCAGAATTTCACCACGACCCAGAATATATATATGGGGTCTTAGAGCAATATTTCGATGTGTTACAAACGGAATGACAAAGTTAATATACCCCCCATCCTATGGTGGAGGGTATAAAAATAAAAAATATTTATGAAGGAAAATTTACTCCTAAATACTCAAGTTAAACAAGTATAAACGGCCGTAAGTTCGGCCAGGCCGAAGCTTATGTACCCTCCATCATGGATTGCGTAGAAACTTCTTCTAAACACTGCCATCCACAAGCGAATTACTTAAGTTGCGGTAACGCTTGCCGATGGCAAGGTATCTTAAAACCTCCTAACACCATCTTCTAAATTGTATGTAAGTCCATACGTGGTATATATTAAATCAAAAAGATCGATCCAATACGTATATAATTCAGTTTGACAAAGTAAAGAGATAAAATTTTAACAAAATTTTCTATAGAAATAAAATTTTCACAAAATTTTCTATAGAAATAAACTTTTGACAAAATTTTCTGTAAAAATAAAATCTTGGTAGATTATTTTTGGCTCGAGTGGCAACCATGATTATGAACCGAATAAAATTTTAACAAAATTTTCTCTAGAAATAAAATTTTGACAAAATTTTCTGTAGAAATAAAATTTTGACAAAATCTTCTATAGAAATAAAATTTTGATATACTATTTTTGGCTCTAGTGGCAACCATGATTATGAACCGATATGGACCAATTTTTGTGTGATTGGACCAATTTTGGTATGGTTGTTAGCGACCATATACTAACACCACGTTCCCAATTTGAACCGGATCGGATGAATTTTGCTCCTCCAAGAGGCTCCGGAGGTCAAATCTGGAGAACGTTTTATATGGGGGCTATATATAATTATGGACCGATATGGACCAATTCTGGCACGCTTGTTAAAGATCATATACTAACACCATGTTCCAAATTACAACCGGATTGGGTGAAATTTGCTTCTCTTTGAGGCTTCGCAAGCCAAATCTGGAGATCGGTTTATATGGGTCTATATATAATTATGGACCGATGTGGACCAATTTTTGCATGGTTGTTAGAGACCATATACCAACATCATGTACCGAATTTCAGCCGGATCGGATGAAATTTGCTTCTCTTTGAGGCTCCGCAAGCCAAATCTGGGGATCGGTTTATATGGGGGCTATATATAATTATGGACCGATGTGGACCAATTTTTGCATGATTGTTAGAGACCATATACCAACACCATGTACCAAATTTCAGCCGGATCGGATGAACTATGCTTCTCTTAGAGGCTCCACAAGCCAAATCTGGGGATCGGTTTATATGGGGGCTATATATAATTAAGGACCGATATGGACCAATTTTTGCATGGTTGTTAGAGACCATATACCAACATCATGTACCAAATTTCAGCTGGATCGGATGAAATTTTCTTCTCTTTGAGGCTCCGCAAGCCAAATCTGGGGATCGGTTTATATGGGGGCTATATATAATTATGGACCGATGTGGACCAATTTTTGCATGGTTGTTAGAGACCATATACTAACACCATGTACCAAATTTCAGCCGGATCGGATGAAATTTGCTTCTCTTTTAGGCTCCGCAAGCCAAATCTGGGGATCGGTTTATATGGGGGCTATATATAATTATGGACCGATGTGGACCAATTTTTGCATGGTTGTTAGAGACCATATACTACCACCATGTACCAAATTTCAGCCGGATCGGATGAAATTTGTTTCTCTTTTAGGCTCCGCAAGCCAAATCTGGGGATCGGTTTATATGGGGGCTATATATAATTATGGACCGATGTGGACCAATTTTAGCATGGTTGTTAGAGACCATATACCAACACCATGTACCAAATTTCAGCCGGATCGGATGAAATATGCTTCTGTTAGAGGCTCCACAAGCCAAATCTGAGGGTCCCTTTATATGGGGGCTATACGTAAAAGTGGACCGATATGGCCCATTTTCAATACCATCCGACCTATATCAATAACAATTACTTGTGCCAAGTTTCAAGTCGATAGCTTATTTCGTTCGGTGATTTCAACAGACGGACGGACGGACGGACGGACGGACATGCTCAGATCGACTCAGAATTTCACCACGACCCAGAATATATATATGGGGTCTTAGAGCAATATTTCGATGTGTTACAAACGGAATGACAAAGTTAATATACCCCCCATCCTATGGTGGAGGGTATAAAAATAAAAAATATTTATGAAGGAAAATTTACTCCTAAATACTCAAGTTAAACAAGTATAAACGGCCGTAAGTTCGGCCAGGCCGAAGCTTATGTACCCTCCATCATGGATTGCGTAGAAACTTCTTCTAAACACTGCCATCCACAAGCGAATTACTTAAGTTGCGGTAACGCTTGCCGATGGCAAGGTATCTTAAAACCTCCTAACACCATCTTCTAAATTGTATGTAAGTCCATACGTGGTATATATTAAATCAAAAAGATCGATCCAATACGTATATAATTCAGTTTGACAAAGTAAAGAGATAAAATTTTAACAAAATTTTCTATAGAAATAAAATTTTCACAAAATTTTCTATAGAAATAAACTTTTGACAAAATTTTCTGTAAAAATAAAATCTTGGTAGATTATTTTTGGCTCGAGTGGCAACCATGATTATGAACCGAATAAAATTTTAACAAAATTTTCTCTAGAAATAAAATTTTGACAAAATTTTCTGTAGAAATAAAATTTTGACAAAATCTTCTATAGAAATAAAATTTTGATATACTATTTTTGGCTCTAGTGGCAACCATGATTATGAACCGATATGGACCAATTTTTGTGTGATTGGACCAATTTTGGTATGGTTGTTAGCGACCATATACTAACACCACGTTCCCAATTTGAACCGGATCGGATGAATTTTGCTCCTCCAAGAGGCTCCGGAGGTCAAATCTGGAGAACGTTTTATATGGGGGCTATATATAATTATGGACCGATATGGACCAATTCTGGCACGCTTGTTAAAGATCATATACTAACACCATGTTCCAAATTACAACCGGATTGGGTGAAATTTGCTTCTCTTTGAGGCTTCGCAAGCCAAATCTGGAGATCGGTTTATATGGGTCTATATATAATTATGGACCGATGTGGACCAATTTTTGCATGGTTGTTAGAGACCATATACCAACATCATGTACCGAATTTCAGCCGGATCGGATGAAATTTGCTTCTCTTTGAGGCTCCGCAAGCCAAATCTGGGGATCGGTTTATATGGGGGCTATATATAATTATGGACCGATGTGGACCAATTTTTGCATGATTGTTAGAGACCATATACCAACACCATGTACCAAATTTCAGCCGGATCGGATGAACTATGCTTCTCTTAGAGGCTCCACAAGCCAAATCTGGGGATCGGTTTATATGGGGGCTATATATAATTAAGGACCGATATGGACCAATTTTTGCATGGTTGTTAGAGACCATATACCAACATCATGTACCAAATTTCAGCTGGATCGGATGAAATTTTCTTCTCTTTGAGGCTCCGCAAGCCAAATCTGGGGATCGGTTTATATGGGGGCTATATATAATTATGGACCGATGTGGACCAATTTTTGCATGGTTGTTAGAGACCATATACTAACACCATGTACCAAATTTCAGCCGGATCGGATGAAATTTGCTTCTCTTTTAGGCTCCGCAAGCCAAATCTGGGGATCGGTTTATATGGGGGCTATATATAATTATGGACCGATGTGGACCAATTTTTGCATGGTTGTTAGAGACCATATACTACCACCATGTACCAAATTTCAGCCGGATCGGATGAAATTTGTTTCTCTTTTAGGCTCCGCAAGCCAAATCTGGGGATCGGTTTATATGGGGGCTATATATAATTATGGACCGATGTGGACCAATTTTAGCATGGTTGTTAGAGACCATATACCAACACCATGTACCAAATTTCAGCCGGATCGGATGAAATATGCTTCTGTTAGAGGCTCCACAAGCCAAATCTGAGGGTCCCTTTATATGGGGGCTATACGTAAAAGTGGACCGATATGGCCCATTTTCAATACCATCCGACCTACATCGATAACAACTACTTGTGCCAAGTTTCAAGTCGATAGCTTGTTTCGTTCGGAAGTTAGCGTGATTTCAACAGACGGACGGACATGCTTAGATCGACTCAGAATTTCACCACGACCCAGAATATATATACTTTATGGGGTCTTAGAGCAATATTTCGATGTGTTACAAACGGAATGACAAAGTTAATATACCCCCATCCTATGATGGAGGGTATAAAAAATTGGTTGGTAGTACAATATGAAGGTGATAATTTTTGTCATTTTTTATGCGATATATTGTCCAATTCAGTGATGTGGGTCCCTCATGAAATTAATTCATAATTGTTAAAAAAATATCCTAGCTAAGCAGAGTACAGTTATAAATTAGAGCGAGGAGAAATCCTATGCCCGTTTCTAATCCACATGTATGACGTGGAATAAGAAGCCACACAGTCTTCTTTTTTAATTTTTGTTCATCTAAAGCCGATAAATCGCGAAATTTTATGGAAATTCGCACACAAATCCCCAAATCAAAACATTTTCCCCATCCAATAAAAAATATCCCCAATTTGAGGAAAAATTCCCAATACCGGCAACACTGTGGATGTGCCGTATGGGATTTTATTAAAATTTTAGCTCATATTGAATATATGCCATCACGTTGGAGCATTTCCTAAGCGCAGTAGATACACCTACGAGTAGACCTCGCTTTGCGTCGCAGATACGTTCCAAAAAAACACGACGCAAAGTGAATTATTAGTTTATATGGCAAACCATGCAAAGATTGGAGACAGATAAAAACGATAAGAACGCAACTTCGAAAAACTAACGACGCAAAGTGAAAACTAGTACAAATTCAGCAGCGACGCAACTTCGAAACAACGCAAAGCGAGGTCTAGGTGTATTTCGAAAGTACTCCTGGAAAAATGCTTAACACTTGTTTTAGGCAAATATTTGCCTAGTGTGACCATATCCTAAGTCATATTTGCGGAATAACGCCTAGCCACTCGTTTTTAAGAACAGAATATTGGTTAATGTAAACGAAAACGACATTGATATTGGATTATTTTTTCTTAATGTTTTTTTGACCAAAATATAATAATTCTTGTATGTAACGTCCATAGGAAATTATGTTAACATAACATATAAGATCCACATTGAATCATATGAACCCACCGTAGATCTAGTGGGTTCATGATTCAATTTCATGAATGACAGATTTTTTACTAATTGGTAGATTGGTAGAATTCTTGATGTTTTGGAAGATTTAGCAAAATATTCCTCTCCAACTATGAAATGCTTCATAAATTTTATATAGAAATAAAATTTTGACAAAATTTTCTATAGAAATACAATTTTGAAAAAAAATTCTATAGAAATAAATTTTTGACAAAATTTTGTATAGAAATTATATTTTGACAAAATTTCCTAAAGACATAAAATGTTGTCAAAATTTTCTATAGAAATAAAATTTTGACAAAATATTCTATAGAAATTCAAAATTTTGACAACATTTTCTATGGCAATAAAATTTTGTTAGATTATTTTTGGCACGAGTGGCAATCGTGATTTTTCTGTGATTGGGGATCGGTTTATTTGGGGGCTATATATAATATAGATCGATACAGACCAATTTTGGCATGGTTGTTATCGGCTATACACGCAGAGAAGGAATATGATCACCTCAAACATGTTTCAAGAGCAAAATGTTATTTTTGTATGGTGACCATGTAACAAGTTTGTCACTAAAATGTTATTTTCTCGTCAAATATAACCTGCTTACCGAAATCAGATACATGATTTCCGAGAAAATAACATGGTTGCGAAAACCATGTTACATGGTCACCACCCAAAAATAACATTTTGCTCTTAAAACATGTTTGAGGTATGATCACCTCCTTCCTTCTCTTGGTGTACACTAGCCAAATCTGGGGATCGGTTTATATGGGAGATATATATAATTATGAAGCGATATGGACCAATTCTGACATGGTTGTCAAAGACCATATACTAACACCATGTACCAAATTTCAACGGGTCCGATGAAATTTGCTTCTCTTAGAGGCTCCGCACACGCACAGAAAAAACATGTTTGGACATGGTTGCCGCATACATTTAATGCTTATCTAGAGTATGTAATTGTCGCGAAAACCATGTATTTTGTCTTTGTAAAAATAAATTTCGAGCGGAGAAAAATATATGTTGGCAATAAGCATTTAAATGGTTCTCAAATGCCGCAAACATGTTCTATTATTTAAATGATAGAATTTGAGACCATTACATGGTCAGGAAAATCATGTACCTGACCATTCAATTTTTTTACTTTTTTGCAGAGAAAAAAGTATTTTTATAGGTTAGGAATAGACATGTCTAGAACCATTACATGACCATAAAGACCATGTATTTATATTTTTTCGTGACCATTTAATTTTTTTAACTTTTTTGCAGGGAAAGAATTTTTTTAAAAACATTGAGTAGGTACACACGAGTTTCATTTTGCGCGTCAGTCGCGTGTTGATTGTTGCTTCGAATGAACGGAGAATACGGAATTACTGTGTTTTGTGTTAATAAAAAGGAAAGTGTACCTGGTTTTTGTTCTGCATTTTGCTTATGGTATAATTTATTCCTATTTGCAGTTACATGATGTCTGCGTTGGTACATTTGATGGGCACGAAGTAAATATGGAATGAGTACTTATTGTTGAAACTGAACCAAAATAGAGTGTGTGAAAATATGTGATGTTTGCTTGCACGACATAATAAATACAAATAAACAATGAAATAGTTTATAAATAAATAATAACAAATAAATAAAGTTAATTTAGTGTTTTCTTTTCTCAAGTGGCGTCCTTTTTTCGACGACGAAAAAAGTTTTTTCATAAAGATCAAAACATTTTAGGCTGTGACCACACAGAAAAAAATTTCACGAAAATTTTTCCAATTAAAGTCTTAATTGAGTTTTAAAAAATATTCTATTAAAAATATAATTGAATCAACAAATTGTTTAATTGAAATAAAAATCAATCACACAAATTAATAGTATCAATTAATTTTTTAATTGGATCAATTAATTTTTTAATTGACTGTCAATTAATTTTTTAATTGATACTACCATTTCTGTGATTGAAGACATTTCAATTGGATCAATTAATTTCGTGATTGAATCAGAAAAATATTTTTTGTGTCCATGTTCTTTTAACTGGAAGAAAAACATTTTTGACGAATACCATAACATTTTAGATCGTGACCATTGTATTTTGATTCAAACAAAATTCTTTTTATCAACATAATAACATTTTAGATGAGGAAAATTTTATTTTTCTTAGAACCATGTTCACTGAGCTAACATGCTTGCAGGTGAAAATGTTACATGCTCGCCGCAAAAATAGCTCCTATCATATTATTTTGCTCTTCGAATATGATTGTGACAATCATGTTTCTTCTCTGCGTGCAAGCTAAATCTGGGGATCGGTTTATATGGGAGATATATATAATTATGAACCGATATGGACCAATTCTGACATGGTTGTTAGAGACCATATATTAACACCACGTACCAAATTTCAGCCGGATCGGATGAAATTTTTCTTTCTTAGAGGCTCCGCAAGCCAAATCTGAGGATCGGTTTATATGGGGGCTATATATAATTATGGACCGATATGGACCAATTTTTGCACGGATGTTAGATACTATATACCAACACCATGTTCCAAATTTCAGCCAGATCGGATGAAATTTTCTTCTCTTAGAGGCTCCGCAAGCCAAATCTGGGAATCGGTTTATATGGGGGCTATATATAATTATGGACCGATATGGACCAATTTTTGCATGGTTGTTAGAGACCATATACCAACATCATGTACCACATTTCAGCCAGATCGGATGAAATATTCTTCTCTTAGAGGCTCCGCAAGCCAAATCTAGGGGCCCGTTTACATGGGGCCTATACGTAAAAGTGAACCGCTATGGCCCATTTGCAATACCATCCGACCTACATCAATAACAACTACTTGTGCCAAGTTTCAAGTCGATAGCTTGTTTCGTTCGGAAGTTAACGTGATTTCAACTGACGGACAGACGGACGGACATGCTTATATCGACTCAGAATTTCACCACGACCCACAATATATAAACTTTATGGGGTCTTAGACCAATATTTCGATGTGTTACAAACGGAATGACAAAGTTAATAACAGGTTGGCTGATAAGTCACCGGTCTGACACATAGATGGCGTCGCTAGTATTAAATGCATATTATTTTTATAAAGTACCAACCTTCAAATGATTCGTGTCAAAATTTGACTCCTGTAAGTCAATTAGTTTGTGAGATAGAGCGTCTTTTGTGAAGCAAGTTTTGTTATTGTGAAAAAATTGGAAAAAAGGGAATTTCGTGTTTTGATAAAATACTGTTTTTTGAAGGGGAAAAATACGGTGGAAGCAAAAACTTGGCTTGATAATGGGTTTCCGGACTCTGCCCCTGGGAAATCAACAATAATTGATTCAAGATTCAAGCGTGGTGAAATGAGCACGGAGGACGGTGGACGCCCGAAAGAGGTGGTTACCGACGAAAACATCAAAAAAAATCCACAATATGATTTTGAATGACCGTAAAATGAAGTTGATCGAGATAGCAGAGGCCTTAAAGATATCAAAGGAACGTGTTGGTCATATCATTCATCAATATTTGGATATGCGGAAGCTCTGTGCAAAATGGGTGCCGCGCGAGCTCACATTTGACCAAAAACAACAACGTGTTGATGATTCTGAGCGGTGTTTGCAGCTGTTAACTCGTAATACACCCGAGTTTTTCCGTCGATATGTGACAATGGATGAAACACGACTCCATCACTACACTCCTGAGTCCAATCGACAGTCAGCTGAGTGGACAGCGACCGGTGAACCGTCTCTGAAGCGTGGAAAGACTCAAAAGTCCGCTGGCAAAGTAATGGCCTCTGTTTTTTGGGATGCGTATGAAATAATTTTTATCGATTATCTTGAGAAGGGAAAACCCATCAACAGTGACTATTATATGGCGTTATTGGAGCGTTTGAAGGTCGAAATCGCGGCAAAACGGCCCCATATGAAGAAGAAAAAAGTGTTGTTCCACCGAGACAACGCACCGTGCCACAAGTCATTGAGAAGGATGGCAAAAATTCATGAATTGGGCTTCGAATTGCTTCCCCACCCACCGTATTCTCCAGATCTGGCCCCCAGCGACTTTTTATTGTTCACAAACCTCAAAAGAATGCTCGCAGGGAAAAAATTTGGCTGCAATGAAGAGGTGATCGCCGAAACTGAGGCCTATTTTGAGGCAAAACCGAAGGAGTACTACCAAAATAGTATCAAAAAATTGGAAGGTCGTTACAATCGTTGTATCGCTCTTGAAGGGAACTATGTTGAATAATAAAAACGAATTTTGACAAAAAAAAAATGTGTTTTTCCTTGTTAGACCGGGGACTTATCAGCCAACCTGTTATACCCCCCATCCTATGGTGGAGGGTATAAAAAATGGAGGAAATTTAAACAATTGTAACAAAAGAAAGACTTTTCAGTCAAACAAAAATTCCTAACAAGTTCATAATTGCACTTTTATACAAAAGATCAGTTTGTAGTTAAAATAGTTTTTCAAATAGACTTTGTCGTCTACCGAATTCAGGATCTTTTCATTCTTAATAAGTGTTTTAACAAAACAACTGTAAATTTTTCATGTACCCATATCCCACTGTGCATTGTCAGCCACATTGTTCGCTCCATTGTCATCAGGTATTATGGTCATTTATTTTGAGTATTGTTGCTTTTGTCTTTATTATTTGAAGTTTAATAAATTTATTAATTATTAAATTTTGTTATACCAGAGAGTGTAGTTTTATGGCTCTCACGGTGCCACTCTCTGATGACATTGCACACAAGAATTTGGGTAGTGACAGCGAAAAAGGCATAGGAAATTGTTTTTGTGACACAGCACACGCAAAACTGCAAAAAAGTTTTCCCTTCCCAATGTACTCATGCAAAAATATGAAATCACCTTCAACAGTTTCAAGATGGAAAAGAGAAGTTAAACAATTTGTTCGAATTACCACACTAGAAAGTAAAGTTTAAATATATTGGGGATTAAGGGAATATTAAAATCAAATATTTAAACAAATGGCAAAAAGTCTCTACGAATTTTTTTGACTTCTCCTTGAAAAGGCCTTGACGCTCATCTCAGTTCATATTTGTACAGTGTTTTAGTGAAATGAGGCGATTCATTTACATTGAATTCTATTCAATTAAGTGAAGTAATCAGTGTCGCCAAAAAGTAGGGAAAATGTTTTTTATACCCTCCACCATAGGATGGGGGGTATATTAACTTTGTCATTCCGTTTGTAACACATCGAAATATTGCTCTAAGACCCCATAAAGTATATATATTCTGGGTCGTGGTGAAATTCTGAGTCGATCTGAGCATGTCCGTCCGTCCGTCCGTCCGTCTGTTGAAATCACGCTAACTTCCGAACGAAACAAGCTATCGACTTGAAACTTGGCACAAGTAGTTGTTATAGATGTAGGTCGGATGGTATTGCAAATGGGCCATATCGGTCCACTTTTACGTATAGCCCCCATATAAACGGACCCCCAAATTTGGATTGCGAGGCCTTTAAGAGAAGCAAATTTCATCCGATCTGGCTGAAATTTGGTACATGGTGTTAGTATATGGTCTCTAACAACCATGCAAAAATTGGTCCACATCGGTCCATAATTATATATAGCCCCCATATAAACCGATCCCCCGATTTGGCTTGCAAGGCCTCTGAGAGAAGCAAATTTCATCCAATCCGGCCGAAATTTGGTACATGGTGTTAGTATATGGTCTCTAACAACCATGCAAAAATTGGTCCACATCGGTCCATAATTATATATAGCCCCCATATAAACCGATCCCACGATTTGGTTTGCGAAGCCTCTAAGAGAAGCAAATTTCATCCGATCCGGCTGAAATTTGGTACATGGTGTTAGTATATGATCTCTAAAAACCGTGCAAAAATTGGTCCACATCGGTCCATAATTATATATAGCCCCCATATAAACCGATCCCCCGATTTGGCTTGCGAGGCCTCTAAGAGATGCAAAGTTCATCCGATTCGGCTGAAATTTGGTACATGGTGTTAGTATATGGTCTCTAACAACCATGCAAAAGTTGGTCCACATCGGTTCATAATTATATATAGCCCCCATATAAACCGATCCCACGATTTGGTTTGCGAAGCCTCTAAGAGAAACAAATTTCATCCGATCCGGCTGAAATTTGGTACATGGTGTTAGTATATGATCTCTAAGAACCATGCAAAAATTGGTCCACATCGGTCCATAATTATATATAGCCCCCATATAAACCGATCCCCCGAGTTGGCTTTCGGAGCCTCTAAGAGAAGCAAATTTCATCCGATCCGGCTGAAATTTGGTACGTGGTGTTAGTATATGGTCTCTAACAACCATGCAAAAATTGGTCCACATCGGTCCATAATTATATATAGCCCCCATATAAACCGATCACCAGATTTGACCTCCGGAGCCTCTTGGAAGACCAAAATTCATCTGATTCAGTTGAAATTTGGTACTTGGTGTTAATATATGGCCTCAAACTCCCATGCAAAAATTGGTCGAAATTGGTCCATAATTATATATAGCCTCCATATAAACCGATCCCCAGATTTGACATCCGGAGCCCCTTGGAAGAGCAAAATTCATCCGATTGGGTTGAAATTTGGTACGTGATGTTAGTATATGGTATCCAACAACCATGCAGGAATTGGTTCATATCAGTCCATAATTATATATAGCACCCATATAAACCGATCCCCAGATTTGACCTCCGGTGCCTTTTGGAGAAGCAAAATTCATCCGATCTGGTTGAAATTTTGTACGTGGTGGTAGTATATGATATTTAACAACCATGCCAAAAGTGGTCCATATCAGTCCATAATCATATATAGCCCCCATATAAACCGATCCCGAGATTTGGTTTTGGAGCCTCTTGGAGGAGCAAATTTCTCCGGAGTCAGTTGAAATTTGGTACATTGTGCTAGTATATGGCCGTTAACAACCATGCCTAACTAGGTCCATATCGATCTATAGTTATATATAGCCCTCAGATAAATCGATCACCAATCACACAAAAATTGGTCCATATCAATAATTGTATATAGCCCCCATATAAGCGACCCCCATATTTCAATTCTGGCTCCCTACGTACCGTGCAAAAGTCCATATCGATTCGTAATTATTTGTAGACTTACCTACACATACTTTTTTTTTGTCTAATGTATACCACGTATGGACTAACACACAATTTAGAAAGATTTAAGATACCACAACCCAAGTAATTCGATTGTGGATGACAGTCTTTCCTAGAAGTTTCTACGCAATCCATGGTGAAGGGTACATAAGATTCGGCCTGGCCGAACTTACGGCCGTTTATACTTGTTTTTTTTTTTTTTTTGGATATGGAAGTGGTGTAAAATTGGCGCGAAATATTACTCTAAGACCCCATAAAGTATATATATTCTGGGTCGTGGCGAAATTCTGAGTCGATCTAAGCACGTCCGTTCGTCCGTCTGTTGAAATCACGCTAACTTCCGAACGAAGCAAGCTATCGACTTCAAACTTGGCACAAGTAGTTGTTATTGATGTAGGTCGAATGGTATTGCAAATGGGCCATATATAGGACCACTTTTACGTATAGCCCCCATATAAACCGATCCCCAGATTTGACCTCCGGAGCGTCTTGCAGGAGCAAAATATATCCGATCCGGTTGAAATTTGTAACGTTGTGTTAGTATGTGGTCTCTAACCAACACGCAAGAATTGGTCCATATCGGTCCATAATTATATGTAGCCTCCATATAAATCGATCCCCAGATTTGACCTCCGGAACCTCTTGGAGGAGCAAAATTCATCCGATTCGGTTGAAATTTGGTACGTGGTGTTAGTATATGGTCTCTAACAACCATGCAAAAATTGGTCCATATCGGTCCATAATTATATATAGCCCCCATATAAACCGATCCCCAGATTTGACCTCCGGAGCGTCTTGCAGGAGCAAAATATATCCGATCCGTTCCCCAGATTTGATCTCCGGAGCCTCTTGGAGAAGCAAAATTCATCCGGTCCGGTTGAAATTTGCAACGTGGTGTTAGTATATGGCCGCTAATAACCATGCCAAAAGGGGTCCATATAGGTCTATAGTTATATATAGCCGATCCCCAATCACACAAAAATTGGTCTATATCGGTTCATAATCATGGTTGCCACTCGAGCCAAAAATAATCTACCAAAATTTTATTTCTATAGAAAATTTTGGAAAAATTTTATTTCTATCAAATTTGCTTCTTTGTTTCATTTTAAATCTTCCAGGAAAAAAATATTGATTGTTATTCATTGGTTGAATTTGCAAAAGAACGCAAACACATACATTGTGGTTTAATGAATAGATGACATGTATTCGGATAGTAATTGAAATAATCAAATGCAAGAATTTCTATGAAAGAATGTTATAAAATTACATTACAGAAATCTTTGAATCTTGTCGTTGGCATTTAATTACAGGAAAACCAAACATTTACTTTCAATTAAAAACCTCAAAGGGATGAAAATACAATAAAAAATCTTATAAGATTGGAAGCAGAATTCCAAACCTAAGTGTATATATCTATAAATCTTCCATCATGGTAATTTTGTGATATATGTGGGAAACCTGAATTCATTTCATTTGTTTACGGTTTGTCAACTGCACTCTACACTGAAAAACAAATATTGACCTTATATGAAAGTTGTCTTTAAAATAAATATGTTGACTAGAAACAAGGCATTGTGTGACCATTCACCACACGCAGAGAAGAAACATGATTGTCACAATCATATTCGAAGAGCAAAATAATATGACGAGCTATTTTTGCGGCGACCATGTAACATTTTAACCTGCAACCATGTTGGCTCAGTGAACGTGGTTCTAAGAAAAATATAATTGTCCTCATCTAATATGTTATTATATTGATAAAAAGAATTTTGTTTGAATGAAAAGACAATGGTCACGATTTAAAATGTTATGGTATTCATTAAAAATGCTTTTCTCCTAGTTAAAAGAACATGGTCACAACCTAAAATGTTTTGATCTTTATGAAAAAACTTTTTTCATCGTCGAAAAAAGGACGCCACTTGAGAAAAGAAAACACAAAATTAACTTTATTTGTTTGTTTTTGTTTATTTATACACTAATTCATTGTTTATTTGTATTTATAATGCCGTTCAAGCAGACTTCATATATTTTTACACACTCTATTTTATTTCAATTTCAACAATAAGTAATTATTCCATCAAATGTACAAACGCAGACATCATGTAACTGCAAATAAAAATAAATGATACTATATAGCAAAATACAGAACAAAAAACAGGTAAATTTTTTCAATTACACTTTCCTTTTTTTGTGGTCACATAAAACCACGTGCCACTTCTGAATAAATAAATTAACACAAAACACAAAAAATCCGTATTCTCCGTCCATTCCAAGAAACAATCAACACACTACTGACGCGCAAAATGAAAATCGTGTGTACCTGGTCAATGTTTTTATAAAATTCTTTTCGCTGCAAAAAAGTTAAAAAATGTAAATGGTCTTTATGGCCATGTAATGGTTCTAGACATGTCTATACTCAACCTATAAAAATACTTTTTTCCCTGTAAAAAAGTAAAAAAATGGAATGGTCAGAAACATGATTTTCCCGACCATTTAATGGTTTCAAATTCTATCATTTAAATGATAAAACATGTTTGCGGCATTTGAGAACCATTTAAATGCTTATTGCCAACATATATTTTTCTCCGCTCGAAAACTATTTTTACAAAGACAAAATACATGGTTTTCGCGGAAATTACATGCTCTAGATAAGCATTAAATGGATGCGGCAACCATGTCCAAACATTTTTTTCTGTGGGTGCAATCAGGTAAATTCAGCAGTGTCTATAAAACTAGATTTCGATTTGTTGTTGCATTAGTGTAGTAGCAAATCGAAATGAAAACAAGTAAGGAAAGTCTAAAGTCGGGCGGTGCCGACTATATTATACCCTGCACCAATTTGTAAATCTAAATTTTCGAGACCATATCACATCCGTCAAATGTGTGGGGGGCTATATATAAAGGTTTGTCCCAAATACATACATTTAAATGTCACTCGATCTGGAAGAATTTGATAGACTTCAACAAAATCTATAGACTCAAAATTTAAGTCGGCTAATGCACTAGGGTGGAACACAATGTTAGTAAAAATATATGGGAAACGTTTAAATCTGAAGCAATTTTAAGGAATCTTCGAAAAAGTTTATTTATGATTTATATGTGTATTAGAAGTTTAGGATATATGTGTATTAGAAGTTTAGGAAAATTAGAGTAATTTTTACAACTTTTCGACTAAGCAGTGGCGATTTTACAAGGAAAATGTTGGTATTTTGACCATTTTCGTCGAAATCAGAAAAACATATATATGGGAGCTATATCTAAATCTGAACCGATTTCAACCCAATTTTGCACTCCCTGTGCAAAATTTCAACTAAACCGGAGTTAAAAATTAGGCTCTGTGGTCATATGAGTGTAAATCGGGCGAAAGCTATATATGGGAGCTATATCTAAATCTGAACCGATTTCAACCAAATTTGGCACGCATAGTTACAATGCTAATTCTACTCCCTGTGCAAAATTTCAAATAAATCGGAGCAAAAAATTGGCCTCTGTGGTCATGTGAGTGTAAATCGGGCGAAAGCTATATATGGGAGATATATCCAAATCTGAACCGATTTCAACCAAATTTGGCACGCATAGTTACAATGCTAATTCTACTCCCTATGCAAAATTTCAACTAAATCGGAGCAAAAAATTGGCCTCTGTGGGCAAATGAGTGTAAATCGGGCGAAAGCTATATATGGGAGCTATATCTAAATCTGAACCGATTTGGCTGATATTTTGCAAGTTTTTCGAGACCCATAAAATATTCGGATTTACCGAATTTGAGGAAGATTGGTTGATATACACGCCAATTATGACCAGATCGATGAAAAATATATATGGCAGCTATATCTAAATCTGAACCGATTTTTTTCCAAAATCAATAGGGATCGTCTTTGAGCCGAAACAAATTTTAGGACAATCGGACTAAAACTGCGAGCTGTACTTTGCACACAAAAATACATCAACAGAGAGACATACAGACAGACGGACAGACAGACAGACAGACGGACATCGCTAAATCGACTCAGAATTTAATTCTAAGCCGATCCGTATACTAAAAGGTTGGCCTATGATTACTCCTTCTTGGCGTTACATACAAATGCACAAACTTATTGTACCCTGTACCACAGTAGTGGTGAAGGGTATAAAAACATTACGTTTGGATGGGTAGAAACTTCTTCTATGGACCAATTTTTGTGTGATTGGAGATCGGCTATATATAACTATAGACCGATAAGGACCAATTTTGGTATGGTTGTTAGCGGCCATGTACTAACACCACGTTCCAAATTTGAACCGGATCAGATGAATTTTGCTCCTTCAAGAAGCTCCGGAGTTCAAATCTGGGGATCGGTTTATATGGGGTCTATATATAATTATGAACCGATGTGGACCAATTTTTGCATGGCTGTTAGAGACCATATACTAACACCATGTACCAAATTTCAACCAAATCGGATGAAAGTTGCTTCTCTTAGAGGCTCCGCAAGCCAAATCTGGGGATCGGTTTATATGAAGGCTATATATAATTATGGACCGATGTGGACCAATTTTTGCATGGTTGTTAGATACCATATACTAAAACCATGTACCAAATTCCAATCGGATTGGACGAATTTTGCTCCTCCAAGAGGCTCCGCAAGCCAAATCTGGGGATCGGTTTATATGGGGGCTATATATAATTATGGACCGATGTGCACCAATTTTTGCATAGTTGTTTGAAACCATATACTCGCACCATGTACCAAATGAAATTTGCTTCTCTTAGAGGATCGGCAAGCCAAATTTGGGGGTCCGTTTATATGGGGGCTATACGTAAAAGTGGACCGATATGGCTCATTTGCAATACCATCCGACCTACATCAATAACAACTACTTGTGCCAAGTTTCAAGTCGATAGCTTGTTTCGTTCGGAAGTTAGCGTGATTTCAACAGACGGATGGACATGCTCAGATCGACTCAGAATTTCACCACGACCCAGAATATATATACTTTATGGGGTCTTTGAGCAATATTTCGATGTGTTACAAACGGAATGACAAAGTTAATATACCCCCCATCCTATGGTGGAGGGTATAAAAATCTGTTTCTTTATTGTAAGGAAAATTTGCTCTAGTTTAAAGGCATGTAACTTTAACGAAGGGACGCAAATTTTCAAAATGTGTGTCCTAAATATAATGAAAACATTTTTGAAGCAAAGATTATAAACTTTCTTTTAATTAAAATTTCATTATTTTAAAGAAATTTGTTCTTAATAGTGTGTAAATGACACATCCTAAAATTGAGGTTGTGTAATCTTTAATATCACCTAAATATTTTTTTCAGTGTAATGGATTTTTTTTAAAGTTAACTAAAATGTTCATTCCTGGTGGTTTCACTGTTTTTTTTTCAGTGTAAGGTCAACTTGGTTTTAATAATTCTACAAAATCCTTCAAAAGTTATGAAATTGCCTTTAAATTTGTTGACTTTTTGCATTTTGCCTACAAAGCAAAAACGCATTTAAAAATAGGAGAAGTTTTTTAACGATCTAATTGAAAGACGTTTTTTTTACTTGAAACATAACATAATCGAATTTGAATATGAAAATTTAAATTGTAGTTACAACTTTTTTAATGGACTTTGATTTCACATGAAGAAAAAACCGAAAAAAAACGAATAAATTCAAATTTGATTCCTAGAATCCAGTAAGCAAAACTCAAATTTAATAGAGAATTTGGTCTTAAATTCTTCGCTTCTTGGGCTCGGATTCAATAACAAAATCATTAGTGTAAACACAAAATCTTTGAAACCGGGTATGCTTTTTTCAGTGTATGGCGCTAAGGATCTCCAAAAAAAACTAAAAAAAAAATCTTGAATTTGTCGAAAATTATTTACTTTATTTCTGTCGTTTTCTAAAAATGTGCCTACATGTTATTTCCTGATGTGTTCACTTTTTTCGAGAGTACAATACCAAAACCAATAATCCAATGTAAAGGATTATTCGATTATTGTTTTTATTTCTAAAGAGATTCTCTTCAGTGTATTTTAAGGTTCTCTTATAGGAGTGAATTGTTTATCCCCTGGTTATTACTTGTACAATAGCTCCAATCCACTTAATCCCATGTATAAGTCCCCACACATTCACACACTCTCTTTTTTCATAAGCTCTCAATCGATTACTCGCTCATGCATTTCAATCACCTGGCCCATGTAAAAGAAGTAGTGAACGCATTTTAACATGACGACAAGCAATGCCAACAAAATCGACATTGCAATTGATGGCATTTCAACGATGGAGTTAGAGTGTGTGAGTAAGAAAGTGAGAGAGAGAGCAAAAGCAGTCGTTGTTGTAATACCTTGTGGTGGAAACATGTAGTATTTTCATATCCGGTTGAACAAGTGTATACAAAACATCATCATTGACTTGTTCCTCGTTTTGTTTTACTATGTAAAATAAACTTTGGCACATTTTATTTGATTGAATATCGATTTTTATATAATTTTCCAGTGCATGCTTGTTACATTGTTGTTTGTTTTTGTTATTTTGAGTATGCGAATGTAACAAAAAAGGGCTGGCACAGTGAACACTTACAAGTAGGTCATGATTGCTATCGCTTTAATTTTTATTACTATGGTAAAACATAAAAACAACAACAACAACAAAACTAAATTATAGTTTTACTCATATATGATGATATGGCACATTAGATTAGGTATTGCTAAACAAAAACTGAAAATAACATTGTTTTGTTGTTATTTGTTCGGGACCAGTATAGAACTTGCGATGCCAATCTCTTCGAGCAACCAATGACTTATGTAGATATAATTCTCTAAGAAGAAAACATAATAACTTTGAAATATTTGGAAGAGATTCGTTTAAAACATCGCTCGATTTTGGAGAAATAAAAGTCAAAAATCTGACTTTTACATTACATTACATAAAGTCTATATGTCCCAAACAGGTCCATATCGACTTTTGTGAAATGAATCCTGTTTCAAATCAAATGAATCTTTTTTCACATCAAATGAAATTTTTTCAAAGCAAATGAAACGTTTTTTCAAATCAAATGAAACTATTTTCAGAAGAAATGAATCTTTAAAATCAAACGAATTTTTTCTTTACATCGCTGAAAGCAAAAATATACATTTTTGCTTAAAATTTCGTTGAAGAATAATGTGTTACTTTGTTACGTTTTCACTCAACCCCTGCTAAAATTATTTGTATACCCCTCACCACTACTGTGGTAAAAGGTATAATAAGTTTGTGCATTTGTATGTAACGCCGAGAAGGCGTTAGTCATAGACCCATTTCTTAGTCTACCGATCGGTTTAGAATTACATTCTGAGTGATGCCCGTCTGTCTGTCTGTTGATGTCTTTTTGTGTGCAAAGTCATGTTCGTAGTTTAAGTTCGATCGTCCTAAAATTTGTCATAGTGTCCTTTTTTGGCTCAAAGACGATCCCTATTGATTTTGGTTCAGATTTAGATATAGCTGCCATATATATTTATAACCAATATGATCATAGGTTAGGTTAGGTATCAGGCTCACTTAGACTATTCAGTCCATTGTGATACCACATTGGTGAACTTCTCTCTTTTCACTGAGTGCTGCCCGATTCCATGTTAAGCTCAATGACAAGGGACCTCATTTTTATAGCCGAGTCCGAACGGCGTTCCACATTGCAGTGAAACCACTTAGAGAAGTTTTGAAACCCTCAGAAATGTCACCAGCATTTTTGAGGATGGATAATCCACCGCTGAAAAAATTTTTGGTGTTCGGTCGAAGCAGGAATCGAACCCACGACCTTGTGTATGTAAGGCGGGCATGCTAACCATTGCACCACGGTGGCTCATAAATGACGTATTTATCAACTGATCTTCTTCCAATTTCGTATAATCGAATATTTTGCAAGTCTCGTAAATTTTGCAGAATATCAGTCAAATCGGTTCAGATTCAGATATAGCTTTCATATATAGCTTTCCCCCGATTTACACTCCTATGGCCCCAGAGGCCAAAGTTTTACCCGAGTTACGTAAAATTTTGCACAAGGAGTAGAAATAACATTATAAATATGCATACCGAATTTGAAATCGGTTCGAATTTAGATATATCTCCCATATATATCCGTCGTTCGATTTACACCCCTATGGCCCCAGAGGCCAAAGTTTTACCCGAGTTACGTAAAATTTTGCACAGGGAGTAGAACTAACATTATAAATACACACACTGAATTTGATTGAAATCGGTTCAGATTTAGATATAGCTCCCATATATATCTGTCGTCCGATTTACAGTCATATAACCACCGTAGATCAAAATTTCCCTCCGATTTACTTTAAATTGAGCAAGGGAATGGATATAACATTTTTATTTAAATTTAATGAAAATTGATTCAGATTAGATATAGCTGCCATATATATCTTTCGTCCGATACGCACTTATATGGCTCCAGATTTACTTGAAGTTTTGCACAGAGAGTAGGACTAACATTCTTGCTACACATGCCAATTTTGGTTAAAATCCGTTCAGATATATATATATATATAACTCCCATATATATCTTTCGTCCGATTTAGATTCATATGACCACGGAGGTAGGGATCTATAAATCGAATAATCGATTAGCATAAAAATCTAGAAAAATCGAAATCGATTATTAACCTAAAAATAATCGAAATATCGATTTTAGATTTTTTGTTTTCATATTCATTGGTTTCAATTGTTCTTACTTGATTAACTCTTTCGCTACCGACATAGACCAATGGTTTCAACTTTCTGGAATTTACACTCGTAACAAGACAAATAGATTTCATAAAAACGAATATGTTGTACAATCATTATTTCAATGAAATTCGATTATGAACAATCGAGTAATCGAATTTTGATTGGTAAAAATACTCGAAAATCGATTTTTGATTAAAAGTCAATAATCGAAAAGTTGAAAAATCGATTATTGGTTTGCACTTTAGATCTCTAGTCCTTAGTGATTGATTCTCAAACGATCACCTGTTTAGCATAAGGCCTTGGAAGCTAATCGCTTACAGATAGAAAATATCACGAACATTTTTATACCCTCCACCATAGGATGGGGGGTATATTAACTTTGTCATTCCGTTTGTAGCACATCGAAATATTGCTCTAAGACCCCATAAAGTATATATATTCTGGGTCGTGGTGAAATTCTGAGTCGATCTGAGCATGACCGTTTGTGCGTCCGTCTGTTGAAATCACGCTAACTTCCGAACGAAGCAAGCTATCGACTTGAAACTTGGCACAAGTAGTTGTTATTGATGTAGGTCGGATGGTATTGCCAATGGGCCATATCGGTCCACTTTTACGTATAGCCCCCATATAAAGGGACCCTCCGATTTGGCTTGCGTAGCGTCTAAGAGAAGCATATTTCATCTGATCCGGCTGAAATTTGGTACATGGTGTTGGTATATGGTCTCTAACAACCATGCAAAAATTGGTCCACATGGGTCCATAATTATATATAGCCCCCATATAAACCGATCCCAAGATTTGGATTGCGGAGCCTCTTGGAGGAGCAAAATTCATCCGATCCGGTTCAAATGTGGAACGTGGTGTTAGTATATGGTCTCTAACATCCATGCAAAAATTGGTCCACATCGGTTCACAATTATATATAGCCCCCATATAAACCGTTCTCCAGATTTGACCTCCGGAGCCTATTGGAGGCGCAACATTGATCCGATCCGGTTCAAATTTGGAACGTTGTGTTAGTATATGGCCGCTAACAACCATACCAAAATTGGTCCATATCGGTCTATAGTTATATATAGCCGATCTCCAATCACACAAAAATTGGTCCATATCGGTTCATAATCATGGTTGCCAGTCGAGCCAAAAATAATCTACCAAAATTTTATTTCTATAGAAAATTTTGTTAAAATTTCATTTCTATAGAAAATTTTGCTAAAATTTCATTTCTAGAGAAAATTTTGTTAAAATTTCATTTCTAGAGAAAATTTTGTCAAAACTTTATTTCTATAGAAAATTTTGTGAAAATTTTATTTCTATAGAAAATTTTGTTAAAATTTTATTTCTATAAATTTTTTGATTTAATATATACCACGTATGGACTTACATACAATTTAGAAGAGGGTGTTAGCAGGTTTTAAGATACCTTGCCATCGCCAAGCGTTACCGCAACTTAAGTAATTTGATTGTGGTTGGCAGTGTTTAGAAGAAGTTTCTACGCAATCCATGGTGGAGTGTACATAAGCTTCGGCCTGGCCGTATATACTTGTTTCATTTAAATTCTTTATTGAATTTGAAAAAAAAATATTCTATTAAAAAAGTAATTGGCTTCATTAATCAAAATAAAAATCAATCACTACAATTAATTCAATCAATTAAATGTTTAATTGGAGCAATTAATTTTTTAATCGGCGTCGACGATTGATTGTGTCATCAAAAAATTAAAAAACATATTTTCTTGTCGTCAAAGATTTGTTCAATGACATTACAAAGATTTTTCCTCAGGCCAATGAAAAACAATAACGAAAATATTAACTGTGTTTATGAATTAGTTTCATTGGCTCAATCTTAATTATAAATTTAAAAATTTAAAACTAATAATAATAAATGTAAAACCATTCATTGACTAAACTACAAGAGTAGCAACAACAAATTTATGTGGACAAAGCCCTGTAGACTGTAAGATGAATGGACGGCCGTTTCGGAATTAATCATTAAAACTCTCAGTGCAAAACTTCAAATTTTTCGAAATGAAACTTTGGCCTCCGTGTAGGGATCTATAGTGCAAAACAAAAATCGATTTTTCGACTTTTCGATTATTGACTTTTAATCAAAAATCGATTTTCGTCTATTTTTACCAATCAAAATTCGAATAAATATTCGATTGTTCATAATCGAATCTCATTGAAATAATGATTATACAAAATATTCGATTTTATGAAATCTATTTGTCTTTTTACGAGTGTAAATTTCAGAAAGTTGAAAACATTTGGTCTATTTCGGTAGCGAAAGGGTTAATCAAGTAAGAACTTTTATTCTTATTGGTACTGGAATTATATTAATAAAAAATTAGAAAATTTGTGCGCTTTCCCCACATCCAAGTATTTTTCAATTCAATTGAAACCAATTAATATGAAAACAGAAAATCTAAAATCGACATTTTGATTATTTTTAGGTTAATAATCGATTTCGAATTTTCTAGATTTTTATGCCAAACTAAGAATAATCGATTATACGATTTTCGATTTATAGGTCCCTACTATGGACTATATTGTTTCAGCGAGTTCTGCCACTGTAACCTAACCTTTGTACAAGGACATATTTACTGGAATCATGGGATAATTAAAGATGTTCATCATGGCCACGGGCGTTTGACGTTTATAGCAGTTCCGGTTCACAGTAGCAGATGTGCTCATTTTATAATAATTTCCGTTTTATATCAGAGTACCACAGTGATCAGTGGGTGTGCGTACAATTTTGTTGACTTGAATAACGATGAAAGTGAAGTGCACATATCCTGTTGATCCAAAGCTATCATCAATTTTCTCCTTGTCATTTGCCACAGGCAATGTCATCAATAAAAGAATTCTGGTACAATGTGAGAAGGAAGCGT
Organism: Haematobia irritans; assembly: GCF_050003625.1. Taxonomy (NCBI): domain Eukaryota; kingdom Metazoa; phylum Arthropoda; class Insecta; order Diptera; family Muscidae; genus Haematobia; species Haematobia irritans. The sequence goes on along the minus strand of NC_134400.1, from coordinate 105,095,573 downwards.
TAGTGTATAATATGTAAAATTAACACAGATTTCTTGTTATAAAAATACAAGTATATGCTACCGAAAGTTTGGTCTGAAGTCAATATATGAAAATGCCGAAACTTTTCTTAGGGCGATTTTTACATCTAACCAAAGTCAAATTTCCAGGGCCGATTTGGAAAGTTAGTTTAAAGTGGCGCCCGTTTCACGCTTAATTAGACTATTCAGTCCATTGTGATCCATGGAATACATGGGAAGTACCCTATTTCAACTGCATAAAAACCCGCTCTGTTTCCTGTCAAATAAAAATTTAAAAATTTAAAATTTCTTAAAAACATGATCACAACATGATTGTTTAAAATGTAGGGCATAGGGAAGATGCCTTTTTCGAACATATACCGGAAATACAGGGACTAAACTTTATCTACATTCCAGGAAAAACGGAAAACTTTTCAATTTTCAAGAAAAAAAAACTCCGGCAAATGGGATGTAGCCCTCTCTATTGTTCCCAGTAAATTTCAAGCAAATCAGAATAGTTTCAAGAAAATATGAAAAACTTTCAATTTTCAAAACATCAGGCACAGAGGGGATAACTCCTTGATATCAAAAAGCAGTTACCCTATATTTATTTACTCATCCATGTAAATTCCATGTAAATTTCAAGAGAAGTTTAGATTTTGCTGTATATACTTGTTCTCTATTATTCTTATATTTACTATAAGTTTAACCCTTTCGATCCCGAATTTTTATAGGAATCGCTAAAATTTTTTTTTTACTTTTAATCATGTTGAAGTCATTTAAGAAGCGTCTAGCCAAAATTTCGGGTCGCCACGTCCATTTGCTTAGGCGGTAGAGAATGTTGCCTGTGGGCAACTTTGGGCAATTGTGACTACAAACTATTTTGTTTTGTAATGATAGACGTATTACTTTTTATTGGATTTTTGTTAAGTTTTTTGTTATTTTACAGTAAATATATACTTAGATGCGCGCGTGAGTGGAATTTCAATCACACTCAAACACATTCACGAAGAAATATTTGTACTCACGCATGCCATGTGGGTAGGAATTCACGGTCACGAAATGAAAAGTCATACTCGCACACGCTCACATGAACAATGTTTATGTCTCACGCTTTCGCACGATTCACGACAATTACCGTAGGTTAGGTTAGGTTATGTGGCAGCCCGATGTATCAGGCTCACTTAGACTATTCAGTCCATTGTGATACCACAGTGGTGAACTTCTCTCTTATCACTGAGTGCTGCCCGATTCCATGTTAAACTCAATGACAAGGGACCTCCTTTTTATAGCCGAGTCCGAACGGCGTTCCACATTCTAGTGAAACCACTTAGAGAAGCTTTGAAACCCTCAGAAATGTCACCAGCATTACTGAGGTGGGATAATCCACCGCTGAAAAACTTTTTTTGGTGTTCGGTCGTAGCAGGAATCGAACCCACGACCTTGTGTATGCAAGGCGGGCATGCTAACCATTGCACCACGGTGGCTCCCTATTACAATTACCGTAATTCACGATAAATCTCGTAAGTCACGAATATTTTCGGAACACGACAATTTTCGTGGCTCAATAAAATTCTGGTAATTAATGAAATTTCTCGTGACTCACGCTATTGAAATCTTAAGCGTGAGTAAATATGTAAAGGTGATTAAAATCGGTGAGCTTGAATTTAATCGTGAACGTGAATTTGTTCGTGATTGTGACTTTTTGTGTCTGTTTTACCGTGAGTGCGAATTTTATCGTGAATATGAATTTTATTGTTAACGTGAATTTTATCTTGAGCGTGAGTTGGATCGTGAGCATGGGTTGGATGGTGAAACTAAATTTTTATCGGGAGCGTGATTTCGGAGAAAGTTTACTCACTCACAATTACGAACACAATTTGATTTTTACTCACGCTCACGCGCCACACATTTTTCTTTAATCCCGTTCACGCACATTCACGAGGTTTCGTTTAAATTTCATGCACGAGATTTCGTTTAAATTTCATTCACGGCTTCGCGTGAATCACGAAAACGTTTTGTTTTTAACCCATGTCAATTTAACTGGCGTTGTAAAAAACCAAAGTATTATAAAGCGTCAATATTCGTGCTAATCCACTAGTATGTTGCCAAGAAGGGGCTTCCTCCCTTTTTACGATTCCTTCCAAATTCCCCACTGCACTGCAGATATGTTTTCCACATCATCGCCGCATTTCTCGTCACTGGGACATCCCAATTGAAGTTCAAAATTTTTTCAAACTCATTGTTTTTCAAAACTTTTTTCTCCAGGTCTTATGTTCAAAAATATGTAATTTTACTACCACAATTGCCCAAAGTTGCCCACAGGCAACTTTTCAATTTTAAAAATTTCCCATCTGTTGGTTTTTTGCAATTCTAAAATTTGACTTCCAGAAATATTTTATTTGACATGTACTACAATAGATTTAATAAAAACTTTCAACATTTTAGTTGTAATTTTTGAACAAAGTCACATGTATAAAAACCTCTTTTTAAATTCGCAAATATTTTTTCTTGAGGTACGTGCGTATTAATGAAAACACTTTTTGCTAATTGACAACCAAATTAGCTGATTTTTCATTCAACTTGAAGAAAACACTTATAGCTTTCGATACCGTTACAGTTTTATGAACAAATACAAAAACAACGCTGACAGTGAGTCTCAAAACACAAAAAGTTGCCCACAGGCAACTTTAGGGTCGAAAGGGTTAATAAATAAATAAATAATAAAAATGTTATTATTTATCGAACATATTAACATGCATGTCGGAAACATGTTACACTAGTTTATGGCCATTATATGCTTGCACTTAAAACTAATGTGTTAGTAATTTGAGCTCCAAGCATATAATTTTTACACCCAGCGTATGGCGTGTTTGTGTATCTCATGCGTATTCAGCAAGACAGGAACAAGTTCCCTTAATGTCATGCTGCCTCTATTGCCTTTAGACATTTTGACCAAACAATCAGCTGCAACAACGGCTGTGCGGTTGCGCGAGCTATCGCTGTGGTCAGAAAAAAATTACGGTCACAGTTCGGTCCTCAAAATAATGCCATATGTGCCTAACGTAGTGGATTACACTTTGGCGAGTCCACTTTTCGACAAAAAGTATGAGACTCTAATCCCCAACAGTGAGGCGTGGTGCACACAGACCCCGGGGAAGAAAGAATATATAGATTTCTACACTGATGGCTCCAAATTGGATGGACAATTGGGTTTCGGAGTATATTCTAATGATCTGGAACTTCGAATAGCGAAAAGATTACCTAATCACTGTAGTATTTTTCAGGCTGAAATATTAGCAATAAGAGAGGTGGCGAATTGGCTGAGAATTAATGTTCCAAAAAATGTGTGCATTAATATATACTCAGACAGTCAACCTGCAATAAAATCCTTGGACTCTGTGTTCCTCAACACGAAAACGGCCATCGACTGTCGCAAATCTCTCAATGAGATGGCTGAGCAGTACAATATTCACCTAATATGGGTGCCTGGCCATAGGAACATACCGGGGAACTGCGAAGCGGATGAGTTGGCAAGGCTAGGGACTACCTTACATATTCCATGGAAACTAGAATCTGTTGGTATGCCTCTGGCTACCTGCAAGCGCATGCTGCGTGAGAAGGCTGTTATGATGGCAAATGTTGGATGGGAGAATTGCAAGGGCTGTAACGACACCAAGCAAATATGGCCCGATTTAAACTTAAACCGCACACTAGATATTCTAGTGTTCTCGAGACGTCAGATATCACTCCTGATATCTGCTATAACGGGTCGCTGCCTGATAGGCGATTTGGCAAAAACTATTGGCGCGAAGTATAATGACTATTGTATGAGCTGTCATGATGCGGAGGAAAAGGAATCAATTAAACACCTCTTGTGTGAGTGTCCTGCATTTTGTGTAAAGCGCAAGCATCTTTTAGGAGCATATAGCTTCAGATTACTGGCGGTTCTGGAAAACGTTAACTTAAGCAGTCTGCTAATGTTTTTGGAACAATCTGGTTGGTTCAACAAAGAAAAATAATCAAGAAGGTTCAGCGGTTAAAACTAGAGGTGCCAAAAGTAGTGGGTACTTTTAGTTAATGTGGTATCACAATGGACTGAATAGTCTAAGTGAGCCTGAATCTTAATCGGGCTGCCACTTTAACCTAACCTAACCTAACGTACACCCAAACATATTAAAAACAATCTTTTTCGTCCGTGCAATAGTTAAAAACTCGGTTAAGAGGGAGGATCCTCCTCCTCGTGCAAACATCAACAAATCAGGTAGCCTATATTGACTTAATAACCTCCCCCATGTCCTCTGTAAATTTCAATTAAATCGAGTTTAGTTTTGTGGCTGTTAAAAAGAAGTCGGACCAAGGGGAGCTCACCCTCCCCAACCAACTATTGAAAAATAAAATAGGAGATCTTTGTCTATATGCCACCCTCACGACTTGATTAGAAATTTAAATTCTATAGAAAAAAGTATTGAAAATGTTCTTCTTGAATCCGGAAGTGGTGCAAAATTGGCGAAAAAGCGATGAATTTAACATGGGCTTGGCATAGAATGAATGTCCACCATTTTAACAGCTGTTGCACTGAATTTGCATCACTTCTTAATGTGTGATCCGAATTTAGTGTTCTCGATGTGAGTTTAAAAAATGTTGTGATATTGTGCGAAATAAATAATTATTTTTTTATGATTTTTAATGCATTCTAACGCTTTTCTGAAACGTTTGCCCTAAAATATTTAAAACAAAATCGCAATTTTTCTAGATTGGATTTAGCATTTTTTGTTTTTGGCAAAATTTTAATAATTTTTAACCCATTTGAAACAAAAAAATATTAAAATTAACCATTAAAAATATGAAAAAAGTGAGTTATAAACAAGTAAGAAAGTCTAAAGTCGGGCGGTGCCGACTATATTATACCCTGCACCACTTTGTAGATCTAAATTTTCGATACCATATCACATCCGTCAAATGTGTTGGAGGCTATATATAAAGGTTTATCCCAAATACATACATTTAAATATCACTCGATCTGGAAGAATTTGATAGACTTCTACAAAATCTATAGACTCGAAATTTAAGTAGGCTAATGCACTAGGGTGGAACACAATTTTAGTAAAAAAATATGGGAAACGTTTAAATCTGAAGCAATTTTAAGGAAACTTCGAAAAAGTTTATTTATGATTTATCGCTCGATATATATGTATTAGAAGTATAGGAAAATTAGAGTCATTTTTACAACTTTTCGACTAAGCAGTGGCAATTTTACAAGGAAAATGTTGGTATTTTGACCATTTTTGTCGATATCAGAAAAACATATATATGGGAGCTATATCTAAATCTGAACCGATTTAAACAAAATTTGGCACGCATAGCAACAATGCTAATTATACTCCCTGTGCATCGGAGTTAAAAATTGGCCTCTGTGGTCATATGAGTGTAAATCGGGCGAAAGCTATATATGGGAGCTATATCTAAATCTGAACCGATTTCAATCAAATTTGGCACGCATAGCAACAATACTAATTCTACTCCTTGTGCAAAATTTTAACTAAATCGGAGTTAAAAATTGGCCTCTGTGGTCATATGAGTGTAAATCGGGCGAAAGCTATATATGGGAGCTATATCTAAATCTGAACCGATTTCAACCAAATTTGGCACGCATAGCAACAATGCTAATTATACTCCCTGTGCAAAATTTCAACTAAATCGGAGTTAAAAATTGGCCTCTGTGGTCATATGAGTGTAAATCGGGCGAAAGCTATATATGGGAGCTATATCTAAATCTGAACCGATTTCAACCAAATTTGGCACGCTAATGCTAATTCTACTCCCTGTGCAAAATTTCAACCAAATTGGGGTAAAACTCTGGCTTCTGGGACCGTATTAGTCCATATCGGGCGAAAGATATATATGGGAGCTATATCTAAATCTGAACCGATTTCAATAAAATTTGGCACACTTGACTATAGTACTAATTTTTCTTCTTGTGCAAAATTTTAAGCAAATTAGGGTAAAACTCTGGCTTCTGGGGCCATATAAGTCCATATCGGGCGAAATATATATATGGTAGCTATATCTAAATCTGAACCGATTTCTTTCCAAAATCAATAGGGATCTATTCTGAGCAAAAACACATACTTGTGCCAAATTTGAAGTCGATTGGACTAAAACTGCGACCTAGATTTTGATTACAAAAATGTGTTCACGGACAGACGGACATCGCTATATCGACTCAAGAGACCACCCTGAGCATTTTTGCCAAAGACACCATGTGTCTATCTCGTCTCCTTCTGGGTGTTGCAAACATATGCACTAACTTATAATACCCTGTTCCACAATGTGGAGCAGGGTATAAAAATTGAATTAAAAGAACTTTCTGTGTAATTAAAACAAATAACATCTTTGGGTGGACATTTTTGGAAGTGTTTTTACAGTTGTGCCTTTGGAACAATTTCCAAATTTTTTGCTTGGCATTTGTATGCAATTTCTCGAAAGTGCATTTATGATTTATTTACAAGGAAAATGTGGCTATATGGGCTATATTAATCTAATTCGGAAAAAACATATATATGGGAGCTATATCTAAATCTGAACCTATTTCAATGACTTGACGATAAAAAAGAAGTACAATTCTTGTGCAAAATTTCAAACAAATCAAGATAAAGCTCTGGGACCATATGAGTGTATATCGGGTGAAAGATATAAATGGGAGCTATATCTAAATCTGAACTGATTTCTTTCATAATCAATAGAGTCCTATTCTGACCCAAAACGGAAACTTGTGCCACATTTGAAGTCAATAGGACTAAAACTGCGACCTAGACTTTGATTATAAAAATGTGTTCACAGACAGACGGACATGGCTACATCGACTCGGGAACCGTTCCCTCAGCAATATTGCCAAAGACACCATATGTCTATCTCGTCTCCTTCTGGGTATTGGAAAGATATGCACTATCTTATAATACCCTGTTCCACAGTGTGGTGCAGGGTATAAATTAGAGGTGTGCACGTGAGTAATAGTTTACTCACGCTCACGCACACTCACGACTGAAAAATCATACTCACGCACACTCACGCACGGTATTTTTTGGTAGGACTCACGCTCACGCACACTCACGAAAAGAAAATTCGTACTCACGAACACTCACGCACGAAAACGTCGTGACTCACGAAAAATACCGTGACTCAAACATGAGCATGAACGCGTCTGAAAACATGAGCATTATTAAAATCGAGAGAGAAATTGTAATTGAATTTAACTCTTAAGTGTTTTATGTTGGTGAGCAGGAATATTTTCGTGAGTGTAATTCGTTACTCACGCACACTCACGAAGATATTATTTTCGTGACTCACGCACGACATTTTGGTTTGTTAATCACGCTCACGCACACTCACGCTGTTGTCATGAGCGTGACTCACGACTCACGCACGAATCATGAAAATTTTCGTGAGTCACGACAATTTCGTGTCACGTGCACACCTCTAGTATAAATAGCAGATCTTTGTCTTATGTTTTAATTTGATATCATTATTTCCAGATCACTACACGGACGAAAAAGACTGTTTTTCATATGTTTGGGTGTAAAAATTATATGTTTGGAACTCACATTTTTTAACACAATATTTGTAAGTGCAAGCATATAATGTTCATAAACTAGCATAACATGTTTGGGACATATATGTTAATATGTTAGAACATATTATGTTTGGGACATAAAATGTTTGTAAATATAATATGATTAGATGCAAACATATATTAATTTAGAAATAGCCTATAAACATATATGTGTTTAGAAAGAGAGACCTAGAAAGTATGCTGCAAGTAAAATAATGGAAGTAACCAATTGGCGCCTTAAAAATATGTCCACACAACGAAAATTTCATTAAAATTTTTTACTACCAGTGTATGCCCTAAGATGAAACATAATATGTTTGAACAATACAAACAATATTTTGTTTGG